>NC_050456.1:71454583-71823333 GCF_903995425.1 Onychomys torridus | reverse complement strand
TTGCCTCAGACAATGTCTCCTCATCACCTAGGGTCTGTAGAGCATCTGACTGAGGCTGAGATGTATGCCAGGCATGGTGCTAGGAATCTGGGGATATCCCCATCTTTGATCCAGTTAGTTAGTGTGATTCTGATAGGGTTCTGAGGGTTGGAGAACGTCCCTCACTAGGGAGTTAGCCTCCATCCTGTTCTTGCCTGAGCTTCTCTGGCTGCATCGATAGGTACATGTGCCTTGCCAGTATGGTAAGGTGGGTTTAAAGTAAGAAATGGCATGAATGTGCCTGGGAAGCCTTTGATGGTCCCCAAAGGTAGCTGCTAAGTTCTTCTTCTTCTTCTTCTTCTTCTTCTTCTTCTTCTTCTTCTTCTTCTTCTTCTTCTTCTTCTTCTTCTTCTTCTCCTCCTCCTCCTCCTCCTCCTCCTCCTCCTCCTCCTCCCTCCTCCTCCTCCTCCTCCTCCTTCTTCCCCTTGCCCCTCCCCCTTCCTCTTAAGATTTATTTGTTTATTTCTTTTGTATGCAGTGTTCTGCCTGCATGTGTCCCTGCAGGCCAGAAGAGGGCACCAAATCTCATTACAGATAGTTGTGAGTCACCATGTGGTTGCTGGGAATTGAACTCAGGACCTCTGGAAGAGTAGCCGGTGCTCTTTAAGTGCTGAGCCGTCTCTCCAGCCCCGGCTGCTAAGTTCTTAACCATGGTGAATCTCAAAAGTTTCCTTGGTGCCCCGGTACTGTTGCTTCTCCTGGGACCTGGAGGATGCTCAGCACATGGCTGCCTTGAGTAAGTATAGTCTTCTTCCCAGTCTCACCAGAAGCCAGCAGCTGCAGAGGACAGAAGTGGACGCGGGGAAGAAACTGCTCTTCACCAACAACATCCCGAAGGCTGGCTTTCTCATCAACCCCCAGGACCCTATTCCCAGGCATCGGCACGGGGTGAGTCTGTCTCACACACAGGCTTTGGGAGAAAGGTCAGATCCCATGTCAATCAAGGAGGTGGGGGCCTGCAGCACAGCTCCCTCCCTGCCCTGGACCATGTGCTTAGCTCATAGTATATACCTACTTTCTTGTTACTTGCCCCTGATGTATCCTCAGAATTAATCAATTGCTAAAGGACTGACGGTCTTGGGGGTCTAAGATCTCAGAGGACTCAGATTATATAGAAAGTCAGGAACACCCCTGGACAAGACTGGCCCTCATTTATCTGAACCCCTGCAGCAGCCTGTGTTAGGAGAGGACGGGGCTTTAAAACTTACTGATGACCCCAAAGAGCAAACAGGTCGGAGATGCAGGTCCTGATTCTGCATGGCTGACAAGCACCAGGCACGTGATCTGTGCTGCTGGGCTCTGAAACACAGCATGAGAGATGACAAAGGAGTGGGGGTCCAGGCATTTAAGCAGGGTTTTAAAAGGGGTGGCATATGCTGGCAGCTAGGCTGGATGCTATACCCAGTTCTGGGGATGAGGAAGCCCTTCTAGGGATGATGAAATATCAGTTGAACCCTCAAGACTGAGTGGGAGAAGGAGGGAGAGGCATTGTCTTAATTACTTTTGTATTGCCATGACAAAAACCCCATGATCACAGTAACTTAAAAAGAAAATATGTATTTGGGGCTTACAGTTCCAAAGGGTTAGAGTTCATGACCATCATAGCAGGGACCATGGCTGCAGCAAGTAGGCATGATGCTGGAGCAATAGCTGAGAGCTCACTTCTTGATCCACGAGACGAGGCAGAAAGAGCTAACAGGGGATGGCCTGGCCTTTTGAAAACTCAAAGCCAGTGATATCACCTCCAGTGATATACTTTCTCCAACAAGGCCATACTACTAATTACTCCCAAATAGTTCTACCAACTGGGAACCAAGCATTCAAATATATGCACTTATAGGGACCATTATCATTCAAACCACCACAGGCATGTTCTCAGTAGAGGGGGTTGTATATACAGAGACCCAGAAGGAGTGGAAGTTCAAGGTACTGGGATGCAGCTGCAGGCTGTGCCAAGGAGGGGGAGAGGAGAAGCTCAACCTTCAAGGAGCCTGTAGAACTGGAACCCAGAGCTCTCCAGCCACATCAGGGAAGAGTAGGGCACCACCAAGGGATAGGGAAGGACTTCTCTGAAGTGGCTTTCATTTCACCCTGCCCACATCTCCACAAGAATGGAGGAAAGATGACCACTGGGTAGGTGTCCTGGTCAAGGATGATGACCACTGGGTAGGTGTCCTGGTCAAGGATGATGACCACTGGGTAGGTGTCCTGGTTAAGGATGATGATCACTTTTGGAGCTCCAGAGAGGTGATGGTGAGGGATGCTCTTGGCTCCTAAATGTGGATGAATAGAGGCCCATTCATCATTCCTCTGAGCCTCTCCTGTGCCCTCCAGGTCCCCTGTCCTCATCTTCAGCTTTGGTGGGATCCCTGGATCCATGGCCAGCAGGACTTTCTCACATCTAAACACATGCTTGCCTGCAGGCAAACCTACTGGAAGAGCATGACCTTCATGAAGATCACTCCCAGCTCCTGAGGGACTTTGAACAGTGGCTGCAGGCAGAAAACTCCAAGTTAGTTGGAATCATCGCAATGAGAACAGCCACAGCCAAGGACTTGAGGACCAGAAAGATGAAGCTGCAGGTTTGTTCCAAGGAATGATCCCTAATGGGGCCATGCCACCAGAAGTTCCTCAAATTAAGGGGTTCATGCTTAATAGTCATTTGTAAGCCATCCTGAGTCTATATAATAGTTTTAAATTGTTTGGGTTCAAATATTTTAGAACTAACTTTTCCTTGCATCTGTCCATCCATTCATCCATTTATCTGTCTGTGCATCCATGCATACATCCTTCCATCCATCAATGATCCATTTATGCATGTATCTATCTATCCATCCATGCATACATGCATCCATCCATGAATCCATGCATGCACGCATGCATGCATCCATCCATCGATGCATCTGTCCATCCATGTTTCCATCCATGAGTCCATCCATTCATCCATGCATCCATCCATCCATGCATTCATCCATCCATCCACCCATCCATGCATCCATCAATCATCCATTTATGCATGTTTCCATCCATCCCACTTTATATTTCTCTATTTGAAAAATATCACCATGGATCACTTGACTCCAGTATCAGTTAGCTGCCACTGTGCCGTAAACCACCACAACAGTGAGTTGCTTAAAACAACATCTATTGTTTAACTTATGACTTTGACACTTGGTGATTTGAGCTCAGCTTGGTTTCTGCCAGTTCTGGGCTCAAGACACATATTCTGGACAATCTTATCTTTTGTCAGATATGGAACAGCTAGGTGGCTCTGGTGGGGGGCTGGAAGTTGGTGGAGACAAACATGACATGGACCATGTGTGTCTCATTCTCATGTGGGACAGCCCAGACCACTCAATGCCCAGAATAAGGACTTGCATGCAAGTGTCACATGGATTCTTCTGTGTTATGCTGCACAAAGAAAGTCAACAGGCTATTTCATATTCAAGGGATAAGAAAGAAACTCCGCCCCTTGATGTAAAGTCAAAGGTGTTGCAGGCAGGGGAGAGGGAATCACATGCTTGTATTTGGTCTACCACTACTCTCTCCTCCATGCCATCTTGTTAGTCTTGGTCTGTCTCCATTGCTAAATACTCCAGACTGAATAATATATAACCAACAAGAATTTCACCACTCTAAAGGCTAGAAAGTCCAAGTATCAGAACCTAGCAAGGTTTCCTTCTTGTGTCATCATATGGCCAAAAGATGGAGGAGGCACAAAGAGGCAAAGGGATCTAAAAGAGGCCTTTTTGTGACAGTATTAGCCCCATCCTTGAGGGTCATTAATCCCACCCTTGGGCCAGGTCATCTCTCAAAGGTCCCATCTTCCAATACTGTCCACATGGGTTTGGGAAGGGACAATCATTCAACCCATAGCAGTCATCAAGCCCTTCCCAAGTCCACTTCCTGGATGTTTCTGTCCCCTCTGCATTTGTTGTTCACTTGATCACAGCAGCAGCTTCCTCCCTGCTCTCCTTTCTGGTGGAGCGTCACCCAGGTCGTGGCTCCTTCTGCAGGCAGCCATGACCCAACAGAATCACTAATCTGAACTCGCCCCCCGATGAAAACATTTTAGTACGGAGTTCAAACCTACGTTATTGTCTAAGACCTCCCTAATCAAGCCCACTTTTCCTCTCCTCTCCTTTATTTATATGACATCTCAGTGATAGTTTAGGGTCCAATTTTCTTATTTATCCTGCTTGGCAATCATGGTGACTGCATTTGTGATGTGGGGCCTTTATGGACATAATGTGACAAGATCTCTTAAAATACCACCTTTGCCTTGATGTCTTTTTTCTCACATGTCATTGAAATCCACATTTTTCCTTCCCACTGTATATTTTTGTCTGTTTCTTTTGTGTATTTTCACTCTTGACTCAGAGTGTTGAATTCTGAATATTTTTTTTTTCTGACTCAACTTCCACTTGACTAATTCTCTTCCTGGCTATGTCTCATTTGCTATTACATATGTCTATTAAGATCTTAACTTTGGTTGTCATGGCAATCAGTTTTAGAACTTCTATTTGGTTCCCTTCAGTTTGGTTGGCTACATTCTCTGGCTTCCATCACATCCTTGATGAAATGTTCAAGCTTGTTTTTTAATTCTTTGAACTGTAACCCACCATAATTGCACTGCCTAATAATTCTGATACCTCCAGGCATTTGGGAATATTTCTGCTTCTCATTCTTGGTGTCATGTATCATTGTGTGGTTACTTTTTGTCCTGAACAAAATATACATAAAACTAATTTGGGAGTTAGAATAATTTCTTCCTCCAGAGATATTTTTTTTCTATTTCTGAGAAGTGGGGGCTTTATGATTCTGGGACCACTGAGTCCAAGTTCAAGTCTTGTAGTTCCTTGGATCACTAAGATGATCTGGAGCTAGGCTGTGAGTAAGCATGCTCAAGGCCTAGATTCACTTATGGCTCCCTTTACTCTGAGAATAAGTGTGCAGGCATCTCATCTACAAAGGGAATGATGAGTCCCTTCCCCTGCAGAGCCCAGGCTTTGACTCTCACCACCTTAACCTTGGGAGACTTCGGAAACATAGATTGGTTCAAAGCTGGTATTATCCCCTCTAGGTTGGCAAAAATCATAAGAGCAAAAGTAGGTCTGAAGAGGCCTTGCTTCTCTGGGTTCTTGTCCATCCCCAGAGCTTCTGTGGTGGCTTGGTTTTCTTTGCAGTGCTGGGGATTGAACCCAGGGACTCAGACCTGCTAGCCAAGTGCTCTGCCATGGGCATGTACTTCCACCCCCTTGAGTTTTGACCTGACTAGCCTCCCCTATTTGTTAGCCCATTGATGGCTTTAAATGTTGTACTATGTTCTCAGTGCATGGCTCATCCTACTGATGGAGCTGCACATCACCAGCAAGTCTTCCTACCCACCCACCCTCCCTCAACTCAGGTCTGTTTCCCACCCTCCACTCCAGTCATATGAACAATGACTTCTTACCCAGCATGCACCATGGTAGGTACTGAGCAGCTTAGCCAGGGTCCAAACCTGGGACTGAAGCCTAGACTCTAACCTGTAGACTCCTCATCCACTCCACATCATACTACCTCTCAGGACTCCTGGGAAGAGGAAGTGTCATCCTACGAGAGAGATGTGTTCTACTTAGATAGAAAAAGTCTACCCAACTCTGCCAGCTTCAAAAATGCCAGCAGAGTGGCATGCTCCATGATGACTGCTTTGTAATGGTGACCACTCGTGGTCCTGGAATGTCAGTGTTAAAAGTAAACACTGTGGGGTGTTCTCTAAGATTTTGGATGCACAGATGAAGGCTGAAAAGATGACTCAGAAGTTAAGAGAACTTGCTGCTCTCATAGACAACCTGGGTTCAGTTTCCAGCATCCACATGGTGGCTCACAACCATCTATAACCCCAGTGCCAAGGGATCTAAGACCCTCTTCAGATTTCTGCAGGCACCAGGCATATTCATGATGCACATATATACATGCAGGCAAAACATGTATACATATAAAATAAAAACTTCTAATAGAAGACCAATTTTTGAAAGAATATTTATTTTACGTGTATGAATATTTTGCTTGCATATCTGTCTGTGCATCACATGGGTGCCTAGTACCCTTGGAGGGCAGAAGAGAGCATCAGATCCCCCGAGACTAAAGTTAAAAATAGTTATGAGGCAACATTTGGTCCCCTCCTAAAAATATTTCTTCAAAAACTTTCTTGGATGAGAGTCTCATGTTACTGGTCCTGTCCACATCTCCCAGCATGCCTCAGGTAGCACTTGATTGGCGTATTTTTACCATCCAGGTGGGGTTCTTAGGCCTCTGGGTAGCTGTGACATGATGCTGCCTTTCTCTCAGGAGCTGGAGGCTCGAATCCCAGAAGGCCAGCATCTCTTTGAGAACCTGCTCCGTCTCAGGCCAGCAAGGGACCCCTCCAATGAACTGGAAGATCTACGCTATCGTTGGATGCTGTACAAGTCCAAACTCAAGGACTCTGGCCACCTGCTGGTAGGTGCTGGGGGAAAAGGTTGGGGGTCCCAGGAGGCAATCATGGCTTGGAGAGACTGAGCTGGATCTATTTAGCTGTTTCGGGTGCATCCATATACCAGGCCAATGGGACTGCTCAGAGGAAGAGAGGGACACTCTTGGGTCTTAGGTACGTGAGTTATGTCATATCATTTGTCCATCTTACCTCCCAGTGAGGCTGGAGTCCTGTGAGTAGTGTATATGGCTCTCTTACTTCTGCCATGTCAGAGTTTTTTGTGCATTTCCCATTTGGGCCTATAGCCACCTTCTGCTGGAGTATCTGCACCCCATTCTCCAGAGGGCATAGCTGAGTCCCACCCCTGACCCCAGTGCTAGAAGCTTGGGTCATAGTTCTTCACCGGCAGAGGCAACATTCTGTTACATCTCTGTGGTATGGCGCTGCCATAGGGATGCATGATTTGGATGCCGGCAGTCCTGAGACTCGGCCCTCCCTTCCTCTGACCTTGACCTAGCGCTTTTGTCTCCTGGATTTCCTGTCTCCTACACAAACCATGGGTGATGATAGCCTTTATTAAATGCTGTGGTCTCCTAACGCGCCCATTCAGGAGAGGGGTCTCCTTCCCTCTAGTCAACAGCAATGTGAGACAAAGAAGTTAAGTTTCCTAGGCCCAGGAAAGCATAGGTGAGAGCGCCCCTTTCAGACCACGGAGCCCAGAAGCCATAGCTTGGGGCACACCAGGCTTTTCTGGCCCCACAACTGCCAGTTTGACCACTAGGTGTCAGCCCAGTCCAAGCCAGCGAGGCCACGTCCCCAGCCCTGGCCAAGGCCATCCAGACAGTGTGCCACCTGGACCTGAAGTGTGTTAAAAAGCTCATTAAACAGAATCCCCTGCTGGCGCAGGCTGTCCAGATGACCAGAAATTTTAACGAAATACTCCCCCGACAAAATGAATATTCTGTTACGGGTTCTGCTGGGGTTTAAGTTTTACGCGCCTAGCTGATTTTTGCCCCGTTTCTTCCCCTTCCTTAAAATAACAGACGCAGAGTTCTCCAGGGGAGCTGACTGCATTCCAAAAGGTACGTGTCTGCCATCTGCTCCACATAGCTGGAGGGTAGAGAATGTTGGAGGCGAGAAGGCCTGTGATGCTGGAACAGGGGGTCTGGATTTTCTAGAATGTTCTGTGAGATCTGAAGAGAACCAACTTTGGGTTGTAATGGGCTGGGCCCTGAGGTATATGTTCTCAGGAAGCCCTAGGCTCAAGGAGGGATCGACAAGTGTGCATAGATTAGCCTTGATCTACACACAGTGGAGGAGGACCCCTAGATTTGTCATCCAGACCCAGAACACACTGGAGAGTGACTGGATACTGCTTTGATTACTGTGCCAGCAGGTGTAAATCAGGACTGACCCAGGAGCCTGGACTATTCTGGGCAAATTGGATCATGTGGCCTCTTCGGTCCTAGGGGACACATTAGAAAGGGTGGTGGAGGGCTGGAGAGATGGCTCAGTGGTTAAGAGCACTGGCTGCTCTTCCAGAGGACCCGAGTTCAATTCCCAGCACCCACATGGTGGTTCACAACCATCTGTAGTAAGGCCTGGTGCCCTCTTGTGGAGTGCAGGGACACATG
Source organism: Onychomys torridus (assembly GCF_903995425.1). Lineage (NCBI taxonomy): Eukaryota > Metazoa > Chordata > Mammalia > Rodentia > Cricetidae > Onychomys > Onychomys torridus. The sequence continues at coordinate 71,815,203 of NC_050456.1, read as the reverse complement.
CAGGCGAACACTGTATACATAATAAATAAATAAATCTTTAAAAAAGAAAAAAGAAAGGGTGGTGGAGTCCTTTGCTCTACCAGGCACGTTTCCACTGGTGCCCACTGAGTCTCTGGCTCTTCCCATGCTAGCCACAGCTGAAGTGAGATCGGTACCAATCACTGCACTCTAGCTGGGGCGCCCCCTACTGCTTGGGCTCTGTGTGCCAGGACTGGTTCTTAGGGGGGTCTCAGTTCCATTTCCAGTGCTGTTAGCAAATATCCAACAGATAAAAACCTGAGAAGGGGGTTTGCTTTGGCTCAGGGTTTCAGAGCATGCAGCCACGGTCTTTAGGACTCTGTGCTTGGGTAGTATGTCGTTGCATTGGGAGCCTGTGGCAGAGCATGGCGGTCCACTTCCTGACCAACCAGGGAGAGAGGGAGAGGAAAAGTGAGAGACCGGGGATGGGGGAGGGGAAGGGAGGGGAGGAAGAGGGATAAATTGGGGACCGCGACCTGCTATAGCCTTCAGCCTGCTAGGCCCCCACTCCCATAGGCTCCACAACCTCCCCTTATGAGGAACCACCCGCAGTTAAAACCACAAGCCTGTGGGGGCTATTTCCAGTTCAGGCCAGGACACTTGTGGCTAGAGTATCGCATTGTGCCCTGACACTGACACTAAGGAGCATTCTTAGCTCAGCTCTAAGCCTGAGGAGAAAATGGTATGAAGAGCCCATGTGTCCACCAGGCATGTGACTGCTGATGGCATCGGCCCTCAGGTCCCAACACCCACGCTTTCACCCTTCCCAGGGTGCCTTGGAAGAATCCCTGGGGCCTTTCTCCCCAATCCTGTCCCTTGCTGTCCCCAGTGATGCCCTCGGTTTCTTGCCAAACATTGGCCATGGTGACCTGGACCCCCAGCACACTCTGGTTAAAGAACCCGGTGTCACTTCAGATCTCTCATTCCCCTGAGTCTAAATCCCAGGTGAGGGCACCCTGGATCCATTCCTGGCCTCTGGCAACTTCAGGGGACTGAGCGGCTTGTGGATCAAGTAGGGCTTATTATGGACCAAGGCTGCACCTACGGCCCTTCACCAAGCAGCTTTATGGCCTTGGAAAAATCACCTTGCCTTGGGGGTTCCCTTTCCCATGTGTGAAAACATCAATATTGGCTTAATTTACTCCTCGAATTAATTTTGAAGACTGTGTGAACCAGAACATACCGAGGCAGACATGTCTCACCCAGGATTTCCCTCTAGTTCAGAATGAGGTGAACCTCAGGGTCTAGGAAGGGCAGGTGACCCCGACTGCCTGGCTTTGTGGTTCCTGGTGGAAGATAGAAGTCCCGAGACCAGTGTTCAATCTGCCTGTAGTTGCTGCACTTTAAGTCCCTCTGTGGTTGGGAGTCCCTGTTGGAGACTAACCCAGGACTCAAGTCCCCATCCATGCAGCCTAGGCTAGAGTTGATCAGAGGTGTCCAACCTTTTGACACTGAGACATACCATGCAAAGAGTTTTTTTCCCTTAAAAAAAAAATAACCCCCCAAAACCCTCACAATGTTTTAAGTAAGTTTATAGTTTTGTGTTGGACAACATCCCTAGCTGTCCTGGGGTGCATGTGACAGGTGGGCCATAGACCGACCGTACACCTCTGTCAGGCAGATTCTAAGTGGTAGCTATGTCCAGATCCCTGGTACAGTCGTGGTCCCCACTGACCATCTCTCCCTTTAGTCATTTATTTATTTTGTCGTCCCTGAGTCAGTGATGACTTCGTGACACATGCTGTTTAATATGCTCAAAACCCATCATCCAAGAAAAGAGTGGCAGTGTGCCATCCTAGAGCGTGTGCACCTGGCTGGGTGCAGAGCAGCAGGAACATCTGTTTGGAGCTGGGGCCTGGCTGTCTCTGTGTCAGAGGGCTCTGAAGGGCAGCAGCCATGAGAGCTCATAACCTAGTCAGTCACCAAATAGCCCTGTTAAGCTACAGCTAGGAGATGTCAGCCATTGCACTGTTGGGTATACAAACTAGAAGCTTCTATGTGCTTACCCATGCTATGTTTCCAACAAGTAGGCATATAAAAGACTGACTTCAAGTCTGGCTTCCTTTTAAGCCAAAGTACCTCAGCTTCCTATGAAGAAGGAAGCCATTCATAGTGGCTTCAGAGACAATTAGGAGAGACAATTAGGATGCCCCGTGACCCCAGATGGATGCACCCAGCCCTGAGATCCACTGGTCTGGATAGTTCATGAATCTGTGTTTCTGACACATTCCCGGGTGTTGGTCACACTTCTAGTTCAGGGACCACACTTTGAGAACCAGTGTTTTATGCTCTGGATTCAAATCAAGACTCAGTCACCGGTGTGTGTTACATTTGGCAAATTGCTCGACCATGATCTTCCAGTGAAGGAAAGGAGTCCACTGAACTAAAAGACGGGAAAAGTTTCCTTCCTACTGACTAGCACATAGTAGGCTCTCATTGGTGTGTGTGTGTGTGTGTGTGTGTGTGTATGTGTGTGTTGTGACCACCAGCTTATAAAGAAGGAAGAGTTATTTGGCTCACAGGTTTTATAAAGTTTTCCCACCCATGCTCACTTGTCCCTGTTGCTCTGGGCCTTTGGTGAAGTAGTACATCATAGTGGGAACATGAGGTGGAACAAAACTACCCACCTCATGGCCAGGAAGCAAAGGAAGAGGAAGAAGAGAAGACCACAGTCTGTTCCATGGTCCTCTTCAAGGACACACTCCTTAATGGCCTAAGGACCTTCCAGGAGGTCCTTTTATTTTATTTTATTATATTTATTTTATGTGTATGAGTGTTTGCCTGTGTGCGTGTCTGTGCACTACATGTGTGCCTTTAGAGGCCAGAAGAGGCCATCAGATCCCCTGGAACTGGAGTTACAGTTGTAAGCAGCCCTGTGGGTGCTGGGAATTGAACCTAGGTCCTCTGCAAGAGCAGACATTGTTCTTAACAGCTGAGGCATTTGCAGCCCTACCTCTTAAGGATTCCATTCCTCCAAATACTGTAGCCGGGGTATCAGTTCTGTAACTCACAAGTCTCTACGGGATGCTCAAGACCCAAATTCACAGTCCTTATGTTATTTTTTTAACCTGGTTAGGTATGTTTAAATATGATAGGGCTCCACACACATGTGCACACACACATGCACTTGTGCCTAAGCTCACATGGGCACACACATACACACATTTGCACATGCATCCTTGTGCACACACACACACACATGCACACACATACACATGACACACACACATATGCAGAGGCCAGCCAGGTAGAACAGAAGTACCTTCTGCAAACGTTGTGATCTCACCAACTTAAAACCATTTTATATATTATGTTCAGCCCACGGGGAAGAAAGACACCCACTGTCGAGCTAATGATTTATGTGTGGCTGGTTCTCCACACTTCCTTTACTCCCTCCAGGCCTCAAGTCATCCAAGGCTCCAGCTACGTCAGCAGCTGCAGCCTGTTTGTTTGCATACACGGAATAATTAAGATTTATTACATTTGTACTGCCAGCGTGGTAGCCAGCTCTGTGCCAGTGGACACCTGCCTGCAGTGCTCAGACATACGAATTGTAGTTGCTTCTTGAATGGCAGCTGGGCCGTGAGTCACCTCAAGGCCTGCTGTGGCCTGGGATGTGTCACTGCCCTCCCTGAAAACAGTCTTTTCACTGGGACCCTGAGCTGACTGGCCCTGCTCTTCTCCAGTTTGCAAGGGCCAGGCTCTCTTGGTACACTGGGCACCTCACAGTGGGACTCTCAGCACACAGGCCCACATGTGGTGCCACCTGAGAGTGCCATGGGTTTACCTGATTGTATCCCCAAAGTTTATTTTTATTTTTATTTTCTATAATTAACATTTTCCTTTTATTTTACATACCAACCGCAGCTTCCCCTCCCTCCTCTCCTCCCGTTCCCTCCCCTTCCCAAGGTTTTAAGATTCATAATTTTTCTTTTACATTTTCACCTCTCTGGAATTTAGATTTCTGTTCCAATCTAGTCCTCCCAGGGAGCACTCATGATTACTTCCACCCTCTACCAGGCAACCTTCACCTGGGATTCTTGGAGGTCAAAATCTCTGCTGATGATTACATTTTGTTCTGGTTTTCTTTAGGCTACACTGGGGATACCCACTTAGCCCACCTATTTGGAGGAGGCCCTGCCTATGGCTCAAGTTCCCAAGAAATGGCTTTTCCTCCCTCTCAAATGTGTAATGTTCTGGCTCCTCTTTCTATGAAGTCATTCTCCTTGTTCTCTACATCCCCACTGATGGCGTAGGCCCTCTGTGTGCACAGCACCTCCATGTGCATGCATCTTTATGTACACAGCCCCCTATGTGCATGCACGCAGCTTTATGTGCACAACCCCCTGTGTCCACGCACGCATCTTTATGTGCACAGCCCCCTGTGTGCACACAACTTTATGTGCACAGCCCCTCTGTGTGCACACACGCAGCTTTATGTGCACAGCCCCCTGTGTGCATGCAGCTTTATGTGCACAGCCCCTCTATGTGCACACACGCAGCTTTATGTGCACAGCTCCCTGTGGCATGCACGCAGCTTTATGTGCACAGCCCCCTATGTGCACACGGCTTTATGTGCACAGCCCCTCCGTGTGCACACGGCTTTATGTGCACAGCCCCCTGTGGCATGCACGCAGCTTTATGTGCACAGCCCCCTATGTGCACACGGCTTTATGTGCACAGCCCCTCCGTGTGCACACGGCTTTATGTGCACAGCCCCCTGTGGCATGCACGCAGCTTTATGTGCACAGCCCCTCCGTGTGCACACAGCTTTATGTGCACAGCCCCCTATGTGCACACGGCTTTATGTGCACAGCCCCTCCGTGTGCACACGGCTTTATGTGCACAGCCCCCTGTGTGCACACGGCTTTATGTGCACAGCCCCTCCGTGTGCACACAGCTTTATGTGGGCTGTCTTTCTTCACTTCCTCTCTCTCCCTCCCTCTCTTCCAAAAGAGTCTCCCATAGCCCAGGCTAGCTTCAAATTCACTGTCTGTGAGGACAAACCTGGATTTCTAATACTGCCTGAGTGCCAGTGTTACTATCATACCCAATTTACCCACTGCTGGGGACCAAACCCAGGACTTCATGAACACTAGACAAGCATTCTACCTACTGAGCCACAGTGTCCCAGCTCCTTTATGGAGACTTTTCAGTGCATTCTGGTGTTGGTGGTGGCTGTTTGCTTTCTTGGTAGTAAGATAATGGTTGCCTTTCAACAGATGCTTGGGCTGGGTGGGATACTGTAATACCAAACCTTAGAAGGCATTGGTTGGGTTCCAATGGTAGAGGATAGCTGTCACTGCTGAGGTTTAAAAAAAAAAAAGTATGACGGGTGCTGTGATGGACACTCTCATGCCTGATCTTCAAAGCTCTTGACAGCTCTCTTCCTTCTTTCTGCCCAGGGACAGCAAGGCCAGTTGGGACTGTGGCAGAGTGATGTCACTGAACACTCTCTGTGTCACCTGCTCATAGCTCAGCAAACAGCTCAAATCTGCCGCATCCCTCGTCCTAGCTGAATAGATAGCTGGGCTTTGCTCAACCATACTGTCTCTGACCCAGACTGGCCTCAGACCACGTTGGGTGCCATCTTCCTTCCACCCACGGAACCCCAAAGCAGCTGGGCATTGCTGAGTTATGACAGAGTTGTCACCAAGACCTTCAACACTGAGTCTTTGAACCTGAGTCTGACTTCCGATGTCCACATGGGTTGCTTTCCAGGCCTCCTGTCTCCAAGCCTCCCCCTCCCATACCTCCCCTACTTCTTAGAGACTCACCCTAGCCGTGGAGCCTGTAACTCCCTGGTCAGTCAGGCTTGTGAATGTATCAGGTGTTGTCTTTCTCTAGCTGTGATTGCATCCCCTGCAGAGGTTGTTCTGACTCCTACATCTACCCTGGTTCCTCTCTTTCTGCTATTTCCCCAGTTACCTGAATGTGATGATGATACTCGATGCTGACACCCACACACCTGCCCCTGAAGTGGTGCTAGCCTTCCTTGAGTGAGGACAAAGTTGCCCTTCCCTTGGCCATTACATCCAATGTCTTCCACTGTGGAAGGCAACCAGTTGCAAAGACCAGTTCAGTGTACCTTGTCTCCTCTCCTACTCCATCAACCTGGGAGTTTGAAAAAAAAAAAAAAAAAGTGATTCTGTGGCCTGCCTAGCTCACACAGAGATCAAGTAAACCTGGCCTGTGCACAGATGAGACACACACAGGCTCCTCTGAGCCCTCAGTAGTGAGATCAGGGCTGCAAACCCATGCTTTTGGTACTCAGAGAATAGGGAAGAAAACATATGGTCAAGGTAGCCAGCTGGGAAATGTGTTCACCATTAGGACTTACGCAGTTCCCATGCCTGGGCTCCCAAGGACAGACAAGGACAGCAGTTACCAATGTGCCCCAGGGCAGGCAGAAGGTTAAAGATGGTGCTGAGGGAGCTACAGTGAGAGGCCCTGCCCTGGGCTCAGCCAGGCTTCTCTTCACCTTGAGCTGTTGGGGCTGGTCTAGCTTTGTGGTGGTGAATGAGGCCTAGCCAGGTCTTAGGAAAGGACCCCAAGCTTCAGTTGCATTGATATGACTTCTGTACTCAACATGCTGAGACAAGATGGGACTGAGTTCAATTCCCAGCAACCACATGGTGGATCACAACCACCTGTAATGAGATCTGGTGCCCTCTTCTGGCCTGCAGGGACACATGCAGGCAGAATACTGTATAGATGGGACCCATGTTGGACAGCTAGGCCCAGAGTGCTGCCTTGTGATTATCTTTGGTCACGGTTTCTTGTGAGAGACACCATGTGGGGTGATGGAGAGAGCCTGGGCTTTGCAGTGTTGTGGAAGTTGAGCCTGTGTGTGATCTCAGGCCACTGACTCTCCTATAGCTTAGTTTCTTCCTCTGTAAAACAGGCAGAGGACAACCAGCCTCCCAGAGCAGTTAGAAACATTCAGGAAGCTTATGGTCTAGGTGAAGAGTTGAGCAGGAGGGCTTGGGTACAGTGTGTGTACACATGTGTACACACATGACAAATGGAGCCCAGATGTTTGGGGTGTAATATTGGGATAATGAAAAATCTTTACAGATGATGGGTGTGAGACTCTGTGGTCACCTCCTGGGTACTGAGGGATAGGCAGATGGCCAGAGCAAAGAGGATGAAGGACGGGAGTTTTGCCTCCTGTGGAGCCCTTTCCTCTCTTGGATAGCTTTGAGTAGGACACAGGTAATAATACTCTGTAGAGAAACTGAGGCACAGAAAGGCTCTGGGAACTGAGATGAGCTAGGATTGTCAATTTCTTTGTTAGCTTCTTAAAAAGCCTTTGTTAGAAGAGAAAGAGAGAGAGAGAGAGAGAGAGAGAGAGAGAGAGAGAGAGAGAGAGAGAGAGAGAGAGAGAGAGAAAGAGAAAGAGAGAGATTGAGATTGTTTTCTCCTTTTATTTGGTCCGGGATCACAGCCCATGAGATGGTGCGGCCCACAGTTAGGGCGGGTCTTCCCACCTCTACCCAGTCTACAACTCCCTTATAGACATGCTCAGCGGTTTGTTTCCATAGCGATTCTCGATTGACAACCAAGACCAACAACCATCCCACCCCACCTCCCAGTGGACAGACAGTGTCTGTAGTCACGCAATTTATCCAGCATGCCCTCCTGTCCCACTGCCCCCTGAACCTCGTAGTGGCTCACGGTCTATCTTGTGTTGGTTCGCAGAGTCGACAGCAGAGGCGGTGGCGGAATCCCTGCTCTCTCCTGCAGAAAGCGTGCCGCGTGGCGTTGCCGTTGCAGCTCCTGCTCCTGCTCTTTCTTCTGCTGCTCTTCCTGCTGCCGGCCGGCGAGGAGGAACGCAGCTGCGCCCTGGCCAACAACTTCGCCCGCTCCTTCGCGCTCATGCTTCGTTACAATGGCCCCCCGCCCACCTAGCCCATTGGGGCCTACTGCAGGTGACTTTCTGCAGACCCTCTGAGGCTGGCCGCTGGGGGAAGCTGGACAGACCAGACACCCAGAAGAGCCTCTGTCTAAATGCTGCATCTGTTCCCAGAAGAAACTTGCTTTTTCTACGATGTCATTTCTATCTATTTATACTAGGTGTGTACTGTGTGTGGTTAGGGAATAATGTATAGAATTTTTATACGCCATGTATGTATATGCTCAGTGTAGATAACTTCAGATATGATGTCTCTTTGTGCCTACAGAAGTCCCCAGCAGTGTGTTTTCCTAATGGGATTTGTGACACTCGTGCCTTAGCATTCTGTCATCCCTGGAAGACAGGAGAAATCACATGTTACTTTTATGACAACCTGTACCCAGGAATCCAGATACAAAAGTCTCCGAGCTGTGAGCGTAGCTGAACAGAATTGGAGCCTTGGAGCTCTTGTGCACGTGGCTAGTTTTAAAGCCACAAGGACTTGGGCTTCAGGCTAGATAAAAAGGAGTGGTGAGACCAGACAAGTGACAGAGGGATCCCTAGAGAGGAGCAGAAGAACTTAGAGAACTGATGAAGTTCCACAGAGTGATGGCGCTTAGCCCGCCCCACCCCCACGTGGCAGCCACTGGTGGCACAGACCAGCGAGAAATGCCTGTGACCATGAGCATGTCTTCAGGAAGTGGCTGGGGTTTTGTTTGTGTGTTTTCCCCAGGAGATAGAAAAAGGAAGGTGAACTTGACTTTTTATTCTTATGAGCAAGGGTGAAGCACATTGCCAGTGGCCCGTGCCAGTCCCCGGAGGCCTGTGTCATCACTGTGGTTGGGCATTCTCCGGGCTAGGGTGTGAACTCAGGGCAGAGTGCAAGCACGGGCCCACACTAGGCACAGAGGAAAAGACTCAGCCCATCTGAAGGGGTCTCTCTTCCCTTCCAAGAAGGAACTGCGCAGGCTGGTGGGTCTACAGCGCTGGACAGGTCTTACCTTCTTCCCCTGCCACGGCTCACAGTCTAGCCCCAGGCAGGAAGAAACAGGTGGGCTCCAGGCATGTGTGGGAGAGGCCTCTGGGATGACTCCAGGCTATGCCCAAGGCTGGAAATACGTCCAGGGAATTCCGGGAGGATTCCTAAGTGGGTTAAAATTGGATCAGGTTTGCCCTAAACTGACACTGTTTTTCCTTTTAGAAAATACTTAATGCCCCCTTTTTACAGATGGAATTTGTCTGGCAGGTGGGGGTGCCCTCAGGCATTGGCATGAGATACACAACCACAGTGTTAAAGACCCAGAGAGGCACTTTAAACACAACAAATATTGAGGTCCTAAGAGGGACCCGATTCCAAGGTCACCACCCTATGCACACAGACCAAGTCCCTCCCAAGCTGGCATCAGGCTACACCATGTATGGCTTTCATCCTTGCACAGAACCTAGGAAAGGCAAGCAGGAAGGCAGAGCCTTGGGGCTTGTTACTTCGTCTGTAACCTCAGCCATAAGGCCTCCCCTGCACACTGCCATTTTGCTGGGAAATCAGGGGCTGGTGAACCCTGACCTCAGACCCAGGTAGCCGAGTCCCGATGTTCACTAAGATCATTGGTCCACATCGGTCAGAACTGCAGCAAAGGACATCAACACTTCCTTTTCTGCTTTCCCACCTCACAGGTAAGAAACTTGAGGCCCAGAGAAGGGAAGTCACTTAGCCACAGCCACACAGCAAGAACCTGTAAAGCCAGAAATGGGCTGCTTACCACCGTCCTCAGGTGTTCATTATATAGCAGAGCCCCCTCACATCTCCCTTCCCAGGGCGAGGACATGGCTCAGAGATAACACACTTGCCCAACAGGTGTGAGTCCTGGGTTCCATCCCCAGAACTTAAGAGAGAAAAAGAAAAAGCAGAAAAGAGAGCTGTTTACTATTAATGCAATTGTGTCTCGTGGTAAATGGCTGGGGAGTGTGTAACTGCAACATGCGGGTGGTGGGGTGGTGGCAACATATCTCTTTTTAACTCTGACAACGACACTGTGGATTGCTTGTTTGCATAACTTTTTTTAACAGAGGGGGACTGATATTTTTATTACTTTCATATGAATATAGCCGGAATATGACATACTAGCCATTTCTGGGTGCTTTTCCGATGTAACTTCTTTTGCTTAAAGTGCGTATAGACACCTGCTACTGTGATGTCGCCTCCTAGCCAGTTACCATAGAGAGTTGGAGGGTGTCCCTGGAGAGAAGTGTTGGAGCTGACAAAGCTTAAAAAGTCTTCGTTAGAAGTGTGTGTGTGTGTGTGTGTGAGAGAGAGAGAGAGAGAGAGAGAGAGAGAGAGAGAGAGAGAGAGAGAAAGAGAGGGAGAGAGAGAGAGAGAGAGAGAGAGAGAGAGAGAGAGAGAGAGAGAGAGAGAGATTTATCCTGCAGACAGTGCTCACATGTAACCTACCTAGGTTAGCCTAGGAATGTGTGTAAGGATCCAAGCAGGTACTATCAATGCTGTTGGTCCCCTACCACCCTGTGTCACTTTCTGCTCCTTTCGGCCCCATCTGTTCTCTGAGTGCAGAATGCAGGAGCAGAGAATCTGTTTATAATGTGGTTGGATGAAGGGGGTTTAGGGGTCAGGACAACGGGTGACCTAGGAAGTCCTGGAGGTGCTGGTGGGAAGGGCAGAGGGGCTGCTCACTAGGCTGTGGTGGTTTGAAAGCAAATGGTCCCAAAGGGAGTGGCACTATTAGGAGGTGTGGCCTTGTTGGAGGAAGTGTGTCACTGTGGGGGTGGGCTTTGAGGTCCCTTTTGCTCAAGCTTCCCTCAGTGTGACAGTCAGTCGACTTCCTGCTGCCTTCTAGTGGAGATGCAGACAGCACCACACCTGCCTGCATGCCACCATGCTCCCTGTCATGATGATAATGGACTGAACCTCTGAAACTGTAAGCCACCACCCCAATTACATGTTTTCTCTGTAAGAGTTGCTGTGGTCATGGTGTCTCTTCACAGCAATAGAGTCCCTAACTAAGACATAGGCGATGCCTTTCCATGAGGGAACCGGCACCGAAGGGCTGGCATTTCCATACTGCCCATCCTGATCAAGCCTGGTAGTTCTTCATCCCTAAGTGTGAGGTGAGAAACAGAGGCTTTTAAAGATATAAAGCCACTTGGCCACATCCAGGTAAGACTCGAATCCAGGGTTACTGGACCCTGGAGCCCATCCATACTGGGGAGAAAGGACTTTGGGCTGGTGCCCCTAAGCTGCAATCTCTGGCCTCTGGGAATGGTGTCACTGAGTGGCAGCTCTCTACCCTCAGCTCCATTGGGGTGGGGTTAACGAGACTCGGCTTCCTGTGGCTCTCTGAGGAATCACCTCAGCAGGCACATCCCTGCAGGCCATTGGCCATCAGCCTCATGTTGCTCCAAGAGACAGGACTTGCCACACACCCTGGAGCTGAGGCCTCCTCTGGACCTGTGAAGTCCCCCATCACTGGCCTTAGTTCCCTGTGGGACCAGAGTCCTAAGACACTTTAGAGGAAGGAAACTGGGGTTCCTCTGCAGCTGGGACAAGGAGAATGACAAGCCCCTAGTGGGCTGCTGCTGGAAGGCTGGGCGCCAAGGGTGTGGGCCACCCTGCCAGGATGCCCAGGCTGCCTGACAGCGAGACTGAGGGGGCCTTTCTTTTTCCATGCAGTGTGGAGCCAGGTCTGACCAGATCAACAAGCTCTGTGGAGGATTTGAGAATCTGAGGAGAGCTGACCTGGCTGGGGTAATCAGATGGGAAACAGAGACAGAGGCCAGTCAGGGACCACAGAGGCGGAGGGCCGCTAATGCACACTAAATAGCCATGAGGCCAAACTTTACGTTGCATGTGTTTACCACTGTTGAAGACGGGAGACAGCAAGAAAGGGAGACAGGAAGTGGGGAGTAGGCGAGAGAGAGAAGGAAGGAGAGAGGAAGAAGAAGGAAGGGAGAAAGAGAGGGGAAGATGAATAAATGGATGGATGATGGATGGATGGACAGATGGATGGATGGACGGTCAGATTAAAGTATCCTGTCCCTTTTCATTCTAACCCACATATTAAGCCCTTAGAGTCTCTTCTTGGGGCCATACATATTGGAACATTAGGGTAAATGAAGTCTAGGCCCTGCCCTCAGGATCTAGACCAGGAAGGGTCTGTTCTGTATAAGATGCTGAATCCAGGCCAGGGCCTTGGCCCTTGACCTTGCTCCTCTGCCTCCCACGGGTGCTGCTCAACCTACCAGGAGCTAGAGGGCCACGGAGGAGACACGGGGGACCTGGGAACAAGTAGGAGGGTGTTTCATGACTTCTGCAAATTAAATGTGGCTGTGACTATGAGGACAGAGGAGATGTACTAGGGAGGCCAGATGAGGGACAGGAGAAAGGGCCTGGGTGTAGCAGAAGGGAAAGGAAGCTCACTGGCTGCGCCTCTAGAGGCCCCAAGGTAGATCCTTGAGGTCTGAGCACCAAGGCTTGGCAGGAGGCCCGAGGCTGTCTTTGGCTGTGGACATCTAAGTTTTTAGACACAACCCAGGAGGGGTCATACCCCACTTCCCTGTCTCAGAGAGATCTGCCTACAGCAGAGGTTCCTCTGTTCCCTCACCCTAGTCTTGTACTCTTTCCAGGTCAGCATAGAAAAGAGAAGTGGGCCATTCCCTCCCTTAATGTACCTGTGGCAGACATGAGTAGTTGATCATTGAGCCTTTCTCTCTCTCCAGCCTGAATGGACTTCCTGGTCCTCAAACCACTTAAGTGTTACTGCTAATCTGTCCTGTGGGAAAAGCACCTGCTTGTCATCCTCATCTTTATGGAGGATTTGAACCCAGGGGTGACCGGTCACAAGTTGGGTGTTTTTCTGCCACTGTGTAGAACTTGCCTTTGTCTTCTGTCGCTTTTCTTTCCCTTGTGGACCACAGGCCACTGTTCCCCCCGCATCTGGGTAGCCTGTTGGAAGATGCTGTTCCTGTGCAGGAGTGGCAGTTTTTCTCCTGTGTCTACTCTACCAGCAAACTCTTTGACTCCCATTGCCACTGGGAGTTGGGAGCACCAGAGTAGGGTGCCAGGGGCAGGGCTGGAAACAGGCTCAGGCCACCGCTGTCATGGCAGATGAAGGACAGAGGTTGCTGTGAGAGATCACTGTGCATGGTGCCAAATTCTTCTAGAAGAGCGCAGATGCAGGGGTCAGGCAAGTTCTTGGAGCTCCTGGGATAAAGAGGTGGACAGAGAAGGCAAGTGCATGTCTGTGTGTGTGCATGTTCGTGTGTATGGGTGTTGCGTAAGTGTGCTTTGGTGTCCAGAGCAATCGAATTCGTTGTTTAAAGTGTCCACTTGTGTAAACAGTACAGAGGGACCATCTCCTCTTGTCACAAGTCTCTGTGATTATAAAACATGAATTTTTGATAAGTTCAGCTTTCTGGGAAGGCCAGTGGAACTGGAGCCAAATGACGGTCTTGGAACATGTGTGTGTGTGTGTGTGTGTGTGTGTGTGTGTGTGTGTGTGTGTGTTATCTCGGTTCATATCAAGTCCAGAGCTGACTGGGGCCCACAGCACCTCTCAGTTCAGTGGGAAGGGCCATGCAAGTCATCCGGTCCCTGCTGATTGCTGTTGTGAAGTCGTGTGGTGGTCCCTGACACTTGTCCATTTTGGTGGCAGCAGTGTTCTGAAAGATGATTTCATGTTTCCATTGTTGTTTTATGTTTTTTAATGTATCTGCTCTATGTTTGGAAATAAAAAGCTCTATTTTGGTCTATGAGATACTCCGTGGTTGCCAGTCCTTCTTCTGAAGTTGGGAGTTGTCTGGGGAAGGCGTGAGGTGGAAGATGCAACAGGATTATGGCTAATTTACTTTGACATTGTTTTTAGGCAGGATTATCGCTGGCCATTGGGCTCCAGGCAGGGTATTTCAAGGCCGTCTCAAGGAATTGAAAACAAGGCTCATGCAAATCTGTAGAAGTAGCAAGGTCACATTATTTGAAGCAAAGTGATAGTGCAGGTTAGAGAGATTGATAGGGGCCTGATAACTGTTTGGGGCCTCCTTTCTGGGGTCTGAGGGAAAGAAGGGCTGTTTACTAAGGGGTGTGGTTTGGGTGGCTCTCTAAAAAAAAGATCATATACTCCTTTTTCCTATTGTATGTGTCCCTTCCTATGACACATCTGATTTTAATCACATGCACACCCAATTTTGCATATGCTTATGATGATCAATAGGGAACTCTCACTAAAAGCTTAGTAGAAGATGTAGTTTTGGCTTACTGCATATGGTGGTTTGAATGAGATTGGCCCTCATAGGTTCACTGAATGCTTGGTCCCTAGTTAGTGCAACTGTTTGGGAAGGATTAGAAGGTATGGCCTTGTTGGAGTAGGTATGGCCATGTTGTAGGAAGTGTGTCACTGGGGGTGGGCTTTAAAGTTTCAAAAGCTCATGTCAATCAAGCCCCTCTCTGATTGCTGCCTGCGGATCAGGATGTAAAACTCTCAGCGACAGCTCCCGTGCCATGCCTGCTTGCTTCCCACCATGATGATAATGGACTAATCCTTTGAAACTGTAAGCAAGCCCCCCAGTTAAATACTTTCCATTATAAGAGTTGTCTTGGTTATGGTATCTCTTCATATCAATAGAACAGTAATCAAGACTGTACACGCACCTAGAACCAGTTCAGGCCAGTTTGTCCCGTCTATTCTTCATACCCAGAAACACTGAGAACACACTGGAATAGAACTGTCTAAATTTGATTGCTATTAGGAACAAGGAAACTTGTTCATAGTTGGGGATGTGTGTAACCTGATGCAAGGATGGGTTAAGGGAGTTCTGAGGTTGCTAGTGAACTGTTTGGAGAAGGGTATGTGCACATGGTACTTACAGGTGATGGAGCTAGGCTGCCAAGTGCATTATTTCAAGGGAGGCGTGGAAAAAAATAATAAAACCAAACACAGTCCCAGAGTGCTAAATTGTCCTAGACTTGCCTGCCTCAGGATGAGTCCTCCTTTGTGCAGAGGTGGAGCCCAAGGCCACTGTAACACAAGCCAGAATGAGCGTCATCCCTGGGAGTATCTGTCTGAATATCCTCCAGACACCCCATCACTGTCTCCAGGGATAGATGGGTACATTCCCAGACACTCCCTGAGGAAGGAGACAGAGTCCCCAATGTGGGTACCAGCAAGGAGAACTCGGTCTTGAGACCAACTCTGTGGGCCAGAGCCCTATAGCTCTCTCTGTTCTTGGGTTTGAAGATCAGCCTTCTCCATCACAATGTTTTGTAAGATCTAAGCGAGAAAGGGGAACGATGAAATGGTATGGCTCTTGCAGTATGAGCCACATGGGGACCTGGCATCTGTGTGTACATACACACACACACACACACACACACACACACGCACGCACACACACACACATGCACATGTGTGTACCTGTACGTGTGTATGTACATGTGCGGGATGCTACCTGGCAAATGCTCTAAATTGTTCTGAGATGCAGCCCAGTTCACATGGCCCGTGTGTTTCCTAGACAAGGAATGCCACCCTGCTTGTAGTGAGGTCTGAGAAGCCAGCCAGTGACCTAGGACTCACCACAGGTTAACAGACACTCCTGAAGACTCCCTGTTACTAGTCAGACAAGGAGACCACACCTGGGACAAGGAATTTACACCTGAAGGAAAGTGACCCACCCAGCCCATGGGGTTTAAAGTGTTAGAAAACACAAATACCCTCCGAGGGATTCTGGTGGGTTTTACGCAGGAATAAGGAGGCAGCTCCCCTTCTAACTGTCATCAACAATAACAGTGATAAAGAAGTGTGTTGTAAGAACTTTGCCCCTCGGGATCCTCCACCCCGGGCTTGTATGTGGGATTGGTTTTGGTGTTCTGTTAGGTAGCTTTCCCTGTAGAGGCATCCATGGGTCAAGAACCTCAGTGTGAAAACGGTTTCAGGGGTTGGAGATTTAGCTCAGTGGTAGAGTGCTTGCCTAGCAAGCACAAGGCCCTGGGTTCAATCCTCAGCCCCCCCCCAAAAAAAAACAAAAAAAAAAAAAAAACAAACCAAAAAACAAAAGAAGAAGAAGAAAAAGAAAACAGTTTCGGTAAGAAATCTGGACCCAGTCTCTCTCCTTCCCATTTAGCACCTTTTGGGCACTCCACTCGCTGTAAAAGTAACATTAAACACACACATGCTTTCTAAATCTGCCTGGAGTGTTCGTGTGCCTGGCTGGGTGATTCATTCATTTTTATGACTGTGACTTTTTTTTTCTAAGTCAGGTGTGAAACAATTCCCTCTGATTTCATCCACGGCTTCCAATCCCGGCAGTGACATGTTCCCGTGGGGAAGTTCATCATCCTCTTCTTGGGGACCCCTGGGCAAGAACATCATCCAAGTCCTTGAAAGGGGCCTCTCTGTCATCGGTCCCTGCCAGTGCTGGCTACCTTGGTGACTTTCTTTACACTGTTTCCCTCGGTTAGGCATTCTGAGCAGAGACCTGACTTGCGGGGGAACTACCTGGTTGGAAGGCATTGCAATTGGTGTCTGGCTTGGGCCCCGCCTCGCTCTGCTTTGGCTTGTCCTGTGGCCTTCTGCTGCCAGTTTCTCTGAGAGGGCTCCTCCACTGAAGAGTAGAAAGGGAAATTGCTCAAAATTGTTTTGAGCCACAGCCTGGCTCACGTTGCTTGTGCATGTTTCTCGGCCTTGAGCATGTGCAAGTAATTGAAGCCCCAAGGTGACGAGGTAACAAAAAGAATAAGTTTTTAAAAAAATCTAAGTGCAGCGTGTGTTCTGGATTGCATCCTGGAACAGCAAGGGGCCATTAGAAGGAAGCCAATGAAATGCTGTCTGGAGTTCCCTTAACATGGCTATGCCGGCGTTAATGTCCTTTGCATTTTGACAAATGCCCGTGGTATGTAAGGGGTCAGTGGAGGCTGGGTGAAGGTGGTGAGAATTCTGTGCTGCTTTTGCAGGCTTTCAAATCACTCCCAAATTAAAATTTTATGTTTTAAAAATAGTCTTTACGGGCTCTCTTTTGCTCTTAATTTTCTTTCTTCGGAATGGCGAATCCGACAGGTTTGGAGCAGCCTGGTGAGCACGTGACTCAAATAAGTGCATCTTCCAGGCAATTGGTCTCAGTCTCCCCAACTATCCCCTTAGAGGGATGCAATTGTGAGGACTGGATGAGATTGGATTTGGACATGCCCAGTACATGGTAAACAAGAACAGGGGACCATTTGCTCAGGGCTGGCCCCATCGCTTTCTCAATCCTGTCTGGTGGGTTTGAAGCAGGGAATCCTGTCTGTCGTCTGCACTTGGCTGGCATTCTCCATCATACTTAGGTTGGCACTAAAGCCCTGTGACTACATTAGGACTCCCAAGTGTCCTGGGGAGACTAATTGAGGGAAGATTCTAGAATCAATCAGTTTTGTTGCAGATAACAGAGTCCAGTCTGACTGGTTTAGGGAGAAATAGGTTTATCACGGGTGGATCAATGGCTCACATAACTATCGCAGGACTAGAGAGGATGCTAAGGTTCTGGGAGCAGTGCTCCTACCCTGTACCCTCCCTGGATCCGGATCTGTGCTGGCCCTCCTGATGATGCCATCAGGAGGGGTTATTGAACCATGACAGCTGCCAATGGAAGGGTCTCCTGGTCTCCACTGCCACTGCTAACCATGCCGTGATGGCCCTCAGCAGGCTGTCTCCTCCTAGCCTTCCCTTCCTTGCAGAGAATCTGAGCTGGAAAAGCCCCATAGTATCCAGAACTTTCAGACAAAGAGCAAAACAAATGGCAGCCCCCACTTTGCCCTTCCTGCACCATGGAAGAGCACAGAAGAGGTCAAGGGCAATGATCCAGCAAGTCCACAGCACCTCCCTGGGTCACACCTCTGGGTACTCAATATCCATGCACCCCCTGTTTCCACTTGGCCTCTTTCAAACAAAACCAGCAACAGGACAAACCTCCCTAATGTACCCCCTTCCTACCGGAATAGCAGCTCACTAAATGGTCTCCTTGGCAATGTATTCATTTCCTGATTTCCTGATTTTCTAATTTCCATCTGAGCTTGATGTCCTGAAGCCTGTGTACCAAACCATGAGATTGACTGCCACCAACCTTACCACCATGCCTCTTTGTTCCAGAGCAAGTATGGGAGAGGCTGGAAGTAGAGGAGGACTGGTGTGCACAGGGTGAACTCTTTTGTTCACCTGTCAAGAACCTTCCAACATGGGTAACTGTTGAGAACATTCCTAGAGGGCTCACAAGCTTCCAGGGGTGCAGTGGGAGGGGTGGCTCTGGTGGAGGGCATGCCTAATTATGGGAGAGATGATAGATTCGATGCCCAGAACTGCAAAAAGTAATGCAAAATGATGAGCTTCTATTGTATTCAGGAATGAATAAGAAAAAATGAGGAGAAAGAGGAGAGGAGGGGGGAGGAGAAGAGGAAGAGAGGAGGAAGAGGAGCAGGAGGAGGAGAAGAGGAGGAGAAGAGGAGGAGACAAGATTCATAGTAGTGGCAGTCTTACTTAAACCCTTGCTCTACATCACTGTGGGTCACATGGTGAGAACAAGGTACCAGGTTGTATCAGAAAACTCTGCAACCAAACCCATGGCCAAACTTTATACAAGGGTAGGAAGAAAAAACACAGCAGGCACACATACATGCACATTGACAGATGTATATGATATGCACCATGGACAATCATACACACCTGCATGCATTCACACAGACTACACGTGTATCTACACACCTTACAGAGACACACATAGACACACACATGCACACACCCCAGATCCCATAGACATATGCACATATATATATCATACGCCTATCACATCATACAAAAACAAGCTCTTCAAGGATGCAAACCTGCATATACTATACACAAGCATACACTGTGGATATACACTCATGCTTACACACATATCTGCAAGCATGCACATCCTCTCACTGCACAAATGCACATGTACAATACATATAATACCTTCATACCATATACATATACTACTGAATTACCTACAATTATAGACTGGAACTCAACACACACAGTCATCATATATATAAACCACACATAGACACATACCCACACATGCCTACAGGCATGCACAGATGTGTGCACATAACTCAGTCTGCCACTGTACTTGGGAGCATCACAGGGCTCTGGGCACACACCCTTGGGAGATCCTGCTTCAGTGCTGGGTCTGATTAAGTCAGTATTTCAGAAGCCAGAAAGTGAAGTTGGAGTCATTGTTCTGTTCCAGGCATTGTGATAATTTAATGATCACTCTGAGCTGTGGGAGAGGAGCTAGGGGGCATTCTGCAGGAGTCAGAAGGCATTAGGGGCCTGTGCAGTTAGAGCCAGCCTCTCAACACCCACAGGCAGAGCTTTGGACTACAGTGATATGCTGGGCTGTGAACAAAGAGGAGGCATTTCACAAGCCAACAACCTCCTTGCTGTTAAATTTTTGCTAAAAGGCATGTTCTACCCTAATGAGGCCCCACAAGCCAAACAGAAAACATCTCTCGTTTTGACATGTATCAAAATCTGAATGTGTCCTGGAAATGGAGGCAGGAGAGATGGAGCCCTGCACGCCATGGTAATCCCACCAGCCTTCATCAAATAATAAAGCAGCATCAGCAGCTGAGAGATGCTCCCACCCACAGAGCTGCATGGTGCTGTACCTGATTCTTGCCATGGCTGTCGAAGAAGGAAACACCAAGAACCAGCATGATGGCTCATTCTCACAAGCCCATCTCTTGCCATGAGGATTGCCATGAATGCTTGGCTAGCCTGGGCTACAAAGTGAGGCATTATCTCAACAAAGCAACGAACAAATGTCTGAAAGAAATAGAAGTGTTGCCTCAAGACCATGGTCAGAAGGTCTTAATAGCCATCCAACTCCGCCTTCTGGTGACCTCTTGTGAGATCAAGAGCCTGCAAGAGGGAGCCAAGCCACTATTCAGATCTCATCCATCTGCAACCCCAGACTACCAGCTACCCAGAGAATGTCAAGACCTTAAGGGTGGGAAGCAGAGCCAGGGGATCTTGGGCAGATGCTTCTATCCCTGAGGGCCCGATAGGTTACTTGGTAACTGCCCACAGCACAGGGTCAAGAAGGACTCTGAGGTTGTCTTCGGGGAAGGAGCTGAGGGCTATCTTGAAAGTGGTAGGGCTGGGCTGTGGTGGTGCACCCCTTTAATCCCAGCACTCAGGAGGCAGAGCCAGGCGGATTGATGTGAGTTTGAGGCCAGCCTGGTCTACAGAGCGAGATCGGGGCAGGTACCAAAACTACACTGAGAAAACTTGTCTCAAAAAACAAAAGGAAAAAAATGAAAAAAAAAATTGTGTAGGGGTATGCCTGTTCTTCTTCTGGCCTTGATTTCTCTCTAGTGATGGCTTTACTCTAAGTGTGGGTCTATAAACTCATGGGCTTATACACTCTAGGCAGAAAACACCAATGAGCAGGCCAGATTCGGTGGAAAACACAACCAGAGGGAAGTGGGGCCTGTCCAGTTGCTGCTATGTAGAAGTGTGGAGTATCTGGGGCATAAATCTGATGGTTTCCCAGTCATTCAAGATTTCAGGGTTCAATGTAAGAACCATTCTTTATAGTTTCTATTATTTATTTGTTTGTTTATTGTGTGAGTATGAGTGTGCATTACAATGTACATGTGGAAGTCAGAGGTCATCTTGAGGAGTGCGTTCTCTCCTTCTACCTTGTTTCTGAGGCGGGGGGGGGGGGGGGGGGGGGGCTTGTCATTTCTCTCTATCTCTCTCTCTTCCTCCCTCCTTCCCTCCCTCTATATATATTTATTTCTTTTCATTTTTTTCTTATCCTTCCCAGTTTTTTGTTTGTTTGTTTGTTTGTTTTGTTTTTTGAGACAGGGTTTCTCTGTGTAACTTTGCACCTTTCCTGGATTAAAGGCTCTGTAGCCCAGGCTGGCCTTGAACTCACAGAGATCTGCCTGCCTCTGCCTCCTGAGTGCTGGGATTAAAGGCATGTGCCACCACCGCCCGGCCTTCCTAGTTTTAAAAATTCTTTTCTCATACATTATGTCCTGACTGAAGTTTCCCCTCCCTCCACTCCTCTCAGCACCTCCTCACTTCCCCTCTCCCCCAGATCTACTCCTCCATTTCCTGTAAGAAAAGAACAGGCATCCCACTGAACACGGCATAACAAGTTACACTAAGATTAGGCACAAACCCTCATGTCAAGGCTGGAAGAGGCAACCCAGTAAGAGGAAAAGGGTCCCAAGAGCAGAGAAAAGAGTCAGAGACATCCCCCACTCCCATTGTTAGGGGTCCCACAAGAACACCAAGTTACACAACCATAATGTATATGGACCTAGCTCAGACCCATACAGGCTTTGTGATTGTTGCTTCAGTCTCTGTGAGCCCCTGTGAGCCCTGCTTAGTTGATTCTGTAGGCCATGTTCTGGTGGTGTCCTTGCCCCCTCTGGCTCCTACAATCCTTCCTCCCCCTCTTCCAAAGGATGCTTTGAGCTCTAATGTTTAGCTGTGGGTCTCTCCATCTGCTCCCATCCGTTGCTGGATGAAACCACTCTGATGATGATTGGGCCAGCCTCCGATCTATGAATTATAGCAGAATATCATTAGGAATCATTTCAATGAATTTTTTTTTTTTTGGTCAGTCATGTTTGGTTATTATTCTAGGTCTTTGGACTGTCCAGTCTCTGGCTCCTGGCCATCCAGGTAGTGTCAGGTGTGTAGCAGGAATTTTAAATGGTCTTATTGGAGTGAATGCTGGAAGATCAGAGAAGCAGAACAAGCCACAGCTGCCTCACCTCGCCAGTTCCTCAGCTGATCCTGTTTCCTCAGACTGGAAACTTCTGAGTCCTCATCCAAATTGATCTCAGCTGAACTGTTGCTCAAAAGCCTAAATGCTTCTAGTTTCTGATCCTCACGCCTTATATACCTTTCTGCTTTCTGCCATCACTCCCTGGGATTAAAGGCTCACTTCTTGGGATTAAAGGTGTGTGTCACCAAGCCTGGCTGTTTCCAATGTGGCCTTGAACTCACAGAGATCCACAGGGATTTCTGCCTCTGGAATGCTAGGATTAAAGGTGTGTGTGCCACCATTTTCTAGCTTCTGTATCTAGTGGCTGTTCTATTCTCTGACCCCAGATAAGTTTATTAGGGTGCACAATATTTTGGGGAACACAATACCACCACACAGGTGTAGGCTCCCTCTTGTGGCATGGGCCTCAAGTTGGACCAGTCCCAAAAAGTTCTGTGCCACTATCACTCCCAGCACACCTTGCAGGCAGGACAAATTGTAGGTCAAAGGTTTTGTGGCTGGATTGGTGTTCAGGTCCCTCTACAGGAACCTTGCCTAACAGCAGATAACTTGAGTGCATTGACACAGGAGACAACTTCCTGAACAGAACACCGATAGCTCAGGCACTAAGAACAATGATTAATAAATGGTATACCTCATGAAACTGAAAATCTTCTGCAAGACAAAGGACACCATCCTTAGGACAAGGCAGCAGCCTACAGAATGGGAAAAGATCTTCACTAACTCCACATTTGATGGAGGGCTAATATCCAAAATATATAAAGAACTCAAGAAACTAGACATCAACAAACAAAATAATCCAATTAAAAATGGGTTACAGATCTAAATGGAGAATTCTCAACAGAGGAATCTCAAATGGCTGAGAAACACTTAGAGAAATGTTCAACATCCTTAGCCATTAGGGAAAAGCAAATGAAAACAACTCTGAGATTCCATCTTACACCTGTCAGAATGACTAAGATCAAAGCCACAAGTGAAGTTCATGCTGACAAGGATGTGGAGCAAGCGGAACACTCCTCCATTGCTGGTGGGATTGCAAACTTGTACAGCCACTATGAAAATCAATATGGTGGTTCCTCAGAAAACTGGGAATCAATCTACCTCAGGACTCAGCTATACCACTCTTGGCCGTTTACCCAAAGGATGCTCCAACCTACCACAAGGACACTTGTTCAACTATGTTCATAGCAGCTTTGTGTGTGTGTGTGTATGTGTGTGTGTGTGTAGCTGAGGATCAAACCCAGGGTCTAGTGCTTGCTAGGCAAGCACTCTACCACTGAGCTAAATCCCCAACCCCTCATAGCAGCTTTATTCATAATAGCCAGAACCTGAAAACAACCTAGATGCCCCTGAACTGAAGAAAGAACAAAGACAATGTGGTACATTTACACATTGGAGTATTATTTAGCAGTTGAAAAATGACACCAGGAAATTTGCAGGCAAATGGATGGAACTAAAAAAAAACATCCTGGGTGAGGTAACACAGACCCAGAAAGACAAACATGGTATGTACTCACTTATAAGTGGATATTAGCTGTAAAGTGAAAAATAATCATGCTACAACCCACAGACCCAGAGAGGCAAAGTAATGAGGGCTCAAGGCAAGTGAGGGAGGGGAATACATGACTCTTCCTGAGAAGGGAAAATAGAACAGATTTGGCAGGTGGACTAGAGGCATGTAGGGATGGAAACAGGTGGTATCAGGCTGCAGGTGAGGAGGGATCAGGGACAGAATACTGGGAGAAATGACTGGAATTGGAGGACATTTCGGAGGAGATGTGGAAACCCAGTGCGGTGGAAACTGCCTGGAATCTACAAGGGTGACCCTAGCGAAGAATCCTGGTAATGGCCGATAGAGAGTCTGAACTGGCCCTTGTCATTTCTACACTGGGTCTTCCAGGCTAGCTCTCCAAGGGCTTCCTGCTGATTCTCCAGTCTCTGACAGATGGCTGCTACTACATGCAGTTTTATTCACAGGTTCCATGAATGGAACTCAGATCATCAGGCATGTGCAGCAAGTGCTCTTACATCCTGGGCCATTTCCCTGGCCCAGTGATAACAAATTTAAATGCTTAAAAAGCAATCATGTATACTGTATGCATGTGTGTCTCCAGGCTGGTATGGTCCATACCACATTGCTCTGAAAACTTTGTTTTCAATAATCCAAAATTCCATGTGAGACCCACAGGTCATTGCCTGTTAAGTCTCTCAGTCAACATTCAGTCCCTTCTCCACATGGCCAGGGCGTCATAAACAGGTATCCTTTAGGATCTCGTAGACTTGGTCTTACTCAAGCCTTACTCAAGTCTTCCCCTCGGCTCTTCTTCTCTGCAGCTGAAAGTTTATACTCAGAGACATTGCTGACTTGTTCAAGACTGCACAGCCCATACCCAAATCAAACTTACTCCTTTGCGATTTTCAAAGCCTTGGGGTTTTATGGGTAGAAAATCTTTGACACAATCAGGAGCATTCAGTGGAAAACCCAATGGCAGGGAGGACCCCAGTTTCCTGTCTAGATCCACTGTGACATTCCCATTGTTCCAGAGGATTGCAACTTGAGCCACTGTAGTGTGTAACCCAGCAGACATTCTTGAGCTGGACCTGAACCCGCAGACCTGTAAGAGCAGTCCTCCGGCTGTAGTCCATCCCATCAACTGTCCTGAAGGGATTGGGGTGTTTTTGCTGGAAGGTGGGAGAGACAGAGAGGCTCTTCCATCTGGTCTCCATTAGGGTGCTGTTAAATTTTTCATGCTCTTCATTGTAGCAACAAATAAAAGCAGAACGAATCTCTTTGTTAAATGGTCCCTGACTGACATCACTGGTGATTCAACGGCAGGCTTCTTTTCTCATGACTAGAGCCAACCAGTTCCGTGGGAGGTTTGGAGAGAGGACAGGTTCCCACCATGAAGCTGAGTGGGAAGTATTTTGAGATTGATGGAAGTGGGAGAAAATGACAGCTCTTGGGACTGGGGTGGGAAAGAAGACACTCCTCAATGGTCTCAGCCCTGGAGATGACAGAAGGCTTGGTGTCCATACATACATACATACATACATACATACATACATACATACATACATACATACATACATCTATTCATCCACTCAATAACCAATCCATTAATCCATTCATACACATATCACCAGCCAATCCATCAATCAATCCATCCATCAATCCATCCATCCATGCATGCATACATATATACACACCAGCCAACCCATTCATATATACATCCACACCTCCATCCACCCATCTATCCACCAAATCACTCTTCTAGTTGACAGCTTATCCCTTCATCCATCTACCCATCCACCTATTCATCTACCTACCAACTCATCCATTCATATATTCATCCATCTATCTACCCACTTATTCATCTACCCACAAACACATCTACTTATCCATACATTCACCCATCTCTTCATCTACCCTCCATTCATCCGTAAATCCATCAACCCACCCACATGTCCATCTACCAACTCACCCATCCACTGCTTGTCTACCCATGTATCCACTGACTCACCCTTTTGTGCATACATGTATACATGTACCACTCTTATTTTCTGTCATTGTTTTGTTTTAGTTTGGTTTTCAAGACAGGGTTCCTCTGTGTAACAGCCCTGGCTGTCATAAAACTCAGGAAGCAGAGGCAGGCAGATCTCTAGGAGTTGGAGGCCAGCCTGATCTACATATTGAGTTCTAGGCCAGTCAAAGCTACATGCTGATGTGGTGAGACACTCTCTCTCTCTCCTCTCTCCATGTGTGCATGTGTAAACACACACACATATACATATATACACACATACATATAAACATATACATACATACATTCACACACACACACACATACACACACACACACACACACACACACACACATCATATGACCCAGCCAAACATTCCTGGAAACACCCGAAGAACTCTGATCCTTACCACAGAGACACTTGCACAGACATATTCACCACTGCTCTGTTCACAACAGTGAGGGAAGGGGGCCCCCATTTTCAGGCATCTCATGCTTTTTTTCCCAATCTGCCTGAATGAGAAGCTTGGAGGAATGTCTCAGAGCACCAAGCTAGTTTCCCCTAGCCCGAGGAGGGACTTGAACCTGTGCGGTTTAAACCCTTCCCCTCAATCTTTGTGTGCCACATTTCTCATACCCCATCTAGTTCAGCCTCCGTGCCCTGAAGGAGTAGCCCCTTCCTGCCCATTTTACATAGGGGGAAAGTGAGGCTCAGCAAGCTAAGCTTGCGAACTGAAGAAGAAAGCCAGAGGCTGCAACTGACAGGCGTCAGACTCTCCTGACTCTGTCAATGGCCACTTTGGGGGCCGCTGCGGGCGAGGTCTGGCCCACACAGCTGCTTCTCTGCCTGACATTCTAGGGGTGACCATGGGGAGGACTTGTCCTGAGCTCACCTGAGGCTGCTCCAGGCAGAGGTGATGGATGAGGTGGGCTTTATCTGGTAACGTTGAAACTGTTAAATGAGAGTGTAAATATTGAATTGCCTGCAATGACTCCTCTCTACATAACAATTTGAAGTCCGCCTTCAATACAAAGCAATTGGAAAATAAACATACCACCCAGGCCCAAGTCTCATGCCTTCTTCCTGGAGCCAGCTGCTTTTGCTCCCCCTTGCAAGGCTGCTCCTCACCATGTACCCCAGAAAGGCTGTGTTTACATCACCCTCTATCATGGCAGGCTTTCCAGAGCAGGAAAGGAACACATGCTTGCTTGTTCATGTCGCTCTCACACACCACTAATGGCTTGCATTGAATGCCCATTTCACACTTTCTTTGAGTCATTGATGGCTACTACTCTGTCGTTGTGATAGTTTCTATGTTGCTATGACAACATGCCTGATACAGCAGCTTAAATCAAAAAGGGTTTGTTCTGGGTCACAGTTTGAGGGTACACAGTCCATTGTGGCAGGGAAGGCGTGGTGGCAGAAGTGTGAGGCAGATGGTCACATGACATCCACAGTCAGGAAGCAGAAAGCAATGGATGCTGTATGCAGCTCACTTTCCCATTTCTATGTAGCCCAGGACCTCAGCCCATGAAATGGTGCCACCTACACTCCGCATAGATCTTCCTCCTCAGTCAACCCAAACTTCCTCACAGACATTCCCAGAGACTAAATCAACCTAGAGATTTCTCCACGGGGAAGCTCAGGGGCTTGTCTCCTCAACATTCTAGATCTGGTCAAGTTGATACTCAATATTAGCCATGGAGGTCCCTCAGTGGCTGGGTTGGGAGGAGTGTCACCCCTCCTTTGCATTATAGATGTGCCTTTGTTGAGATTTCTCCCTCTTTGGAGCCCAAAGCGGGACATGGGCAGCCAGCCATGTTGCTTCACACCCATGTCTACATACTGTCCTCCTGGACGCTACCTCCTGCTCTGGTCCAGCCCAGATCCTTCTCTGCAAGCTGTTGTCTTGCCCATCAAACAACCAACCACAGCAAAACACTTCTTGGGGAAGTCCCATGGCCAGAGCATGGCACAGCCTCCCTTGAGAAACACCTGTGGGACCTGCTACTTTCCTGGCAGGCTCATTCTCTCCCAAACACTTTAACAACAGCATCACCAGAACCTTGAGACAAACTCCAAGAAGTTTCTTCAGCAGAGTGGAATGTAAACTGGCTTAGTGTGTGAGGCACCCGCAGTTGCCTGTGGTAGTTAGAGTTCAGGGGACCAAGGAAAAGTGTCAACACTTGGGGGTGGAAGAAACCATGTTCAGATCATGATGGAAGAAATGAGAACCAACTTCGGCAGCAGCAGCAGCATGCTAGCCGATTCTCCCTCCACCAGGCACAGAAATGCCATCAACCCTGCAGGGCTGCTGTGAGAGAGCGGCTGTTCTCACCCCCTGTGGTGGTTTGAAAGAAAATGGTCCCCAAAGTGAGTGGCGGTATTAGGAGGTATGGCTTTGCTAGAGTAGGTGTGGCCTTGGAGGAGGAAGTGTGTCACTGTGGAGGTGAGCTTTGAGGTCTCATATATGCTCAAGCAGTGCCCAGTGAGTCAGTTCACTTCCTGTTGCCTTTGGATCAAGATGCAGAATTCTCAGCTCCTTCTCCAGTAACACGTCTGCCTGCACATCACCATACACCCAGCCACCCTGTTATCCATCATGACGATAAATGGACTAAACCTCTGAAATTGTAAGTTACCACCTTGATTAAATGTTTTCCTTTTATAAAAGCTTCTGAGGTCATGGTGTCTCTTTACCGCAACAGAAACCCTAACTGAGGTACCCCATTACACAGATGGGGAAACCAAGGACGCCTTGGTTCCTGCCATTTCTAACCCAGATCTTCCCAGCATCCTCCATCCTCTCCCTTTGCCTGCCGCAGCTTCCTGGGTGCTCCCTGTGGGAACAGAGCCCTGAGATGCCCTATACTTGCCCCAGGCCCCTACAAAAGTGCAAGCTGAGAGCCCACAGGCCGGCCCTTTGTTCCATGGCTTGGGCCTTTGTTCATCTCTAGCACTCTACCCTTCTCTCCGCAAACTATCCAGCCCACAGGTCCTCCTACCACTCCCTGGAGGACAGTTTACCCTCCTATTCTGGAAACATCTAGTAATGCCTGGGGACATTATTAATTGTCACAGCTGGGGAGGGCCGTTGCTGGCATCTGCTGGGTAGAGAGAGGCTAGGGATGCTGTTAAATGTTCAACAGTGGAGAAGACAGTCACCCAAGACAAAGAACCAACCAGCCCTGTGGGTCAAGTACCATGGTTGAGGAGCCCTGCTTGAGGCCTGGGGCCCAGCTTTGTCCTCGTCTGACCCACTGCTGGCCCCTAATATGGACTTTCTATTTTTGAACCCTTCCTCCACTAGGCTCCTCAGAGCTCATTCCTCACTCTCCTCATGCCAGCGGCCCACCACGGCATTTCATGGCTCTTGCTGATCCTGGTAACTTGGCGAGATGGTCACCTGTTTCCTGTCCCTATACCACATGCCACCCCACCCTGTGCAGAGGGACCAATCTGTATAGCCCTCCTGCAGGGCCACAATGGCAGAACTTTTTCCTAAGTGGGCTAGCACTGGCTACAGTGCCCATCCTCTGCCAAGACACCAAAGAGACCCCCATCTCCAGGGTAGAGGTCTTCCCACCCTAGGACACAGTGTCTGGCCTGGCAGATGCCACCCACCCACTTTTACTGAAGCATTAATTTTAGGCACCCAGAGGCTCTGTCCCTTAGAGTCCCAGTGTGGGGGCAGAGCTGGCAGCAGAAAAGAAGATTCTGTGACCTAAAAATACAAGTATTATCCAATTGTCAAATATCATTCAACTGCGACAGCTGACCGCCTGATGCAGACAACAGGCCCCTGGCAGTAGGACTGGTTCCCTGGGAGTCTTTTACTCAGGACATTAGGATGGATCTAGGCCGGCCTTTGGCAGACAGCTTTGCCCTCAGTGATCTGGGTTCTGGGCTGGCTGCAGGCTGGCTCTGGATCCGTGGGAAGGAGAAAGGCACTGGGCCCCACTCAGCTGGTTCCCTTTCTTCAGGCTTTCACCCCCTGCTGAGATGTCCCCACTCGTGAGTGGAATAAAACTTTCAAAGTACATTTCTGCTGGAGTGGGGGCCTGGAGGTTAAGTCCACACAGACTCCCTCAACTTGAGTTCTTAGTGAATGCAGTTCCCTTCCTATCTCATCTCCTCAAGAAGAAGGCTATTAATCAATCAGACAGAACCACCCCTACTCCCCACCCCACCCCTGTCTCTGCCCTTCAGGTACAAAGAGTGAGACGATGCCATCAGACCTGAGTCTGAGGTCTGACCCCACTGTTAGTGGGGTTTAGGGGTTATACCCCCCAAAAGAAATACTGACATCCTGACCCAGCTCTTCAGAAGGTGACAATATTTGGAGAATAGGCTGGGCTCTGTAATGGTGAAATTATTAAGGCCACTCCACGTAGTTAAAAGGGAGGTTTTATTTTGTGGGGTAACTTACAAATGAAGGGATAGGTTGTAGGGTCTGGCAAAGGTATGGCACAGTCCGGCAGTGTTCTCTGGAGAACTCTGCTCGGTCTACCTCCTGTGTCCAGGGTCCCAGAACCAAGAGGGCACTCTCCTCTCAATCCTGGGTCTTCAGCTTCCTCCCTCAGCCCCGCCTTGTGGGCGTGACCATTACCGAAGCCTCAATGGGGGTTGGAACTTCTAGACCAGTGCTGGGATGGCTACCCACTACAGCTCTGCATCTAATATTCCCAGTAGCTATAAGGAGATGGCCATGAGACAATGGAGGCACATGTTGGAATCCTGCAAAGGAGCAGGGACATTAACCTCTTGCAGAGGCTTGGAGAGAGTCATGGAATAGACAATCGCTCCACAAGTCCCTCAGGAGAACTAAGGCCCAGTGATGTCTTGGTTTGGACTCTAACCTCCTGACCTACCCAAAAGTAACCCCCTGCTGTTGGAAGCCAGCCAGTTAACTACACACTGGCAGCTGGGCTGGGGGCTGTGTATTTCCTCGCTCTGTGTTCCTTCCTCTGATGGTTTTAGTAAAGTTAATTCAGCACCTTCCAGGTGTCCATCCGTCCCTCACTCCATCTGCACTGTCCCTCAGTTCCTGATCACACTTGAGGATCCAAAGGCTGGGACAGGTGTGCTGCTGGTGTGTATGTAGTTAACTTGGTTCCCAGTCTTGAGATTTGCCATGGTAGGGGCAGAGGGGAAAGCACAGGCCTTCCTGGTTGTAGGCCTGGACCTCTGGAGGGACTGTGTGGGATGCTTGCAGTATGAGCTTTTGTGTCTCAGCCAGATACTGTGAAGACTGAGGTGGGCAGAGGCAAGAAGGAAACCAGGAGGAGCGAGCCCCGATGGCAGCCTGAAAGACTGAAATGGACAGACTGTCACTCTGGAACTTCCCTTCAGACCAGCGGGAGGGCTTGCAACCCTGAAAGCACTCTATCCCAGGACTACACTTTCACCCTGAGCTCCAGTGTGAGAGGAGAGCCAACTGAGGTGAAGCCAAGAATCTGTGGGAGGTGCAGGGTGTGTGGAAGGCCGGCCCCACTGGGGGTGGGGCCAGTGGAGGGAGAGGCAGGTTTTCTGGGGGAGGGAAACAGTCAGGGACCGCTTTGGAAACAGCAGGTTCTCTCTGGCTTTTGCTGTGGGGTAGGCCATGCTGAGCATCAAGCAATGTGATTCTCTGCTTCCCTACCTCCACCCCACACAAGCTGGGGAGCCAGGCTGCAGGAATCAGATGACAGCCCACGCTCACCCAGTATCAGACCCAGGATTTGGTACTGACTCCTCTGTGTCTCACATCCCGGGGACAGTCATCTTCATGTGGAAATAGAATCCACCAAGCTCACACAGTACACCCACTCACACTCCGCCTACCCGGGACCTTCCAGAAGCCACCTTTGTTTGGGTGGTTACACTTGCAGGAAAACAAACGATAACCCTGGAGAATAGTTAAGCATCTTAACTGTGGGTGGGGGTTACACTTGTCCCTGTCTCCCCCAGGCTCTGAGCATGGAAGGTCCCCAGAACAGCATCTCCTAAGCGTCCTCAGGGCCTTCCCTCCATAGACTATGCTCTATTATTTGGACCTTCATGATCTCCCCCATCCTTTCTCTTGCATAATGGCTGACTATGACATTACCCTCCCCCCAGGCTCTCTCAGGTCTGTGCTTCATTTGACCTTTCACCTGTAGTTCCATGAGTGCTAGAACCAGCAAATACAATGCCGGAGTTGTGCAAGCCCCGTGTTGAACTTGAGTGTGGGGAGTGGGAGATCAGCCAGGCTTCCCAGAGGAGGTGACACCCGATGAACCCACCGGATGAGTGGCATGTCGGCCAGAGAACAATCTTCCCATGACTGTCATTTTGCCACTGCTGCTATTAGGTAATATAAGGGATAGAAGATTAGAAGAAGTCATGATTGATGGTCACCTCATGGTGTCTGACCAACCCAAGTCCCAGAGGCTGCTTGGCCTGCAGTAAGATGTTAGAATGCATTGAGTGACATCAAGAGTTATATGAGGGTATATATACACACACATATATTACATACACATATGTATGATGTATATATCATATATCTGATGCAATATATATCATATATCATAGATGATAGGTAAATAGACCAGAATTATATGGGGGTAGATAAATATGTAGATAGAGAAATAGATTAGATATATAGATAGATGATACATACATACATACATCTACATGTTTGTGTGTGTGTGTGTGTGTGTGTGTGTGTGTGTGTGTGTAGAGTTCAGATGACAATCTCAGATGTCATTTCTCAGAGGCTTGTTTTTTGAGACAGAGTGTTTCATTAGGCCTGGAGCTCACTGATTGGGCTAGCCTACCTGACCACCAAACCTCAGGGAACTTTGTGTTTACCATGCCCCTCTCCACCCCCCTGCCCCCCCCCCCCCCCGCCCAGTGCTGGGATTACAAGCACAGGCCATCAATCATTGTTGTCTTTTCCCACATCCAGGGCTTTGCTATGAGACATAGGCTCAGAGAGTCCTGGGCCTGAACCTGTCTTACCACATCTGACCTCAGTACATCGGTCTCATCACTCACCTCTAATTCTAGGGTTGCTAAGGACGTCCCCAATGCCCTGTATGAGAAGCCCTGTGCCAGCCTATAGAGTGTGAGATTCAAACTCGGCCTCCCTCTGCCCCAGTCTGCTTTCAAAGCTGGGCTGACTGGACTCTGAAGAACAGGACCTGGCACCTGGCACCCAGATGGAGCTGAAAAGACTCCTTGAGGATCGATCTGACCCCTGGGAAAGCCAAGCACCCAAAGGACCCAGGTGGATAGCTAATCCTATTTTGAAGCCTTCTGCTTTCCTAATTGCAGGCAAAGTAGGCTGCTGACCTCTTCTAACCTCGCTCCTCCCAGGAGGCTGTAAATCCTGCCAACCAGGGATCAGATAAAAAAACGTTCTCTTGTGAAGTTTTAGCATTCTCTTAAACAAAAAAGGCAACCCTTTGGTCCCTTCATCTCGTTTCATGATAAAGTCAGGCCTCAGTGCCGGGCAGATTGGAGATCATAGGAACAGCTGCTCGGAAGCAGAAGATAACGGGCATCAAACAAAGGGGTTGGACTCAGTATAAAATCCCAGCTCCATCTCGGCCCCCGATTAACTTCCTTAGCATCACAAATCTGATTTGGGCACCAAAGGGGAAAATCAAACCCAGACACCGACATGAAAGGCCGTGTTCTGTTTGGTTTGTGTTTTTGTATGCGTGAGAGCCTTTTCACAACAAGAAATAATGTGTTCCCAAGAGGAATTCTACTTTCAACAAGGTGAAACCGTTCAAGGAGCCCTTTTTCCCCAGCAGCAAATACTGTCATTTTACAGCATTGGGAATATTTTGCCCAGGGTCATAAAGTTTTCATTCTACAAACAGAAGAGGCCTGGGATGGAGTTATTTCTTTCTTCATCTCTCCCTCCCCCTCCTTCCTTCCCTCCCTCCTTCCTTTTTTTCTCCTCCTCCTCTTCCTTTTCTTTCTTTCTTTCTTTCTTTCTTTTTTTTTGTTTCTCGAGACAGGGTTTCTCTGTGTAGCTTTGCGTCTTTCCTGGATCTCACTCTGTAGCCCAGGCTGGCCTCAAACTCACAGAGATCCTCCTGGCTCTGCCTCCTGAGTGCTGGGACTAAAGGCGTGCTCCGCTGCTGCCGCCACCACCGCCGCAGCCACCACCGCCGCAGCCACCACCGCCGCAGCCACCACCGCCTGGCTCTCTTCCTCTTCTTAGACTTCACATATCCTCCAACTTACTACTTAGTCAAGGATAACCTTGAATTTTTGATCCTCCTGCCTCCCCCTTCCCAGTGCAAGTGTGAGCCAGCCCTGGTTTATACAGTGCTGGAGTCGGAACTTCAAGCTTAAGGCCTGCCAGACAAGCACTGGATCAGCTACTGACCTGCATCTCTAGTCCTGAGGCCTGGGATCCTGTGAACAAGGACAATCTTGTTCAGCGAGCCTGAGGACCTGAGTTCAATCCCTGGACCCACATGCTGGAAGGAGAGAGCTGACTCTAACTTCCACACACATGCACCTCCTCACATACACACACATACATGTGTACACACACACACACACACACACACACACACACACACACGCACGCACTAAGTAACTCGTAATAAGGACATTTTTTTTAAAGGCAATGATACAAGACACAAAGGGAAACTGTAAACTAGAAGGTCAAAGCCTAAAACAACACTACGAGACACACACAACCTGAAATAGAAGAGTTACCTTAGAAAAACAGGAGAAACTCGCAGAACCAACAGAAAACACATGAACAGAAATGGGTGAGCAGCAGGTAGACTTTTTTTTTTTTTAGAAATTTTAAATTGTATTTATGTGTGTGTGTGTGTGTGTGTGTGTGTGTGTGTGTGTGTGTGTGTGTATTGGTACATATGTGCCATGGCACATATGTGGAGGTCAGAAGACCACTTTCATGAGGCAGCTCTCTCCTTCCACCACGTGGGTCCCAGGCTTGGTGGCAAGGGCCTTTACCTGCTGAGATATTTCATGGCCTGAGATTTTTAAAATTAAAAGAAGAGAGGTGAAGATTT
The DNA here is from genome assembly GCF_903995425.1 of Onychomys torridus. NCBI lineage: Eukaryota > Metazoa > Chordata > Mammalia > Rodentia > Cricetidae > Onychomys > Onychomys torridus. The sequence goes on along the minus strand of NC_050456.1, from coordinate 71,780,937 downwards.
GAAAGCTGTGAAAATAGTCCAAGAAGACCTGGTATGTGGGTAAGAGATAAAATAACATCAAGAGCTGGGCACTGGTGGTGGCGCACACCTTTAATCCCAGCACTCAGGAGGCAGAGCCAGGCAAATCTCTGTGAGTTCGAGGCCAGCCTGGGCTACCAAGTGAGTTCCAGGAAAGGCGCAAAGCTACATAGAGAAACCCTGTCTCGAAAAAAAAACAAAAATAAATAAATAAATAAATAAATAAATAAAAATAAAAATAAAACAGCAAGAAAGTGAAAACTAAGTCATACAAGAACACCTTTTAAAAGACAAAAACAAACAGTGCTACAAGAGAGCCCTGTCTACCTAAGGTCCTGACTAACACCCAGTCTTTCAAAAACCATCACCTTTAAGAGAAAAGGCGCTGGCCAGGCATAGTGACACACGCCTTTAACCCCAGCACTTGGGAGACAGAAGCAGGTGGATCTCTGTGAGTTCGGAGCCAGCCTGGTCTACAGAGTGAGTTCCAGAGCAACCAGGGCTACATAGAGAAACCCTGTCTTGAAAATCAGGAAAAAAAAAAAAGAAAGAAAGGAAAGGAAGAAGTTCCTGTGAGCACTTAGGAACAAAGACCTTGTGATTTATGAGGTAAAGAAAGTGGTGTTGCTGATAGATTTCTTTCTTCTCACTAGCAACAATTTATGGCAGAAATGCAATGCCTTAATTCATATGCACAAGAGGAAAAAATGCAAGCAGAGGGATTTATGTTCAAGAAAACGAGCTTCCAGAAGGAGAAGCGTGTAAAGACAAACCAAAGTCTCCAACCTTTGGAGACAGAAGCCATTACTGCAGAGTCCTCCCAAGGAATCTGACAGAGAGAAGGGTGCAGAGCAGTGGGCTGACCAGTGACTCAACATGGGGACTGTGTGATCACCTACAAAGAGAGAAGTGTTAGTCACATGCTCCAGCAAGGAGACTCGGTGTGCCAACAGGGAAGACAGAGAAAGCCGATGAAGAGGGACTCAGATAGGAAAAGCGTTTATAAGCTAGGAGTGGTTCCCATTCCTGTCATCCCAGAGCTCAGGAGGCTGAGGCAGGAGGATCTTGAGTTCGATGCCAGGCTGGGCTACACAACACTACCTTGTACTACAAGGGCAACAAACCCACAATTATTTAGCAGTTTTCAGTGGTCAAAATTGGTATCTCCATACCACCACCACCACCATTATTACTTTTTGAGAAATATGATCTGACGTATCCCATGATAGCCTTGAACAGGGATTTCTTTGGATTGCTAACTCCTGAATAATAACATGGAGGCTTGTTTTTTTGTTTTTGTTTTGTTTTGTTTTTCGAGACAGGGTTTCTCTGTGTAGTTTGGTGCCTGTCCTGGATCTCACCCTGTAGACCAGGCTGGCCTTGAACTCACAGAGATCTGCTTGGCTCTGCCTCCCGAGTGCTGGGATTAAAGGTGTGTGCTACCATCACCCGGCAAGACTTCTTATAAAGTATGAAAGCTTAGCCTTAGTTTAGGCTTGTTCCCACCTGTAGAGAGCTGCGTGTAGCCGCACCCTAAAGATGGCTCTGGCTTCTACCCTCTGCCTTCCCGATGGCAAACACTCTTTAGGGTAAACAGCTCCTTATTTGGCTATGGCTGGATTCGTGTGCTGCTGGCATATGCGTGAACCTGTGGACAGTGCCCACGTGGCTGCTTGGGGTTGGCAGCTCAGCCCTACTTAGGTGCTGGGAGAGGCTTGCCCAGGAGAGAGAGAGAGAAAGACAATGCAATTAATCAAGGGCCTGATTAAACTGTTTTAAGAAGGATCCCGGTGTTGCGTCATACTTGCTGGTCGAGGCGGGCGCGACACCCACCTAGCTCTTAAAACTTAAATTAATCCAGTTTTACTAATCTACACTCTGCCATGTAGTTTGTTACCTCTCCTCATTACCCTATGTCCAACTTCCTCCATATCTGGCTGGTGACTCTCTTGTGCCTCTGATTTTTTCCCAGAGTTCCTATCTCTCCCCAGAAGTCCTGCCTAGCCTCTCCTGCCTAGCTATTGGCCAGTCAGCTCTTTATTAAACCAATTAGAAGGTACCTTAGGGGCTGAGGTTAAACAGACATATCTTCACAGTGCACAAAAAGATTATCCCAACACTTGAAACCAATATGTAACTAACAACAATGACCTTGAACTTCTGATTCTCCTACCTTGAAATCTCAAGGGCTGGGATTATGGTGTGAACCAACACACCCAGTTTTCTGTGGTTGCTAGGGGGTCAAACCCAGAGATTCATGCATACTAGACAAGTGCTCTCTAATGACTGAGCTACAGCTGGGGATTGCAACTCAGTGATAGAGCATTTGGGCAGCATATGTGTGAGGTCCTAAATCCAACCATGCAGTTGAAGGCACATTGACAACTAGGCCACAGCCACAACCTGATGAAGGTATTATTATTATTAGAGACAGGGTTTTTCTTTGTAGCTTTGGCTGTCCTGAAACTCACTCTGTAAACCAGGCTGGCTTCGAACTCACAGAGATCTGCCTGCCTCTGTCTCTGGAATATTGAGATTAAAGGTATGCACCACTATGCCTTGTTGGTCTGACCGACAGCTAGGGAGGAGGCAGGACCGGTCTGGCCGGTCTCTCCCTGGGGCTGAGTAGGATGATGAGTGTTTGACCTAGACCTCCCCAGTCCACCGGAGAGAATCACACTGGACTGGGAGTCTTGTCGAAGCAGGAATTTGCTTTATTGTATCAGGAGTGGACTTATATAGGTTGGGGGGGGGGGGGGATAGGGTGAGGATAGCGGGCCAATGAGATGATGCTGTCTCAGCAGTTACTAGGCAGAGGCCGATTCTAGGTCAGGAAGTGCTGAGTCACTCATGTGGAAGTCATGTCCCAGGACAGGTCACCAAACTTGAGCTAGGCTCAGGAAGTTACACTGGGCCTCACGCCTGGGCCTTATGGGACGCAACAATGCCAGGCTTGGTGAAGTTATTATTAATGTCACAAGATTGCAGTATGTCAAATAATAAAATGGGTAATAATGGGAGATTTAAATTGTTAGGGTTTAAATCTCCTTCTTAAGCCCTTGACAATGAGGATGCCTGACAAATGAGGAAGTAAATAAGATAGAAATGGGTTAAATAAGATAGAAATGAGTTAAGACTAAAAAGAACTATAGTGTTAATCTAAATTAAGAACATCAATTTGAACTGATGGACTTTAGCTTTTGCTTTATTACATGTGTTCCGACCTTGTCCACTGAAAAGAGCTACCTAGAACAAACACATCACAACAAACAGACGTTAACTCAAAAGGTATGTGAATGTAAGGGCTCACATTGGAAAACTTGCATAAGAAAATGAAAGAAGAGAAAAATCTTCACAAACTTGAGATAGAAAAAAAAAATGTTTAGGATTAAAAGACTATTAACTAGCGAAGAAAAACAATGGACTTCATTCAGCTAAAACCACTTTCGGTATTAAAAATTAAAATGATCACAAATGCTCTCTTAAAATAAGTAGATTTTATGGAATATAAATTATAGCTCAATTAAGCTGTTATAAATTTTAAAATAAGAATAAAGTGATACTATTAAAAGTTACCTTTCTTATTGTTTAAACAAATTAGGGAACTGGGAAATACATGAGGATTTGTGAATTCCAAACACAGTGTGGGGGAAATGCTCTCAAGCTGTGCATTCCACAGTGCAATAGTAAAGAAACAAAAGTTTTTGAAAGACTGGGCAAAAGATTTGAACAAATGAAGATGTGTAACCAGCAGTAGAGATTAATTGCACTGCAAAACCCATAGCAACAGCTCATTTCCTGAAAACACCGAGTGCAGACAGTGTACGTTGGAGTAGAGGAAGGAAGAGTCACTTTGGAAAGTTCTTAGAAACTTCCCAGTGATGTAAGTCTCCACAATTCTACTCTCAGGCTTCCCCCAAAGAGAAACTAGAATGTAAAACCTTACAGAGACACCCAATGGGATGTGAATGTGTCTGTCTGCTTGTCGTTACCATAACAAATGCCTGGGATAAATCAATTAGCAAAGATAAAAGGCTCTTTTGTGATCAGTATTAAGAGGTTCCTTTGGAGCCTATGGCAAGCAGAACATCATGGTAGGGATCTTGTGGTGGCATAAAACTGCCCACTTCATGGAGGCCAGGAAGCAAGAAGGAGAGAAGAGGGAACCAGGATCCCACAGTCCTCTTCACCAACGTGCCTCCAAAGACCAAAATTTCCCATCATGCTATGCTCATCTCTTCAATTCCCCGTCTCCCAGCAGTGTCGAAGGTGAGGAAGGAGAGAGGGAACTGAGGCAGGGAAAGCTTTGCTTTGATGACAAGGCAGGCCTTGTGACCACTCCACAGCCCACAGCGGTAGATACCCAGGTTCCAGGGGAATGAGATGAGGGGGTTCACAAGTTGGAAGATTCCAGCATGAGAGCACAGGTGGAGTGTTGGAGAAAGAATTTGCTAACAGATCCAGGGTTAACTATGTGGGGTACAATGACACAGTAAGAGGTACATATCTGGTGTCTACACCCAACTCCAGGCGTCCTAGAGAGCTCTGATGTGATGAAGCATCTCATATGCTAATGAGATGATTGGGGGTGGGGCCCCCAGACAGGATGGGGTTCAGGTTCAAAAGAGCTTTGGTTGAATACCGGGAGGTTCCTGAAGAGTGGCCCATCCAGAGAAGGCAGAGAACTTGGTCCCTTCCCTGTTCCCTGTACCTGGCCCTGTGTATCTCTTTCACTGCCCATTCACTTGTGTCCAGTGTTACCCCCTTTAAGACCCGTGGCTAAACTGTTTTCCAGAGGTCTGTGGGGTCCTTCAGCAAAGTAATCAAATCAGATCAAATCAAATCTCTTTATAGCTGCTCAGTCAGAACCACAGGTAAAACAACCCAGGGCTTTTATGATGGGTGCCAAAGAAGGGCGACCTCAGGGGACCAAACAGGCCACCTGTGGTAATCTGACACTATCTGAACAGCCTGTGTCAGAGTTGGGTTACAGGGTGCCCAGCTGCTATCTGCTGGAGACTTGCTCTCAGGGAAATCACACACATAAACACACATCTGATGCCCAAGGTACTGTGAGGAATAGTGAGAGAGGAGGTGTTAGTTTCTGCCCCCAATAGTGTGGGCAAGTTAAGTACAAAGAATTTTGCAAGGAAAGAGAAGTAAATGTACTGGGGAGCCAGAGTCCAGGAACCAGGCCCATCTTTTGCTCCCGCCAGCTTGAGTTGCTGCCCAGCTCTGTGAGATGTGTCCAGTTCCTGGGAGATGCATAGTTGTGGTGGGGAGGAGGGCTGTGAACACCTGACACACCTTCCTCAGGCTATTCCTGCTTCTTTAGGTCACCTCCCATGTCCCAATCCTTCTGGCCACCTGGTGGTTCCCTGGTCACCTTCTCCAGCAGTTAGAGTAACCCTGGGGCCAATAGACTTCATGAAGGAGGGACAAGGTGGCTAAGAGGATGCTCCATTGTCCTGCCCTATTGTGGAACAGTTATGAAGGGTACCCCCAAAGAATCCCTAAGAGCAGAGATTCTCAACCTGTGGGTTGCAACCCCTTGGGGTTATATAACAGATATGCATCAGATTTACATTATGATGCATAACAGTAGTAAAACCAGAGTTATGAAATGTCAAGGACATCATTTTACGGCTGGGGTGTCACCACATGAGGAACTGTATTAAAGGGTCACTGCATTAGGAAGGCTGGGAACTACTGCCTAATAGGATCTCAGGAAACTGGGCTCCTCTGACCACTGTTCACTCTCTCTCCTGGTCTACTACCTCAAAATGAGTCAACATCAGGTCTGGGAGGACTCAGCCACCAGTGGATAGCTGATGAGATCCAAGGACAGCCGGGTGACTGGCGAGCTGAGCTGGTTTGCTCAGGTTGGATTAAACACCCTCAGCTCTGTGCCCCAGAGGTTTTGCTACCACACTGTGTGACCACCCCCATGTCCCCAAATCCACAGAGTAAGGAACAAAATCAGAATTGTACCTGAAATCTCCTGTCACCATTGTTTTTAATGTCAACTAGACATAATCAAGAGTCATTTAGACGGAGCTGGAGAGATGGCTCAGCAGTTAACAGCACTGGCTGCCCTTTCAGAGGACCCGGGTTTGTCTCCAAACACCTGCATGGTGCCTCACAACTGTCTGTAACTCCAGTTCCAGGGTATCCAATGCCCTCTTCTGACCTCTGTGGACACTGCACACAAGTGGTACACAGACACACATGCAGGCAAACACCCATATGTGTGTGTGTGTGTGTGTGTGTGTGTGTGTGTGTCTATGTGTGTGTGTATAATTATACCATATATATTACATTATATATAATTATATATATACTAAAATTATATATAATAGATATAATAATAAGTTTTAAGGAGCCATCTAGGATGAGGGAGTCTCCTTTGAAGTATTGCCCAGATCAGATTGGCCTGTAGCTATCAATGACTGTGAGAATTGTCTTGATTATTGACTGATGTGGGAGATGCCAGCCCACTCTGGATAGCACCATTCCTGGGCAGGGTCCAGGATTATATATAATTTATTATATATAATATAATAAAGCTGGTGGAGCACAAAGCAGAGGGAATGAGGCAGTAAACAGTGTCCTCCACGGTTTCTGCTTTGGTTCCTGCCCCGACTTCCCCCAGTGATGGACTGTGGCCTGGGAAGGGTAAGATGCATTAAACTCTTCCATCCTCAAGTTTTCCTTTAGTGTTTATCACAGCAACAGAGAAGCAAAGGAGGATGACCCCCTCCTTGCTGCTGGCCCTCTGAGCTCCCTAGCACTGTCCAGCGAAGTGCCAAAGTCAGGGAGGCTCAAACAATGGAACTCTATTTATTCTCAGCTCTGGAGATCACGGGAGGATAGAACTAGTTTCTGCTGTAGCTTCTCAATTGGCTTCTTCATGCTGGCTTCTCCCTGTGCCTCATGTGTTCCTCTGTGTGTGGCTATATTCAAATGTTTTCTAACGAAGACACAGTTGTAGGCTGAAGAGACAGTTCCATCAGTAAAGTCCTAGCTGTGCCACTTCTAATTTTAACCCCCCCTCCTTGCAGAACAGTGCTGCTAGGCAAGTGTAAGGACCTGAGTTTGAATCCCCAGCACCCATATAACAAACTGGGTGTGCAGCATGCATCTCTAACTCTAGGATTGGAGGGCAGAGACAAGTGGATGTGGGTGGGAGGGCTCACTGGACAGCTAGTCTAGCTAAAAGGATGAGCTCTGGGTTAGTGAGAGATGCTGCCTCAAAAAAATCAGGTGGAGAAGTGATTGAGAAAGATATCCTGATGTCAATCTCTGGCTTCCACAGACGTCCTTGTGCACATGCACATAGAGACACACAGACAGACAGACACACACACACACAGACACACAGACACACACACACACACACACACACACACACACACACACACACACGAGAAAAAGAAAGACACAACTGTAGTGAATTGGATTTGTCCTAACGTCCTCACTTAGCTAACTATCTCAATGAAGACCATGTCTTCAACTAGTCACAATCTGGGGGGCAGATTCTGAAGTAGAGTTGAGGTAGGAACACCAGTCATATCTTTGCTGCGATTCATTTGGTTTGAGGCTCAATCAAACACAGAAAGGGTTACCTTCACCCTTCCATAGATGGCACAGGGCTCTGCCAGCCAGACACTCTCTTCCTAAGCATGGCCTTCCCTGCTTCAAATGCCAGGGACACACTGGCCATCTGTTGCTCAGACCTGGCTGTGAACTTTACCCCCAGAGAGGTTTTAAAATTTAAATCCCCTTGCACAATATTAATTCTGCTTGCCTCTTTCCTATCCCAGATCCCAAAGGAGCTGGTGGTAATTGAGACCCAGCCACGCAGTCCTCTCACAGGCCAGCTTGGGTTCCCAAGGTGGAGGTGCTGGAGACTGTTTTTATTTGCATTTTAACGGCTTCAAACTCCAGAGCGTTCCCCCTGAGCCCTGGAGGGGCCTGAGCTCTTTCCATTCCACCTGCCGCTGCCTGACACAAAGCTCTGTTTGTGTCCCTGTGGCTGTGGGGGAAATGGCTAACCCCACACCACCTCATCCACCAACAGGCCACAAAAAGCCCAAACATGAGGTGCAGATCAAAACAGGCCAGGCTGTGGCTCTGCCAAGCCAAACAGAGAGGAAACAAGCCCGAGCCTGCAGAGAAACCAGATTCCCCTGAAACGGCTGCTCCCTGCTGCGTCTGGAAGGCCCTCTCCAATAAAGCAGCTACGAAAGGCCCAAAGGACCCCCATGGCCCTCAGCTTGATGGAGGTGCCAATAAAATTCTCAGAACATCCAGGCCGCAGGCCCTGTAGGCACTGCCCGGACGTAAACCAGCTATGAGCAGCTAGGGAATGCGAGGGAAGAGGCCTGCTCCTGACAAGGCCCACCAGCCAGCAGCCCACAGGCCAGAAAGTAACAGAGAAGCCATTAGGGAGAAGGAGGCCAAGGTGGTTGGATGGGAGGGGGAGTCTGCCACTTCTCCAGGCCTCTGCTCCAAAACCAGGCCTAAGCTGTTAACTCCATGGGAGCTTCAGGAAGGAGCAATGGCCGCTGGCAAACACAGGTTCCTAGAGAATCTGGGAGAAGTGGCCCCCAGGAAACAACTGCAGGCCTAGGGGATGGATATAAACTCAACTTTGAAGGCACCTTGGAGATGCAGTGTGCTGGTCCACAGAGAGGGCAGAGGTGTGTGTGTGTGTGTGTGTGTGTGTGTGTGTGTGTGTGTCAGAATCCATAGCCACTAGACATACCAGTCATGTATGTACATGCCAGTGGTTTTCATGTGTACAGCAGGCCCTCTTTATTTGTGGGAACGTGGAATTGTCTGCAGATTCAGCCAAGTGTCGTCATAGATATTTGAAAAACAATGTAGTTAGGCCTATAATATTTGCATCTGTACATTCTCGTGGTTTCCTGAGTGAGACAGCATATTTATATAGCATTAAAGTGCATGGGAGGGTGTGTACAGGTGAAATTCAAAAGCCACATCATTTTACACAAGGGACTTGAGTGTCAGTGGATTTGGATCAAGGGAGCTGTACACAGTGGACATAGGTATGGAGAAGGCACATGCACACATATGTGTGTGTCTATTTGTCTGTAGGGTTCCCAAATTTAACAGATCAAATATAAGATGCATAGTTGAATTTGGATTTAGATACATGCCAAAAAAAAATCACAAATAAGTTTTAATAGAAATATCCTCCAACATTTCATGGTACATATACTAAAATGTATCTTTGTCAATGTGCAGGCAAAAATCAATCTGAATCCTTCAATTTTGTTTTTTACAGTTAGTCTGAAAAAATAAAATAAAAGAACACCCCCCACCCCAACACATACAGTTTTTCAGCTAGCCCAGCTCAAGGTTGTGACAGGAATTCCCTGAGTCCATGGGCAGGCTGGGATAGAATCCAGTCAGTCATCTGGAAGAGAGCCTGGAGATGAGACGCTCTTGGTGAGTGTTAGTGAAGAGGGCAAGCCGTTTGCCACCTGCACAGTCTGTGCCTTGGCCCTCTGCAGTGCCCATGGCTCATCTGCAGCTTTGTGAGTAACCTTTCATTTGTGCATGGACAAGGTAGTTAGAGGATGAGCCTAGCAAGAGAAGCCCCTAGAGATCGATCCTAGGGCCCCAGCGGGAGATGCTGCAGACCTTGAAAACCCCGGAACGCCTGTGATCTGCCCCCTTTTCTTTTGGCTTAGCAAACCTGTGCTTCATGACTTCATGCGTGTTAGAGATCAGCTCCCAACACTTGGAAAAATGAAGACCCAGAGGTCATCCCTCTCACCAGAAAAGTCCATTTAAGCACTTTGGGGACTGCCTGGGTGGCAAAGTTTAGCTCCCAGTGCAAGGACATGTTCCTGCCCCACAAGAGGAAGTGACGCCATCTCACATCCACACATGCAGGCTGAAAACCCCTGCCCTCTGCAGAAAAGGCCTGGGAAGCCCATGGACATTCTGACCCATCGGACCACCGTAGAGCCCACCCAGGGAGAGTCAGCTGGCTTGAGGCTTCTCTGTGTGCCCGGTATGCATGCCCACATCTGTCCATGGCAAGCTCAGTAAGTGCTTGGGGGAGAGACAGTGCTGGTTATGTGGAGAAGGGGGCCTTCTGCCCTCTTGCTGAGGAAAAACTGACTGCTCAGCTGACTGAGCATGCTCACAAGCCCCTCCTCCTCAGAGCCAAAAAGGCAGGTGGGTGTCCAGTCACCACCACCTCATCTACTTCTGTTCCCCCAGAGGAAGATGCTGGATTTAAATCTGAGAAAACGCAAGGATGAACCTGGCTGGACCAAGAAAGGTAGGAATTGGCAGCGTGTGGGAAAGTGGCTTCTCTGGCCAGGAGCTAGCACTGAGACAGTCTTCATTTGACTGGAAGGTTGTGTCAAGCCAGCTGAGGTGCCATGGGCTCAGACAGCTCTGTGAAGTCCAAGTGACCAGCTCCTGCCCCTGCACTCAATAAACTATCCAGTAGGGGGCACTGTTGATCCCACATGAGCTAGCTCAACACCTGCTCAGTGTGGTTGCTGTCCTAGAAGTCATCAGGAGCAAAGACTACTCTAGGCCCTGTAGCAGTCCCAGAGTGCCCATCTGCTTGCAGGCTGCTCACATCAGCCCTACCTGGCACAGCCCAGTCACCTCTTGCTTCCTTAGGGCTAACACCCGCCATCTCTGTCACAGACACCATTTACTGAATGTGTCAGGTACTTGGGACTTACTCCAAACCCACAGGAATCCTCTGGATAGGGAGTGATTATTCCCATTTTACAGATGTGAAAGGCAAGGCTCAGGTCACCTAGCCACTCAGTAGCTGCTCACAGGGCTTCCTTCTGTTGTCATGTCTTTCCAGTTCTACAGTCCATGCTCCTGCCTCAGCTGCTATCCTTGCGCAGAGCTGCTTGCCCCTGGCATCAAGGAAATCCTTGGCTAGCAGTCTTTCATGTGCCACCCACAGCACCTCAAATGGCCCCCACATCTCTAACTGAGCCCCAAATGAGGAGAGGGTAGTGGGAGACCAAGCAGAATCCAGCCCCTTTCCCAGTCTGGGGGAGTCTATTGGCTTCCTGGAGAGGGGAGCACTCCAACTTGGAGCTCAGAAGCACTAGGGTCAGGCATGGAGGCAGGCTGGATGAGCACTTTCGGGATATGATTCTTCCGATCTGAAGAGGAAGGCCCAGGGAGCTGGGCTGCTGCCTGCAAAGGCCAACAAGCATACATAAGTTGAGCAGCAGGTCCTGCTCTCTCCTCACCCACTCCAGGGGACATCTGACAACGTCTGCACACATTGTGGACGTCACATCTAGGAAGGCTAGAACTTCTGAGATCTGGTGCGCAGGGGTCAGAGAAGCTGCTGCATCCCCCACGATTGCCCAGGATAATGCAGTGAGACAAGACTGCTTTGTCTCACAAACACATGGTGTGCTGTAGAGACGCCTGCTCTAGCCCTGTCCCTTTACCGTCTGATCTTTCACAGAGGCAACTTGGAGCCCAGCCTGGGAGACGTCTGGTCCGGTAGCATGGAAGTTCAGAGGGACCCTGCTTGGAGGTCCTGAAATAGCAGTGGCAACACTGGTTGAGACATACCCAGGTGCCTGACCCTGGGGGTGGCTGTGCTGGACTCTCTCACAAGCTTGGAATGAGTATAATGTTTTCTGTAGAGGGACAGAGCAGTCAAAGATCACACAGCTGTAGCACTTAGAGCCCAGATTTAAGCCTGGAAATGGCAGGATCCAAGGCCTACATTCTTCCCATACCTAGCCACCCCCTGCAGAGTTCCCACAGAACACACAGGCCCCTCGCTTTCCAAAACAAACAGGAGCTTTCTGTAACCTCCATTCGCTCATGGTCTTGTCATCTGTGATCCCGTGGGACCAGCATTTTCCGGTTCTCAGGTTCGCCAACTCTACTTAAGCACTTGGCTGTACCTAAGCCTCAACTTTTCCCCATTCTCTACCTAATAAAAGAACCGTCAAGGCCTGCATCGTGGTGGGGCTGCTGGCTAGGAACGTCACACCCGGTGGCTGCTTACAGGTGCACATCTGAGGACAGGCTCAGCTTTGTTCACCTTCCTCGGCCTTGCACTTAATCCCTCTTCTGATTGGCCCAGGCAGGTATTTTCCACCTCCAGGGTCATGGAGTCTTTGCATACTTGTGTGGACAGCCAAGCAACCACCCCATGCGAACCCTAGAACAAAGAGGCCTCAGAGCCCCTTCCCTGACTCCACAGCAGCTCAATGCTGCACTTGTGACCAGCCCAGGGCTGCCTGAGTCCTGAACATTATGCATTGTCTGAGGCCAGCCCCCTGAGGCCAAGGGGCACAGACCAAGGTCCCCCTTAGAGCAGGAGATAAGTGAGGGACATGCGTGCTGCCCCTACTGCAGCACTGGGGACACTTGTCTCAGTACCAGGGTTCTGGGAACTCAGGAAAGAGATATAAATAAAGGCTTCAGGTGAAGATACTCCTTGCAGCTCTCAGAGCATCTGATCAGTCCTGACTCATGAAAAGCCCCACATTTTTCTGCAGAGTCCTGGACAGGGACAACGCTGGAACCTAGAGTGGAATGCACCGCAACTGAAGCCAAACACTCGCTTTTCACTGAACCAGAACAAGCCCGGAGTGTTTTCCAAAGCCGTTCACTCGGAACATGAGTGCATTTGTTTATTCATCCAATCTTTCCTCACTGGCCGGCCGGCGTCCTCTGAGCTGGCACGGTTCAAGACATGTGGATGCTGGGGAGGAAGAAGTGAGGGCAGCCATAGGGAGCCACAGAGAAGGTGGCACACTGAAGAAATGGCCAGCCTGTGTCCCCGATGCCAGCCGGTGTCTGGTACATGAGCCGTCACTGCAACGTGTTCAAAGTGGAGAGGGGCAGGCAGCCTGGAAGACAGGCAGGGGCCCTAACAGAAGCGTCATTAGGTACCCCAGAAATTAGACAGGGCCTCTTATGGTCCCAGAAGATGGAAGACAAGATAAACCCACATTTTACCTGCCTGTTATTTTATTTCTACTGTCTGTTTTTATCTGGAGGAAATGAGTATTAAAAGGGGCAGTTGAGCTTTCAAAGGTCTGCAAAGTGTTCTGAGCAAAAGGCCTGGTTGAGCATCCCTCCATTCATTTATTCATCTTTGCTTCATTTATTCACTGACCAGCCTTCACAGAACACATACCAAAGCCAGAATCCCAGAGTCTCATCCACTCCCTACGCAGCTTCCATAGCAACAGAAAAGCATCCCCTGGGATGCCCTCCCTTAAGCTTGTGCCCTAACAAGTGGCTTAAAGGAGATGTCTGATTAGCTTGAGCTTGTTTCTCCTGCCTTAACTGGGTACAGAGAGGGAGCTACCATTCCGTCAGTAGCCTTGGTCTTTACAGTTTATAAAGCATCTTCACTTCTGAGTGTGTCTTTAGACCTTCATAACAATTCCAGGAGTTCCTAAGAAGGTAAAACTAATGGAATAATAAGGAAAACAGAGGCTCGGGGGTTAACCAATATACCAAGTGTGCCCAGCAGCACCTCTGAGTTGGAAGCAAGAAGAAAACCCAGAGTTTGAACCAAAGCTTCGAGGTGTGGCCAGGTGCTGCAAAGTGATGCCGAGACACCCTAGGGTGGGTATCTAGTTAGTCGTGTGCACCATCCTGAGAGTCTCGGGGATAAACACCAAGCACGTGTCGCCTATGAGGAATGTGCTAGTGGCCCAAGAATGTCTTGTGGTGAATGTTTGGCAAGACTGATTATATTTTCCAAAGATAGCCCTGACAGCCTGTCCGATCCCACAGGATGCTCCTGTGGGATTTTCTTGTTTAGGTGGGAATTCCACATCAGCCCCTGGCATCCTGGCATCCTACACCCAAAGTGTCTAGAATGTTCTAGTGGAAGATCCACCTCAACTCCCCTCCCCCATCTCTTTCCCCAAACCCGCCCCTTCAAAGCCCATCAAACGCAGCTTCGACCCCAGAGGGGCTCAAGACCACTCCCACAGGGTGTTTAAACTGCATCCCAGGAAACAGACATGTGGTTTTCTGGTGTCTCATCTCTGTCTCCTCTCTAGGGGGCTGGAGAATCACCCAGGAACACTATACCCATTAAACCAGGGCTTTTTCTAATTCGGTCTGATTTGGTTTGGTTTGCTGCATCAGCAGAAAGGCTTATGGGGTGTTAAAAAAAACCTATCTTTTCCATCTGCCCATCAGGATGTAGACTGTGCAGTCACCCCCACTCCAAATCTGGGCCGGCTTACAATGACTTACCATGGAAGTGGCACTAGTGATGTTTTAAGATTTCTAGGGTTTGATGGCTCATCTTCATTGTCAACTGGACTGGATTTGGAATCACCATGGAAACACACCTCTGTGCACATCTGTAAGGGTGTTGTTACCAGGAAGGTGTAACTGGAGAGGGAAGATGTACCCTGACCGTGGACAGAGCCATTCCATGGCTGGGACCCCCGGCTGCATAAAAGGAAGAAAGCAAGCTGAGAACCAGCATTCATCTCTCTTCACTTCTTGGTTGTGGATGCAGTGGGACCAGCTGACTTAGCTCCTGCTGCCGGGCCTTCCTCCCTGGGATGGACTGTATCTCTCCAACTGTGAGCCAAATACCCCCCACTCCCCCCTACCCCCCATCCCCCGCTTAAGTTGTTTTTCTTTGGTGTTTTGCCACAGCAGTGAGAGATGTATTTAGTACATGGGCAAAGTTGTAAGAGGCATGGAAGCATGTGGAGGGAAGCTCGGGTCAATCTCATGCTCCGGTCAATCTCAGTACTGGAACGAGATCCCTCAGGTCTCAGCCACCGTGAATGATCTCATGATGTCCAGCAAATGATCTCATGTCTTGCTGAGCTCCCAGTGATGCCCTATGGCTGGGTGAGCTATCTTGGACACTGTGCACAGTCAGGCCTTCAAGTAACTCTATGCACAGCTAAATTCTAACTGTAAACAGCAGGGGGAAAATCCCAGAAAGGTTTCCAACCTATATTCTAGAATGTTTGGGATGGTAATCCCCTTTTCCTGTCAGTGGAGAAACAGAGAAACAGTATTCCTGGAAGCAGCTCAGGGAAGGGATCCTCTGGTGTTCCAGAGAAAGTGACACAGGGGTCAGTATGAGCAGGGTTACTGACGTGTGCTGGGGAAGCTGGCGAGAGCGGTGCCCCTGGTGACCCTTTGCTGTTCAGTCACTAGCTGTTCAACCGAATGCTTCAGGCAGAGCTGCTTCAGGCAGAGCCGCGTCAGCAGCAGAGGGAACTGCACCCAAGGCCAGCAAGTCATCCATACGGCCCCAAAGCTGCCAAGAATGGACACCGTGCTTCTCAGCCATGAGCTGACTCAGTGGGAGACAGCTGGATTCAGGGCTTTGATGCCCCTGAACAGAACCCACTCTTCTACTTTCACTGTATTCTCAGGAGTGGCACTGAGGGTGTGCCACAAGTACTGGAAAGAGGCTTGCTACTCCAACAGGATCTTTGATGCTTCACGGTTTGTTAGAATACACACAACTGAGGAAAACTTCAAACTGAATGTGGTTGCCCATGGTGATGATTCCAGCCCTTGGGAGACTGAAGCAGAAAGATCCTGAATTCCAGGACAGCCTGGGCTCACATGTGTATTACTGTCTTGAAACAGTCTAATTTATCTAGAGTGAGTTGATGACTGCTCCCAGAATAGGGAGGAAAGGAGAAAGGGAGAGAGAAGGCTATTTTGCTAGGCAACAGTTTATGGGACTAGCTGCTATGTGTCGTTAATCCCAGGTGATCTGGAGATTCTCATCAGCCCATTTCAGGGAGCTGCAAGGTACATTTCCAAGGTCATGACCCTAAGTGACTGAGGCAGGATCTGAAGGACAGTCCAGTTAGAGTTGGAGGGCCATCTCCATTTCATTCCACCACACCATTGGCAGTAAACAAAGGAGGTTTTTGAACAAAAAATCACTGGTCTTATTCATCAGAGTCCGCTAGAACCAGTTCTCAGGAGTTCCTGAAAGTGAGCATGGGATTACTTCATTCTTGGACAATTGGAGAAGAACAAACAAGGAAGACAGGGCTCCTGTATTGCTCCAATCAGAGTCGTGTGTGTGTGTGTGTGTGTGTGTGTGTGTGTGTGTGTGTGTGTGTGTGTGTGTGTTGTGTCCCACACATATTGGAGGCATTAAAAATCAAGTCTGGAGGGGATATAAGTAAATAAAAAGGGGGTGGGTGTTGGAGGGATGGCTCACTGGGTAGGAGCGCAGCTGCTCTTGCAGAAAACTTGAGTTTGGTTCCCAGCACCCACACTGGGTGGCTCATAACCACCTGTAACTCCAGCTCCAGGGGATCTAATGCCCTCTCCAGGCCTCTGTGGGCACTGCACTATACTCACTCATGCACACACACATCCCTAATAACTAAAAAATTTAAACCATTTAAAGAAAATTCAGTTTCATTGTTCTAAAAGGAAAAGCTTTTGGTTTTATTGTATTTTTTCTCTCTCTCTTTCTGATTTTCAATTACATTGCTTTCTAATTGTATCTTAATTGCCTTTCTCTTCACTTTGGCTCTCCTTCTCTTGTTTCTTCAGGTGAAAACCTAGGTGATTTAGACTTTCTATTTTAATGACACTCCATACACTATATTTTTCTGTGCATCTGCCTTCCCTTTAAAGGCCTTTTTTTTTTTTTGACCCATGCTAATAGGTCATGTTGTGGTAGTTTGAATAACAATGGACCCATAGACACATATGTTTGAATGCTTAGTCATCATGGAGTGGCACTACTTGTGAAGGATTAGGAGGTGTGGCCTTGTTGAAGGAAGCTTGTCACTGGGGGTGGACCAGTGACTCTCTCTTTTCCTGCTGTCTGCAGATCTGGATGTAGAACTTTCAGTTACTTCTCCAGCACCATGTTTGCCTGCATGCCGCCATGCTTCCTGCCATGATGACATGGACTAACCTCTGAAACTGTAGACAAGCCCCAGTTAAATGCTTTCCTTTACAAGAGTTGCCAAGGTTATGGTGTCTCTCCACAGCAATAGTAACCCTAACTAAGACATGTGTTATTTCATTCCTCCCACCATGGCTTTTTCTGAACATCTTCAGCATAATGAATTCTCTGCACAACTGGAATTCTTTTGCACTGACCAAAATTTGTTCTCCAGCATCTTGGAAACTACTGCATGTTCTGATGCCTTGGGTGAGGGGTTCTTTCACTAAATCATGCTGGTTAAGTATACCCCATCCCTCTTTAGTCCCCTTTTTTCTGCATCTGTCTTAATGTTTTGGATGAAGACCTTTCTATGATTCCATACCGTCTTTTAAGCCATGCCTCTTTCTTATCTGTTGACTGTAGCTGCATCATGACACACACTCTCTTATAGTAATGCTTCAGACTACATGAGAGCTTTATAATAATGTGCTTCCACTGTCCCTTCTTTGGCCTTTAGGCTAGCATACATGTTACAAACTTCACATTATATTGCCAGTATTTCAAGCATCCCATCACCTTTTTGCTCTGTTGTGGGTGTATGCTGATGGGAATGTAAAGTGGTACAACCACTTTGGAAAACAATTGGACAGTTTCCAAAGCCTTGACCCTGACTCCATCATTCTACACTTATGTGTGTACACAAAGGAAACTGGAACTTATTTCCACGCAAAGACTGACACATGGATGCTCACAGCAGTTTCATTTCTGGTAGAGAGAAACAGGGAACAGGTCAGGTGTCCATCAGCAGGTTAATGGCCTCAGGGACTGGCATATCCATATAACAGAACCATAGGACAGGAGCACAGTGCCGACACCTGCACAGAGCTAGTATATAATTATCATGTGGGAACCAGGAGGTGCAGATGTGTGCTACTGTGCATTGTCAATCACTTGAAGCCCTAGAAAATGCAAATCAGCCAGCCCAGTGGTTCCTAGGGATCAAGAGTGAGAGAGGGGATGGATTGCAACAGAGCCCAGGACACTTTTGAGGGTTAGCAGATATTGATCTGCACCATAGTGATGTTTCCATGCCAATACCTGGGCCCAAGCTCAAAGCCTGTGCTTTAAATATGTATGTGTGATTAATTGCATGTCAACCAGACAGCAATAAAAACATTAACATTTATTGAGCAGGCTTAAAGCAGATTGGGAATGGCCTAAGTGGTCAGTGAACTTGATAACACAATATGATCCAAACTGAGAAAATAACATTGGGAAAACAATGGAAAAAGTCTCAGCCCACAGCAGGACACTGTCTAGCAAGTTAATATGTGTGCACCCAGAAGTTCCTAGGAAGGGAGATGAGGGGACAAAAATATATACAGAGAAATAATGGGCACAGTTTTCCCAAAGTTTCAGCAAAAGCTCAACTCTAGAAATTAGAATACAGAGGAATCGACACAATGATAAATTCTCAGAAAGTAAAACTAATGAGGAGTGTTAGAATTAGCCAATGACTCTGAGGGGACTGGGGAGGGGGCTGTTAGATCAGTGGTTAGATCCTCAGCATAGCAAGAAAGAAGGAGGAAAGAAGAGAGAGGAAGAAGAGGGTGAAGGAAAGAGAAAGAACAAAGAAAAAGAGAGGAGGAGGCAGCAGAAAGGGGGAGGGAGGAAGAAAACAATACACTTTCTAAAAGGTGTCCAGAATAAAAAAGAGGAAAGGAGCCCACAATGAGGGTGGCAGCATCCTCTGTAACTTTAATAACAGAGATGTGCTCTGAGACACATCCTGTTGGGAGGTTTTGTCCTGTGAACACCATCCAGTGTAGCCATATGAACTAAAATAGCTATAGAGCCACTAGGCGGCATCATCTTATGGGCCATCCTCTTATACAGGTCTGTCATTGGCTGAAATATCACAAGCGTATCACCTGATGGTGTAGGTGTGTGTGACCTATGAATTAGTGCACGTGTGTGCAGGTGTGCTTATCTAGAGCTTCCCACGAGATGTCTTCCACCTTAGTGTTTGAGACAAGGTCTCTTACCGAACAGGAAACTCTGTTTTAGCTGGACTGGCCAGCGAGCCCCTGCATTGAGATCACAAGCATAGCTATTGCATGTTTGTTTTGTTTTGTTTTCATGGCTTCTGGAGATGAACTCAAGGTCTTCATGCTTGTGCAAGGCAAGTACTTTATTGATGGAGCTTTCATCTCAGCCCAAAACAAATTTTATATATATAAAAATAAGGTGTTAGTGTTGGGGAATATTATTTTAAAGTGTTGCAGTTTTTTCTACTGCTTTTGTTAACAATTCAAAGATGTGTTGCATTCTTTTATGTTGCATTTGTTTAACTCTGTGAAGCTGCGTTACTGTGCCTGTCTAAAACACCTGATGGTCTAATAAAGAGCTGAACTGCTAATAGCAGAGCAGGAGGAAGGACAGGCAGGACTGGCAGGCAGAGAGAATATATAGAAGGAGAAATCTGGGAGGAGAGGAAGAAGGATCGAGAGAAGGAGGAGGACATCAGGGGCCAGCCACCCAGCTACACAACCAGCAATGGAGTAAGAAAGAAAGGTATACAAAAATAGGAAAGGTAAAAGCCCAGAGGCCAAAGTCAGATACGTGTTAAATTAAGAAAAGCTGGCAAAAAAACAAGCCAAGCTAAGGCCAGGCATTCTTAAGTAGTAGTAAAACTCCACGTATATTTATGGGGCAGGTCCCCAAAAGAGCAAAGAGTAAAAAACAACTAACAATAGTTAGAGAGATGGCTCAGTGGTCAGAGCACTGGTTGAGTTTAATTCCCAGCATCCATGTGGTGACTCAGCATCCAGTCAGTAACTCCAGTACCAGGGGATCTGATGACCTCTTCTGCCTTCCACTGACACCAGGGCACACACATGCTGTACAGATGTATATGCAGGCAAAATGCCCATTACACATCAAATGAAATAATAAAACAATGCATAAATGCATGATGAACTAAGACATTTAAGCAGAGATCAGGATTCTTGGCATTTCCTCTTGCCTTCATGACTGTCTGTGAGCACAGTCTCATTCCAGGCTCTTCTTTCTAATTTCACTACTTGTTTAGAACATCAAAGTCAAAGAAGAAATTGCTGAAGGAATTAGAAAGTATCCTAAATTGACTAGTAGTATGACATACTAAAATTACAGGGGCTGCTGTGTTCAGTCTGCAGAAAACCTCTCAAATAAACAGAGGAGGGAACATCTGCTAGCTGCTGCAGACACTAGTGGACAGCATCTTGTGAGACATCTGACAGCTTAGGCAAAGTGTGGTAGACAGCAAACCGACTAACAGCCACCTGTTAGAGTTGACTCAAGAAGAAATAGAAAATCTGAAATCAAACTCCTTGCCTCTCTCCTGGATCCACAAGAAGTGCTATTGATTGCTGTGTTTATTTAATAGCTGGACTGTCCAGTGTGTCTTTATCCCTTTGTCATTTCCACAAGGGTGTACTGAGCATCACTAGGTTTCAGGCACTCTACTAGGTGTGAGAGATGCAATAGTAATTCCCATTCATAGAGTCAATTCAGCATAATTTATATTCTTTTTTTGTTTTTAATTTTTCTAGACAGGGTTTCTCTTTGTAGTTTTGGTGCCTGTCCTGTATCTTGCTCTGTAGACCAGGCTGACCTCGAACTCACAGAGAGCTGCCTGGCTCTGCTTCCTGAGTGCTGGGATTAAAGGCGTGTGCCACCACTGCCCGGCTTCATTCTTACTAAAACAAAAAAAAACAAAACTTGGGCTCTGGAGCCCTGGTGAAGGATTCAGCTCACAATAGGAGTCTGTGTCTAGAGAAAAATCAGATTGATGCTACTTTATCATGTAAACTTGGGAATTGTTGTATTCTTTGGAGAAGACAAGACTAAGGCAAGATATAAATTAGGGATATTTCAAATTAGTGTCAATTGCCAGATATCTTCTTTTAAATTGTGTGTATGTGTGTGTGTGTGAGAGAGAGAGAGACAGAGAGAGACAGAGACAGAGAGACAGAGAGAGACAGAGACAGAGAGACAGAGACAAAGACAGACAGATAGACAGACAGACAGACCAACCTTGGGTGTTGTTTCTCAGGTCTCTTCCACCTTTTTGTTTGAGCAGGAGCTCTCACTGGCAGGAAGCTTTGCCAAGTAGAGTAGGTTAGCTGACCATCAAACTTCAAGGATCCACCTGTGTTCACCTCCATCTTGTCATCACTGGGATGGCAAGCATGAGCCAGTGAGTCACGCCCACCTCTTTACGTGGATTTTGGGGGATTCGAACACAGGCACTCGTGCTTGTACAACAGACACTCAACCCACTGAGCCATCTCCCCAACTCTTTTTTTTAATTAAGAGATTTTTCTATTCATTTTACATACCAACCACAGATTCCTCTGTCCGCCCTCCTCTCACCCCCCAGCCTTCCTCCCCAATCCACCCCTCATTCATTCCCACCTCCTCCCAGGCAAAATCTCCCATGGGGAGTCAGCAGAGCCTGGTACATTCAGTTGAGGCAGGTCCAAGCCCCTCCTTCCTGCACCAAGGCTGTGCAAAGTGTCTCACCATAGGCACTAGGCTCCAAAAAGCCAGTTCTTGCTCTAGGGACAGGTCCCGATCCCACTGTCTGGGGCCCCCTAAACAATTTAAGATAAACAACTGTCACACTTATTCAGAGCACCTAGTCCAGGACCATGGGGGCTCCTCAGCCATTGGTTCACAGTTCATGCATTTCCACTAGTTTGACTAGCTGTCTCTGTACTTTTTCCCATCATTGGACCATGACTCTTGATAGGGTCTGAACAAGAGATTTGTGGATGCCAACCTTGTATTTTTTCCTTTTTTCTTTTCTTTTTTTTTTTTTTTCTGGTGTCCTTGCTCATACAGGGGAGGCAATGCCACTGATGCTGGAAAAATGGCAGGGGGGGGGGATGAGCCAGGAGCTAATGGTGGGCATGTGTTAAATCCCCAGCTCTGCTACACGTCAGTTTCACAGGGTTGGACAAAGCATGGATGCATGTAACATCCATCCTCGGGTATCCAAAGATGGCAAATGGGAGCTCAGATCCCCTCGACTAGATTGTAGGCACTTCATGAAACACCATGGAAGGTAAGTGTGGTAGGAACTACTCTGCCCCTGAGCATCAAGGAGCTGCCCTGACAAGCTAGCTGGCCAGCTTCGAGGGTCCCTCCCTGCTCACATCCTGGCTCCTTACCCACAGGCAGGGAGGGATCCCTTTATATCATGTAAGAGCCCGGCAAGCCATGCAGAGGAGGAGGTGTTACCTATAGGCTAAATCATACCCATGTCTTGCTTCTGTCCACACCTAAGGGCATCTCTCATCTTATTTGGTCTTCCTAGTGACCCCCCCTCCCAGGGCACAAAAGTCACCTGATCATTTTGCAGCTGGGAAATCTGTCCACCCTGGAAAGGCATCAGCTTACCGGATCCTCCGCAGCAATCCACACACCTGGGTCTGAGTTGTACAACTTTTGCTGTAGATGCTGAAGGCTTAGCTGGGGTTTTCATGTAATAATGATACTACTAATTATTATTATTGTTGCCATTTAAGTAACACTTGTGAATACCCACTGGAGTCAAATGAGGCCACTACAGTAGTAAACAAATAAGAGATGACTCTGCAGGTCGTCTCCAGGAGTCAAGGCCACGCAGGAATGAGGTAGAGCACTCTCTTCGGATGCAGTGAAGCCCATGGCAGCCCCCTACCTTTACAAGGATGTTCTAAAGCTAGGTGTTCCTGGACAGTAAGGGAGCTGGGATGCAGCTGGGGCAATGATGATGCATGCCTGCCCTTAGGACTAGGAAAATGGTGGCTTGCAAGCTTGCTAGGGTTTTCCCACCCTGTGCTATCTCTCAGGCTCCTGCCTTCCTCACCCAGGGAATTCCTTTCCAAGACTGTGCAAACAACCAAGGCTCCCTGACCGCATTCCTCAGAGACTCCTATCTTCTGGCTGCTTCGTCCCCTGCATCTAGGTGCTTGCTTTGTGCATGACTGTGTGGCTTCTCCTCCCAGCTCCCTGAGACTCGCTGCTTTGGAAGCAGTAGGGAGTCTTGTCTCTTCTGACCCAGAAGCGTAGGGCACACCCACTCCACCCCACCCCACCCCACCTCTCTAGAGTTCCTCCTTCAGTCCTATTGCAAATATCCAGACTTTGCAGCCGACCCAGTCCCAGGCTCCAGCACTTACCTATCAAAAGGCTGTAAACCCCAGCTACTTAGAGGGTTGAGGCAGGAGGACCATGCATCTGAGGCCAGCCTGGGCAACTTGGTAAAACCTTGTCTCAAAGTAAAACCGAGGGCAGAACACTTGTCCAGCATTAACAACCCACGTGTAAAATGGCCAGAAAATGGTCTCTGGCCCACTAGTCTCCTCCAGTGGGAGCCCACAAACCAGCTGGGGAAGGCATGGTCACCACCTCCACCCCCATCTCTGCCTAACTCCTCCCTCTTGAGACATGCCACATGGAGTCCAGTTCAGCAGGTAAATAATAAACTCCTGATGGGAGTGGTTCCTGTTCCACGTCTTTATCTTTCCTCATTCTGGAGAATCCTGTCCAGGCATCCTTGCCACCCTGGATCCGGGCCACTAGCCCTTATCACCCACATCCCCCATCTGCTATACTAGAGCGATAACAAGGCTGCTCAGAGAGAATCACAGGCTTCAGGGGAGGGCCCTGGACTTGCAGCAATCGATCGGGGCTTACAGGTGTAATCATGAACATTCCACTCCACCCAGCACACACATGTCCCTCCTGTCACTTGCTCAGCCCTGTTCCTGAGGCCCATGCTACCCCAGGAAGGAACCCCAGGTAGTCCTCATGAGGTCTCCTACTCAATCTTTTAAATTTTTTTTTTATTTTTTAAGATTATAAATACATCATCACCCCCCACACACACACACTTCTTTTTCTCCCTCCAAACACTCCCATATGCCCTTCCTTGCTCTCTCTCTGAAACTCATGACTTCTTTTTTCACTAGTTGTTATTATGTATATATCTGTACACTCACACACACACACACACACATTCCTAAGTACATGCCT
Organism: Onychomys torridus; assembly: GCF_903995425.1. Lineage (NCBI taxonomy): Eukaryota > Metazoa > Chordata > Mammalia > Rodentia > Cricetidae > Onychomys > Onychomys torridus. The sequence continues at coordinate 71,756,945 of NC_050456.1, read as the reverse complement.
ATCAGTCTGTATAATGTCACTTGTTTGTATGTTTTCAGGGTTGACCATTTGGTAATAACTAGCCAACTGGTATGCTCTTCCTAGGAGAAGGTGATCTCCCCCACTGTTGACATTCCTTAGTGGCCTGCAGGTCTCTGTGTGGAGTTGAGGCCTTTCCCCTGCCCACGTTAGCATGTCTCTTGTTGTCTTTGTCCAGCTCATGTTTACATAAATCTTAATGGTGGTGTGTGGGTGTAGCTTTTGACATTAGTAGGAGACACAGTCTCAAAGCAAACTCCCTGATCCTCTGGCTTTTACAGTCTTTCCGACCCTTCTTCCACAATGTTCCCTGAGCCTTAGGTGCTGGAGTTGTTTTGTAGCTATATTTGTCAGGACTGAGCTCCACAATTCCACATTTAGATTGGTTGAGGTCTCTGTTGGAAAGAGAAGTGTCCTTGATGAGGGGTGAGGACTACAGGCATCAGTCTAGACCCTGGAGAAGGATGTGTAGGATTTCGTTGGGTGAAAAGGTTGGATGAGGCATGGGGGAGCCTCTTGCTCACTCTTAGATACTCCTCAGGTCCATCTACCTTGTTCTTTTGAGGCACAGACTCTCAGTGGCCTGGGACTTGCTGACTGGTCTAGGCTGGCTGGTTGGCCAGCATGCCCCAGGGAGGCTTGTTTCTGCTTCCCCAGCACTAGTGTTACAAGCATATGCCACCATACCCTGCTTTTTTCACAGAGGTCCTGGGGATTGAACTCTGGTCCTCATGCTTGCACAGCACTCATTTACTGACTGACCTGTCGGCCCAATCAACACTTCCTTCCTTTCTTTCCTGACAAGATCTTGCCAGGAAAGCCAGCTGACCTCAAGTTTATGACCCTCCTGCTTCTGTCTCCTGAGTGCTAGAGTATAGCTAGGCCTGTGACTCCCTTGAGATTCCTTCAGGGCAAGTTAAACTACCCTGGAAGCCAGAGAGAGCATGCATCCCACTGTCTGAGGTCTTGCTACTTTCAGAGGAGAGAAAAGCACTCTCCACAAACCCAGGCTGGAGAGAGACTGGACTGGAAGATAGGGTGGGTGGATGGGCTCTTAGTTCTGCATTTGAGAAGTTTCCAGGCACCTGCCTGTTGCCCGTGCTCTGCTGTGGATGAGCCCAGGGATAGTCAGGAAATCCAGGGATAGTTCAGCCATGCTTTTGGGGTCCCACCAGAGGGTCTGGCCTACACTGTAGGAAACAGAGGAGTACTCATGAGGGGCCCTCCATGTAGGGCCTTCATAAACACAGAGGATGACAGGTTTCTAAACACCTGGAGATAATGTCCTTTCCATTCAAGGAGCCTGGCATGGGAAGTCGCCCAGGAAATGACATTATTCAAATGACTAAATCTTAGTCTGCTCAGTAATTACCCTCAACGCTCCTCATCATTCCCCAGGCAGGCTCAGCTCTGGCTAGACTACTGCCCTTCCTTGGAGCTTTCCAAAGCCTTGTGGTTTCACACTGTTCCACCTGTCCTGGGGCCTAGGCTCTGTCCCCACGTGGAGGAAGCAGCCAATTCCTCCCAGCCCCAGGTAAGCCTTCACACTGATAGCTGCTCCCTCCTCCCTAGACTATTCCTGAGCCCCAGGCTCCCTGCCTCCCCCCACATCCCACTGTACAGAAGTTACCTGTTTTCATACCCTCCCAACACACACACACACACACACACACACACACACACACACACACACACAAAATGAATACATGTGGCAGAAAAGTTTCTTTGTGGCACTCAAAAAGTAGCCAGCACTTCACAGTCCAGTTGTCTTTTTTCCCGCCCACACACCAGGCTTATGAATGGATGAGTTGTAAACGAGTGAATAATGAATGGACGTGTGCATCAGTGAGTCAATCAATTCATTGATCATGGATGATTAATGGGTTGGGAGAAGTAGGTCTTCCCCAGTGAACGTTGCTCCACACTGCTACCTCAGTTGAGCAGTTTTAATGGGGGTCTTGGTGATTAAACAAAGCTAGGGAATTCAGGGAATTTCTCAATATAAAAATTACGCTAGATAGTTCTGCCCCACCCACCCTGAGCTGTGGACAAGTTATGTTATGGAAGATGAATGACGTACATTCGGTCATCACAGCACAGCACCCCAGAGCCTCTGCTCACAGCAAAAGCCAGCGTTCTGGGTATAGATGACTGGCTTTCATTCTCTCCTGAGGTTCCCATCCTTGTAATTCCTGAAGTACAGCTAATGGGGTCACAGCGGCTGTGGTAATGGGTCCTGGAGGGCAGTGTGCATGCCCTGCTTCTGACAGTTCAGGCGTGGGATGCACTGCCTTTTCCCTGCCTTCAGACTTCCAGTCTACAGTATCCTGTGGCCAATGCTCCTCTTCCTGGAGCATCTGATATGTAAAATTGGCATTTCCTCAGTGTTCTAGCACACTCTTCACTTGCATTCTGCCCCCACCCTGTTCCCCCCTTAACTGATCACTCTCTCTGCTCCTCTCCCCCAGAGTCCCTCCTTCTGAGGTGGCTAATCTTCATTATCAACTTGAATGGATTTAGAAGCCCTTAGTGGACTGCTGGAGGGATACCTGTGGGGTCTGTGAAGGAGTTTCCAGAGAAAACTGACAGAGGGGATGAGAAAGATCTGTCGTGAGTGTGGATGGCCTCCAGATGGGGTGACGAGGGAAAAGTGGGAAGAAAAGACACCCAACTTCTGACCTTTGCCTCTCTTTGCTCTCTGAGCACCAAGGAGACTCTCCTGCCATTCTCCCACCGCCATGATGCTCTGTCTCACAGCAGAGTGGAAGCGTGGAACCAGAAAACTGTCAGTTGACTTCTTTGAAACTGTGAACTGAAATACAAGGTCTCTCCCTCAAGTTGTCTCAGACATTTGGTCACATCAACAGGAACACAAACAAAACTGGAAATCCTAATGTCGTGCCTTCTCATTCCCAATTCTTTCCTCACCTCTCCCCTTCTCTCCTCTCCTGTCTCCATTCCTTCCCTCCTGTCTCTCCTCTTTTCTCTGTCTCTTCCCTCTCCCCCTTTTCTTGCCTCCCCTCTCTCCTCCTCACCACTCCTTCGTGACCTTATCTATTCTCAAGGCATTTGATATTACATGTGTTCTGATGCCTCTCAAATGTGTATCTCCAGCTCTATTCTCTCTCCGGAGCTTCAGATTCACCAAGCCTGCCCGACAGCCTCCACTTGTTGGATTCATGATCCTTCTTCTCACCTCCCCACTATCCACCCCAGCCCCTTGGCCTTGTCTTGTCTCAGTGTCTACCCAAATATCCAGGCCACCATCACTCTCTCCTCTTTCTCATCCCTCTTATCCCTTCATCAGCAAAGTCCATAGGCAACAACTTCAAAGTGGCTCTGGAGTCTGTGTCTCTTTTCACTACCCCACTCTGGCCCAAGTCACTATCAGTCCTTGCCTGGATTGTTTCTTCACGGGCCTCCTCATTGCTCCACCTTGCCCTACTTTTTCTCCACACAGCAGCCAGCATGCTTCTTCAAGACAGCAAACTACATCATGTCTCTCAGTAAACATCTTAGGATGTAGCTCAGTGGTAGAGTACCTTGCCTAGCGTGTGTAAAGCTTTCCACCCCCATCATATCACACACACACACACACACACACACACACACACACACACACACCACACACACCACACACACACACCGCACACACACACACACACACACACACACACACACACACACACACTAGCTGTAGCATTGGCATTATAGATGAACCCAGGAACAGATTAGATGAACCAGTAAATGAGAAGGCTCTGTCTTTATCAATGGGAATACCCATTGGTAGAGTCATAATTGGTGATGCTATTGGCAGGCCATGGAAACTAGAGGGTGAGTTTAAAGGAAACAGGCCACTATGGGGGTGGGGGTCATGCTTTTGAAGGGTATAACTTGTCTTCAGGTCCTCTTCCTCCCCTCCTTCTCTCTCTCTGGCTGCCATGAAGTGAGCAGTCAGCTCCACCAAGCCCCATCACCATTACATTCTCCCCGACTACAGACCTGGGAATGATGGAGCCAGCTGATCACCGACTGTAAACTTTGAAAGTGTGAGCCCAAACAAATCTTTGCTCTCTAAAGTTGACTTTTCCAGGTGTTCGCCACAGCCATGGAACACTGACCCAGACAACCCGTGGCCACATGGCATTTTATTACTGTCTGTTCAGCCTTCCATACAGGATTATAGCTCTCTGAGGGCAGACTCCTCCTGTTTACTTACTCTTTGCCACACCCTAGGACATCAGTGGGCATTCTTAAGACTCTCTTGCCGGTCTCCTTCCTACACACCCACATGGAGAAACTGTCCCAAAGCCGTGCCCTTTCCCACGTTGACCAAGGTGGGGCCAGCACAGACATGCAAAGCGATGGCCATTAGATTGGCGTGTAGGGGGTGGTGGTGGACAAAACCAAAGCAGAGACATAGCAAATAAAATAAAATAAAATCTACGCTGTATCATACCAGCTCCTGAAGTGTCATTGAGGTGGTGGATATGATCTGGTCCCTTTCTGTCCGTCCCCAGAGCTCAGTCTGGGATCTCACAGCAAGAGACCATGTCCCAGGCAGGAGAGAGCCACCCTGCAGCGCTGAGTCCTTTCTTTGGTGCCTCCCACACACGAGGGCTGCCCAAGTGTGACTGCAGCCCACAGAGTAGTGAGGTCTCACTGGGCATGAACCTTGGAGCTGAGCCCTTTGTGGCCTCCCTGACATCAGCCCTTGTGGAGGCGGCCAGGTAAACACCATCATTACTGTTTGCTGAAGAAATTGAAGCTGGGCAGTGGAAAGCTCGCCCAAGGAAGCTGACGGAGCTGGAACAGGACGTCTGTCCTTCTGCTCCTGAAGGCGTCCTTCCTGAATGGATGAGAGGGTCCTTGGAGCTAGGGAGCCTCAGGTTACCCTTAACTCCCCTGCATTAGGTGAATAATCAGGCAGCTCTTCCTTTGCGTGCCTTCTGACCCCAGCTCCTCCTGAAATGATTAAATATGGGACAGAGATCGCCAGGTGCATGTGCCTATAAAACATAGGTGTGAACAGTGTGGTAAAGGGTACGTCACTTTTAAAGGGGAAAGGGGGCACGGCCACAGAACTACTTTGAGAGACTTTCCATAGAAGGAAGGGAATAAAGGCAGCCTTGGCTTCTACAAGGAAGTAGAGACGTGGTTTACAGTACTATGTACACAGAAATTTCTGGTAGGACAAGAAAGATGCAGGGTTTCACATCAAATAACCTTCCCCAGTGCAAAGGTCTCTGGGTGTGAGCTTAGGACCCAAGAGTGGCAGTGGTAGTGTGGTGGGGGAGCAGCTAGACCAACGCACAGCGCAAAGTCGTACAGGTTGGCGCTCATCTATGTGGGGGGTGGTTATGAATCTGAAATGATAAAGGAGTTCAATGGGGAGTCAGGTAGGTGTGGGGAGACCAACAAGGAAGTGGCTACCATTGTCCGAGGAAGACACGGTGGGTTATGGATTTTATTTTATTTTTATGGTAAACTGGCAGCTTAAAGGGAGGAAGGTGAGAAGTGAGAGAGATGGAGGGGATAAAGACCTCAACTTGGACTGCAAGTCCCACTTGAGGTCCGGGAGACTGTAAAGAAGGATGCTCTGGAGCAGTGAGTGGTTCTCAACCTTCCCAATGCTGCGACCCTTTAAGAGAGATGCTCGCAGGTTGTGGTGACCCCCAATGATAAAACTACTTTTGTTGCTGCTTGGTAACTGCAATTTTGCTTGGTCATGAATTTTAATATAAATACCAGTGTTTTCTGAGGGTCTGAGGTGACCCTGTGAAAGGGTTGTTTGACCCCAAAGGGGTCATGGCCCACAGGTTGAGAACTGCTGCTCTGGAGGGAATGGCAAGAGGCGGGCTTGGGGACTAGACAAGACAGGTGTCATGCGAACAGTTGCTGAGACAGCCATGTGTAGTAAGAAGACTCATCAGTGTGCGGGAAGGACGCGAAAGCCCAGAGCTTGACTGGGGTGCACTAACACAGAACCTCATTCCGACAGGGTCTGTGGAAGGGGAGACTCAGCTTCTGATCTTGGAGAGCCTGAAGGAAAGCTGGGCTTTCATTCCACATCCAGAGCCAGGGCTGAGAACAATGGAGGGAACTCAGCCCAGCTGTTCTTAGTGGTATATGCCTGTAATTCTGGGGAAGCTGAGGCCAAAGGGTCTCAAGTTCAAGGCCTGTCTGAGCAACTTGGTATGAGTCTGGCTCACAATAAAAAAACATACAAACAAATTAACACAGAGCTTGGATAAAGTGGCTGCCTCTCATGCACCAGGCTCTGGGTTTAGTTTCCAGTGCTTCAAACCAAGAAGTTATAACATACTCAGAACTGGAGGCAGCTGAATGGGGGTAGAGCCAATGGCCTGACGACCAAACCATACTTGGGGACTCAGATTTCACACCTGCTAATCAGAGATATCAATACATCCTGGCAGAGGAGTTTCAGAGGAAGTCCACTGGCACAAAGGAGGTGTCAGCAACCTGCTCTACCCAGGCCACCAGCCCTCCATGCTGGGGTTCATCTTCACACACGCTCATAGCTGCGTCTCCAGAAGCCCCGGCCTCCAGAATGGGCCCAAGGAAGTTCCTTCATCAAGAGCCTGGCCTTCCTCCATGACAGCAGCTGCCTAATGTGGGCTGGGGAAGCCTGGTGGCAAGGTCAAGGCCACCTTGTCCCTTCGAGTAATTGAAGATGACAACAGTATTTTGTGTCTCACGGAGACTAGTGGAGATCAAAGGAAGTGTGAAGGAGCAGCTGCGACAGGCTGGAATTCCCTGGCAATTCTGAAATTACTGAAATTGGCCACAGTTATGGCTATTACCACGAGGACTGCCGCCCCCCCCCCCCACACACCTCAGAGGGATGTGTGTCTGACAGTGGGGTGAGAGTGGTCCCTGGCGAGGCTGATGGAAACTTCCACTGACCACAGTTCAGACTTCAGGATGGATTACCGGTCCAGAGATGGGCAAAATGGAGTCTGGGAGCCATCTTGGGGTCAAAAGGAATCAGAGGGCCTTGAAACATACGTGAGGGGAGGAAGTGAGTTTCAGAGGCTGGCTGTCATAGTGGCTACAGTTACCTCTCCGTAGAGGTGCATGTTGGTTTTTTGTCCCAGGAGCCTGAGCAGAGAGAGGGTCACAGAGGCCACTGGGCAAAGAGTCCTGAGAGGAAACAAGACTTTGAACTTCTGCTGGAGTCTTGCTGGCCTCAGCAAGGAGGGGGTCTGGAGGAGACGTGCTAAAGAACCCAAGTTGCCTGAAAGTGACTTCCAGGCCAGTCCAGGAAGCTCTCTCCACAGGCTCTGAGATTCCAAGCCATCCTGGGGCTGCTGCTCCCATCCCACCCCACCCTGACCCTGCCTGCTGCCTCCGATCCTGCAGGAGCCTGTGAAGGGAATGTTCCTTACAGAATGTCCCTGTGAGTCAATACGGCACCATTATTAAGTAAACGAGGAAGCTTGTTTAAGCGAGGCCTTGGATTTTGCTTTTTAAAAGTACATGATGAATCGAAGGCTTGAGTAATGGAGCAGTTTAGTGACAGGAACAATCAGGATATCCCATTCACTCTAGGCAGAGAGGGTGTGTGGTCATGCTTCCGCTGGATGCTTTCACAGAGCGTGGGCCTCCACGGCTGCTCCATGGTGACAGGCGTCATCCCATCACAGGCATTTGCTGATGCGTTCACGGCCTCTTCAAAGGCTCTCGCTGTAACAGGGCCACCTCCAGACCAACCGTGGGCATTGGAGAACAGTCTCTGCCTAGGAGCCTGGTGATATATGGGGGCCTTCTTCTGACTCACTCACTCAAGGTGATGCTGAGGAATTGCTTCCTGTTGTCAGAATTCTTTTGCAAGCAAGGGACAGCAGCATGGCTGGCCCACTCGGGAAATAGTAGGTCCAGGAGGTTCCCCATCAGGCTTATGGTTTCTTGGAGAAGGGTGGAGCAGAGCGGTCCAGGCAGGGGGAACCCTCGGAAGGTCTCTGGGGTCACTGCTCTGTCCTCTTCTTGGACAAGTCAGCTTCCTGCATTCTTAGTGCCCCCCACCCCTCAAGACAGAAACGGCAGGGACTGAGGTGTAGGGTAAGAAGTCCAAGCTCACTTTCTAGAGCTTGAAATCTCACCAATTCCTGAGCTCGACATCATACCCATCCCTGGGCTTGCCCCAAATTCAGGATTCAAAATCCCACCAATCTGTGAGCTCAAAACCCCACCAGTCCCTGAGTTCTCGCCCCAAGCTCATAACTTGAAATTCCATCAATCCCCACCCTGGGAAACTCCACCCCCAAGAAACCCCATACAAGCCTGCCTCCCACTCAGTTCTTTGCTGTTTCTCACCCAGGCAGAGGCAGCCACCCCTCCTGGGTTTCTCCCTATAAATCTCTTGTGTGTGGTTTGTTGTGAAGTATGACTTTGAGGTATTCCTTGGCTCCTGACTACCAGGATACCTTTCTCCACAGAGCTGTAACACTTGCATTGGAGATACCTTCCCCCTCCCAGTTGTAACACATGAGGGGATGGGCTAAGCTGGTCCTATATTTGCTCTGTGGCTATAGGAAACGCATCTTGTGGTAGTTTGAAGAAGAATGACCTCCCCATAGGCTCATATGTTATTGGTCTTCAGTTGGTGGGACTGTTTGGGAAGGATTATGAGTGTGGCCTTGATGGAGGAGGTGTGTCACTGAGGGGACTCTGAGGTTTCAAAAGCGCATGCCATTCCCAGTTAGCTTTCTCTGCCTTGTGCTTGTGGATCAAGATCCAAGCCATACCTTCCTGTGTACCACCATGCTCCCCATCATGATGGTCACAGACTTAGCCTCTGAAAGTGTTAGTGAGCCCCTAATACACTCTTTCTTCTACAAGTTGCCTTGGTTACAATGTTTCATAGCAATATAAAAAGTGACTAAAATGATCCCCTTGATGGAGAATTCCACCAGCTACCCCATCCCCAGACAATAAGTCAAGATGCTGGCATCAGCAGGAGTGGGCATGGGCTTTGGACAGGCAGAACCAACATTTGTTTATTAGCCGTCTCCTCTCTACAAAATGGAGATGGTCATGCCTATCCCATGGAAACATGGTATAAGGTGGGAGTGGCCATGTGTCTGACATAGCCTATAGAGTGTCATACAGTGCAGTGACAGCCTCACTGGGTCTGTGGCTGTTGTACTAGTTGTATGCCCCTGTTATTGGGACTGGATGCTTATGGCCACGTCTCTGAGCTCAGAAGGTGTCTCCTTCCACGAGGAAAAGAGGTGGACACCCCAGTACTCACATTCTCCCCTCCTTACATCAGTCCACTGTCCACTCAGAACTGATTCAGAGCTCCGAGGATGCATACTGCAGGTGTCCTGAAGTCATGATGGCCGTCTGAGTAATTAGCTCATATGCCCAATGGCGGTACAGGGTCCCCGTGGAACTCCCCTGTGAGCTTTGTGCTCTACACATGACTCTGTTTCCCTTTGAGGGAGTATTACCAGGATCTGCTTGAGGCATTCAGGAACAAACAAGGTACCAGACTCTGCCACATGGCCTTCCCCTCAAGCTTTCTCACAGGTACAAAATCTAATTTTGCTACCTGGAAGACAGGTAAAACCAAAGAAAAATAAGGCAACATGTGGTCAGCCCACCTGAGGAAGCTGGCCTCCTCCCAGGCAGAGACTGCTGGGAACCTCTGCTAGGTAGCATCTCAGAAAACTAACAAGATGCCTGCTTCCTCCTTGAGACCTGCCACTGCATTTAGCAGCAGCTAAGAAGCATCATCATCCCCGCTGATTAGGAGGAAGAGGGGTGGGCAAGGTTTGGACACATGGCTTCACTAGAAAAGGCCAGCTGCCCTGTCTTGGACTGTCTGCATTGAGAGGGAGAGAGAGAGAGAGAGAGAGAGAGAGAGAGAGAGAGAGAGAGAGAGGAGAAAGGGAGGGAGGGAGGAATCGAGAGAGGGGAGGGGAATATGAATGTGAGTATATGCATCAGCCTTTGCCGCTGAGTGGCAATCCACAGGCCTGGATCCTAGCTTGCAAGGCTATTCTGAAGCAAGCATAGCCCATTCATGGCTATGGGGCTATAGGTCAGGAAATGAGCTATTGATTATCCTTCAGCTGAGGCTCCAACGACATAAAACTCAGAACCAGGATAGTCCCTTCCTTCTTCCACCACAATCTCCCCGGTGAGAATTCTCAAGGGCCGACTCAGAACTGTGCAAACCGCAAGAAGGAACTGCAAAAAGTGAGACTGTGAGTGAAGTCCAGTCTCCAGGGTGGCAGATCTCCATCAACCATCAACAGGGGCTTGCAGGTACTGCCCGCGAGGAAGGTACTGCTCTCATATCTGAATGCCCCAGGCTGGATGATCTAGCAGGCCTCACATGGGTGGAAGCTGGCTCACAGTTGCTGGGGCACCTCCACATGGCCTCTGTGATTGCCTTACCCGGTCTCTTCACACCTTTGTAGCACGAATCATAGGTCTTATTAATAAAAACAAACCCAGGGCCTGGTATTGGGGTGAATGCTGGAAGATCAGAGAGACAGAACCAGTCACAGCTTCCTCACCTCGCCAATTCCTCAGCTGATCCAATTTCCTTAGACTTGAAGCCTCTGAGTCCTCATCCAAATGGATCTCAGCTGAACTGCTGCTAAAAGCTGAAAAGCTTAACCAGCTCTAGTTCCTGGTCCTCACGCCTTAAATACGTTTCTGCCATCACTTCCTAGGATAAAAAGGCGTGTGTCGCCACACCTGACTGTTTCCAGTGTAGCTTTAAACTCTGTCCTTCACCCCTGAAGCACCGCCCCTAGCCAGCAGGATTCAAAATCACACCAATCCAGATGGATCTTTGCCTCCAGAAGGCTAGGATTAAAGGTGTGAGTGCCACCATTTTCTGGCCTCTATGTCTGTCTAGTGGCTGTTCTGTTCTCTGACCCCAGATAAATTTATTAGAGTGCACAGTATTTTGGGGAACACAATATCACCACATACCTTGGTCTCAGAATTCCAAGCAGCCCAAAGGTAGGCAAAAGTCCAAATGCACAAATACCACTGAAGTCTCTGCGTGGGTCACGTTTGCTAATGTCCACAGACCAAGGCAAGTCTCCTGGGTGAACTGAGCATGGAGACATGAGGGGAAGAAGTCTAACTCCAGGTGACAAGAGTTCTTAGAGCTGTGTCTGTCCCCACCCACCCGGGGCATGTCAGGCTGCCCCTTTTCTTTCAGTCCCATGGTGGTGGAGACAGGGACTGGCATGGACCGCCTGTGCTCCTGCACAGTGGCTGACAGAGTACCACTGAGTCTTGGTGAAAAAAGTGGGAAGGGAAGGAAGGAAATGAATGACGGAGGATGCAAGAAGCCCTGGGAAGTGGAGACATTCTTCCACAGGGGACAGATGGGAAGGTCTGGGTGCCTGAGTGTCCTGTGTCCCCACCTCCTCCCTGTAAAGCCAGCCTTGATCTTCACAGCCAGGCTCCCCCTGCCCACGCGTGGATACCCTTCCATCTTCAGGATTCTCAACCCTTGTCCACAGCTCTAGATTCCTGCCCACCCCAAGTACCTTCCCCTCATCTCCCTCCGGAGTGTGACTGTGGTTCAGATGGCACACCCTTATTTGCTGCCCCCTTGTCATGAATGTGTGTGTTCCTTTAGTATCTCTACTTAGCACCCAACAGTCCCGTGAGCAGTCCAGGACTGGGAGATGGATTCTGCTATGAAATCAATGAGCCATGAGCTCAGAGATGCTCTCTGCCCACAGTTGTCCCATGTCCCGTCAGGATCAAGTGGAACTGAGATTCCATACCTGTCCTCACACTGCAGTGAGACCATGTTATAGTGGCAATTAATGAGGCAATTCCATGTAGTTTATCTGATAGTCCAGAGGAGTTTATTTTGAGTAAACTTTCAGCAAGCAAAGGGAGTTGGTTACAGGATCTAGGAGAGGTGAGGCGCAGTCCAAAGCGGTTCTCTGGAGAACTCTGTCTTGGTTTGTAGTCCAGCATCCAGCATCCAGCATCCAGCATCCAGCATCCAGGATCACAAAGTAGCCAAGAGAGAGTGAGAGGTCCCTGTCTCGGCCAACCCCCAGGCGGGGGCAGGTACCTAGCAGTTACCTCCTGCCTGCTGGGGCGGTGCTTCAGGGGTGAAGCACAGACAACCACCCCTACATCATGTGGCCCTGAGGTGAGGGCTCCATCCTCTTGGGAGAAGTGGCTTCTTGTTGTGATGCTGAAAAAGGTCCTGCAGCTAGAGTTGTGGAACACACAATGCCCCTTGTGGATGGGGATGCTGGAGGGCTGAGCCTGACCTCAGGACCAAAGGTCTGACAGGAGCCAGAGCGTCCTGTTTTCCCCAATGGGCTTTCTGCGATGATATAGGCAGGTGATGCTCCCATGGGCAGGTCTTCCAATAGAAGGGCTTAAAAAATTAGCCTGTTCTTAGGACAGAGCACAATAAATTAGGCAGGCAGCCTGGAAATCCAGATAAGTGCCAGAGTCCCTGCTGTCATTGACCCCCCCATTTCTCCCCAAGTCCCTCCTCCTTCCAATCTTTCCTTCCAGCTTCCTGCTGAGGCTGGGGAATGACCCCAAGGGTAAAAGAGCTGGTTAGAGAGAGAGCCAGTTCCTGAGCTCTGGGGAGATGGAGAAGCAGGCAGGGCTCCTGCCTCACCACAGCAACTGACGCCAACATGCTCCAATTCTAACTCAGCTCTGTGTTCCACACTGTTGGAGGTGGATAGTGCCTGGTTACCTCTGACCCACACCCTAGGGCAAGTCCTAGAGTGGAGGGCTTGCTAACCTGGCACCTGGAGGGTTTGTCTAATTAGCAAAGGAAGCACTGTAATAGTACTGTTTGTTAGTAGACTCAGCAACAGCTCAAAAATGTAGCTGGCTACTGAGACACGCTGGAGGACCTTGCAGGTCCAGCACCTGCACCTGAAGAGGGGCACCCAGTCACAGCTGCCCCAGGCCATAGCCACTGTGGAACTGAGGATGCCAAGGTCACTGGACACCTCAAGATCCTCTCTCACTAGGGATCTTACCTTGTACCTGCCTCTGAGTGACATTAGCCTGTGACACAAGAGAGTGGAGGGGCCTTGCTGCATGCCTACTATGTGCAGGGGGCAGCTCTGAGCACTATGTATATTTACCGCTGCTAAAACTCACTGTTACTGCATTTCACAAGGACAGATGTCCCCAAAGCTGCACAGGAAGGGGGTGGCAGGGCTGGGACTGGAATCAGTGCAGGCTAGTGATCACAGCCTGAGCTCTGTAGGCATCTGGTCTCCTCCCAGCCCTTGAGAGGCCTGGACTGCTGACCTATGTCGGATCCTGGTGTCTTTATCCTTGAGTTCTAACTGAACGGAGCCCTCCAGCCTGCCACTCCAGCTCTTGTGCATCCCAAATGCAGAATTGTGAGTTAATCATCTTCAGTCCCTTTCTTCATGGCTGTGCTTGTTTTGAAGCCACAGCTGACAGACACAGCTTTTTCCCTGAAGAAAGCTGGGCTAGCTCAGAACAACCAATAGGAGTTCACCCAAGAAAGACCAAGAGAAGATGAACAAAAGGATGAATGTGAAAGCCAACTGGTAGGTGGGATAGGAGCCCCCCCCCCAACGCCCATTTGAACATCCACCCAGAAAATGGGTAAATTGGTCTGTTAGAACTGCCCATGCCAAAGCACGTAAACAGACTCCTGTGAGAAACTGAGTACCCCCAGTACTCTGGGGCTGCCCTTATGTCCTTCCCCTTCCGCAACTCACACTTCTGTGTCTGGATTCTTTGGCTTCATGGTGTGGTTGTAAGACTGACCTGTGTCTTCCTGTCTCCTTGATAAATGTGATTCTGTGATGTGTCCATCTCTTCCTGATGGTAGTCAAGGGACTCAGGCTATAGAGGACAATGTGATGAGCATTCTCAGACACATTTCACATCTTTTATCCACCTCTCCTGCCCCTAGGCAGGGTCTCATGTCGCCCAGGCTAGCCTCAAACTCCCTATGTAGTTGAAGACAACCTTGAACTTCTGATTTTCCTGCTTCTACCTTCAAGTGCCAAGATCAGAAGCATGTGCCACCACGGCAGCTTATATGGCTGCTAGAACTAGAACCCAGAGTTTCGTGCATGCCAGGCAAGCACTCCACAGCATAAACTACATGCCCAGCCCTCTCAAACTGGGGGAGCCTCAAACTTTGAGGGAGCCTTTGAAGAGTTTGCATATAAGCAGCTCTTTGGAGGAACCAATAGGAGCAGATAGCCTGGGAGAACAGAGTGGGAGAAGGGGAAGGGTCATACATGGTAGGGACTGTGGACATACCAAGAAGGATTAGAAGCAACTTTCTCTAATGATGATTTAAGACGAGGAGGAGGAGGTTGGAGGTCATCAAGGGACAATGACACAGGCAGGTAGTGGTGAAGGGTGTGTAGGGATGTGTATCAGCAATTGGAACAGAGGACCCTGGAGACAGAGGCCGGGGCTGGGATCTTGGTTTCTATTACTTTGTGATGGTATCTAGCCCTTTAAAGCATTCACACATGTTCTTCTGTGATGTTGGAAGTCTCTCATGTAATTCAGTGGTTGCTGGGCCTGGAACCCTCCACAGCTCAGTTGGGCTGGACATGGGCCCTGGAACAAAATTCCTGAGCCTGTCTGGCTGCTAACTCAGTTGCTGTAGCTGCTGGGTAGTGGGGCAAGGCTTTCTCTCTCCTGTTCATCCTTTCTCATGGGACATGCCTGTGTTTCTTTCCTCCTGGTATTCAGGCTCATATTGATGAATGAATAAATAGAAGCTGGTCCTCATCCAAGGGGCAGTCAAAATCCAGACAAGAGCTACAGGGCTTCTTATGACCAGCCTCAGATGGGCATCACAGCTGCCATGTTCGTGTTCTCAAGCAAGCCATGAAATCCAGCTCAAGTCCAAGGAGCAGGGTGAGGAACAGGGAGGAAAAGCTGACAGACAGTAGGACAGATGACAGGGGCATGATGAATCATCATATCAAGTGGGTGGGGCTTGCTACTGGCTTAGAGGCTTCTTCCTTTCCCCCCAAGGAATCTACATGCAAATCTATTAACACAACAGCATGGGACATACAGAGTCACACACCACATTAACGACCTGTTAACAATGCACTACATGTTCGTTGATGGTCCCTTAGGAATCTAACATCCAGTGATGTCACAGCAGGCTTAGTCTGTGTGAATGCACCTATGATGCTCCAACAAGGACAAAGCTGGCAATAATGCAGAATAACCAGAATGCAGGCATATCACATACAAATTCATCTTCTACAAATGCCTCACTGAGGTTTCTTAACAAAGATGTGAGGCTAGCTAGGGTCCTCTGGCATTAAATGTGGGGATCTCCCTCAGACCTACGCAAAGCCCTTTTGTTACTGAACTGGAGGTGAGCTTTGCCCTGTTGGTCTTATTAACCTAAGACCAGAAGTCAGCAAAAGTGCTCCCTAGAAGAGGGGCTCTGCCTTAAACAGCTCCACATGGGAACCTGTCCAGTTCAAAGTTACCACAGACAGGACATGGAGCACAAAGATCAAGCTGGCTTCTTCTACACACAAACCTAGGCTTGAATCTCTTCCTGGTTAAGGTACTTCTGTGACTTTGGGGATACTGCTAAAGTTTTCGGCCCTTGGTTTCCTCATCTCTAAAATCAAGAAATAATAGCAACTCCCCAGAGGAGTTGGGGGAAGAGTGAATGAGGTCATAAATGCACTTGCTGGGTCTTTGGCAGCTTTATGTCTTAAATGCCAGCTTTGCGGGAAGATGACAGACACACACAAAAAAACCAGAAATGGCTTCTCCAGTGCAGAGAATGCCAGCTCCAGGGACAAGACCAGGGCGTGGGTTATGTATACTGGCTCTGACTTTTGAACTGTCTTTCCTGAGATTCTCTGCAGAAAAACTTGTTTTTGATTTCCAAATGCTGAAAAGCAACGCAGAAATCTTTCTGCAATGCGGTTGCAAACACCTGGTGGTATGGATGTTTCTCTCTGTAAAGATCAAGCACCCTCTCTCCACATTACATGGGACAGGTGCTGAGGGTCATCATTAGCTTCTCTGGAAAATGTACACTCCTTAAATAGAGTTTTTATGTCTAAAAAAAAAATTGGCTGTCCTGTCTCCAGGGAAGCAGCCTTTGACTGTTCAAAACCAGGAGAAATGAAGGATTTTATTTGTGGAAATTGGGACATCCGGTACCATCTACCTAGGGAAGCAGATTTTTTTTTAGCCACCCACCAACACCTCTGCATACCCAAAAAATTAATAAAATCTTAGGTAATACATTAATCTTGTGTATTATAGGCAATCTTTTAAAGTCAGGGGCACTTTATCTTCCAGATATCCTTTTCTTTGAGCTGTTGAAATGACCTGGGTCTCAACCAAGAATCCTCCTGTAGATAAACATCCCTGAGCTCATACCTTCTCCCAGGTGGAGACTGTGGACCTCAATTCATAGCCAAGAGAGGTTACTAAGGTGCTTGGGATGGATCACAGAGCCAGCAAGGAGCCAGGACAGGAGAAAGCCCATTTCTGTTGCTCTGAACAACTCTCCCATGCCCTCGGACCTGCTGCTTGCTCCTGGACTCTTAACACCTCTTTGCTGACAATCTTCGAGTCATGTCCCCCAGAATTCTGGAGATATAGAGAGGGAAAGCATGGGCATTTAACAGTCTTAGGGCACAGAAGAGACCCCGACTTGCCTTAGGCTCTGCTAAAGCTTAAATGTGATTTGTTTGTGTATGCATGCAACTAACTTTTTTTTTTTTTTTTCCAGACAGAGTTTCTCTGTGTAACATTCTTGGCTGTTCTGGAACTTGCTTTGTAGACCAGGCTAGCCTGCCTCTGCCTCCCGAGTACTGGGATTAAAAGTGTGCGCCACCAACTGCCTGCCTGCCTGACATTTTTTTGAGCACCAACTGTATACCCAGTTTATTAGCCTTTACTTTCATGGCGTCTTTCAGGAGTCTGAAGTAAAGTGGGCGCTACAGCTTGGATCTAAGTGTTCCCGGAGGTCTGGGGAATAAAGGTGTAGTTCCCATCACAGTACTCCTGGGAGGATGTGGCATCTTTAAGTGGCAGGGCCTAGTAAGGAGTACTGAGGTCATTAAGAGCCTGCCCTTGAAGCTATCGACCCTCCTTGCTTCTTTCTTTCTCTCTTTTTCCTCACTTTCTACTTTCTGCATGCAGTGACTGGTTTTGCTGCGCACGTCTACCATTGCTTCGCCCAAAGCAGCAGGGCCAGCCAGAGACTGAGACCTCCAAACCATGAGCCCAAACCAACCTCTTCTCTTCAAAAGCTGATTTGCTCCAGTGTTTGGTAGAGAAATAGAAGACTGGCTCCCATGGTGGGTGTGACAGAGAATTAGAGAAGCAGAGGCATATGGACATGGTGCTACAAGATTCCTTAAGCAGGCACCGGGCACTGCCAAATCTTCTGTCTAAATAGCTCAAGACTCCCTCTCTTCTGCTTGATGGAGGCATCCAATCCATCAAGGTCATCTGCTGGAGCCCTCCTAACATCTGCTCATGTCTCTGACATCATTCACAACCTAACTGTTTAGTGCATCCATCAAAGGCTCCCATCTCAGCATTGAGGTCAAACTCAGGAGCTGGCCACACTATATACAGACCCAGAGCATGGGGAGATGCTCAGCCAAGGACTGTTGAATGCAGGTGGTGGTTGGGGGGTAACGCCACAGTGCAGCTGGGTGAGATCATAATGCAGACCCCTGGCTAGGAGATGTCTTGGGCTTTTTTTTTTTTGAATAATTATCACTGGTCAAATAGCAAGATCCACCAACTTTGAAAGTTTCACCATTTGAAATTCATAAAGTTTTACTCAATTTGTCTAGATCGGTTTCTGCTATGTAGCCAAGGATGGCCTCAAACTCATGGCCCTCCTGCCTGAGTCTCTGGAATTCTGGGAATACACCTTGCATTACTACCCCAAACTCCTGAAGGTTTTAGCATGCTGATGAATACAATTTTGATTGAGATAAGAATTTTAAACTATATCAACCTGTCTATACGTGTTATGGATATCACTCTGTGTAAATAAAATTCTGATTGGCCAGTGGCCAGGCAGGAAGTGTAGGCAGGACAAGAGAGAAGAGAATTTTGAGAGGTGAAAGGCTGGAGAGATACTGCCAGCTACCGCCATGACAAGAAAGAAATAAGGTACTGGTAAGCCACGAGCCACGTGGCAAAGTATAGATTAATAGAAATGGGTTAATTTAAGATAGAAGAAGTAGATAACAAGAAGCCTGCCACAGCCATACAGTTTATAAACAATGTAAGTTTCTGTGTGTTTACTTGGTTGGTTCTGAACATCTATGGGCCTGGCGGGTGAGAGAGATTTGTCCTGACTCTGGGCCAGGCAGGAAAACGCTAACTACATATACGTATAACTAATACACTATTACCAAGTGTTAGTGTGGCCTATGGCCCAAGTCCTCCTCAGTCACACTGGAGAGAGCTGTTAGTAGGTAGTGAGGACTACAGGACAAGAGGTTCAGTTTGGGACCTTGGGCAGTCTACTTAGCAGACTTGAAGTTCTTCTAATAAGGATTCCTACCTCTTTGGCCTCTGGCAATCCCCTCCAAGGCTGAAGAAGACTATCTCTATCCATAAGAGGCTATTGCAGTTTGGTTGAGAAGTGTCCCAAAGGCCATGTGTTAAAGGCATGGTCCCCACCTGGTGGGCTCTGATGAGGGGTGACTGGATCCTGAGGGCTCTGCTCTAACCCATCAACTGATCCCTTGATGGATTTGTAATCTGATGGCCTCCTTGGGAGGTGGTGGGAATTAAGAAGTGAGGTCTGATGGAGGAAGTGGGTCACCAGGGGTGTGACCTAGAAAGACACAGCTGTCTCCAAGTCCCTCCACTCCCCAGATTCCATCATGTGAGAAGCTTCCTTCTACCACACCCTTCTACTGCAACGTTCTAAGGCTTACAGCCACACAGCCAGATGACTGTGGATGAAACCTCCAAACCTATGAGCCCAGACCAGTCCTTCCCATCAAGTTTCCCTCTGGTATTTTGTCACAGCACTGGAAAGCTAACATCGGACAATGGCTGTTCCCAGAGAGGGCAGCTTCCCTCCAGTTGAGCCCCCTGCCATGTATCCCAGTGGGGCTGCACAGGAACAATGAGATTATCTTATTCTTTTACTTCGGGAATCCACGTGAAGGTCCTGTAGACTGAGGCACACAGATAGGATCTTGCATTTGAACTTCCTGCATTTGACTAGCAGGCCCCAGAAGCAAGGGGCAGGATGGTCACTGGGCCAGGTCCACTGGAAATCTTTGTTATGGGCCAAGGGAGGGGGCTGGATTCAGTGCTGTCCAAAGTTCAGTCCAGCAACTCTGCAATTCTCCAAGTCCTTCCTTAGGGAGAAGTCAGTTTTAAACAATGACCAAGACTCTGGAAGAACTGGGAAACATCTAGAAAAATCAGTGTTGGAAACTCCCGGGAAGCCAAGCCTGTAGGAAAGGTACTTTTCCTTCCCCCTAATCTAAGAGTACTGTTCAGTCATGCGAGAAGCCAAATGCCCAGTTTTCCTTGTAAGTTCCTATCCTCTAGAGAGCTGGACATGCCTGAGGAAGGCATACCCCTTCTTGGCACATATGCCTACTTCTCCACAACACGTGCTTTGCCATGAGAGATATGCAAACGTATCTTGATAGCCTTCTCAGAAGTTTGCTTGGACCTGGTCACGAGGGTCAGCTGTTGGTCATACCAGTCCCCCTGCTTTCCAAGTTCTGTTCTACAATAAGGGCCATTCATTCTGGCACTGGAGACCTTCCCCTGTGCTGGGCACCATGCTTCAGGCCGGGGTGGAGAAATGAGTAAGGATCTCTTGAGGTGAATGTGATTAAGGGGGCATAAGCTGGGCAAGAGAAAAGCTGGGGGTGGTTTAAAAGGGAACAAGTCAGGCAAAGGCCTGGGTGTGATCGTGTTTATCTGTCCATTTCCCGTTCCACAACTAGCAAACAGGAGAGGTTTGTTTTCCTCAGTCTTGAAGGCTTAAAAGGACATATATCATGGTAGTGGCTATGATGAGGCCCCTAATGATATCTCATTGTGGTGATGACATCATGGTGGGAATAAGTGACAGGGAGAGACCTCCCACAAACCAGAAAGCCAGAGAGTTAAACTGGAGGGATTTTATTTAGTGGTGCTGGGGTTGGGATCCAGGGCCTTGTGTCTAGCAGGCAAGTGCTCTATCACTCAGCTACCCATAGCTTACTTGTTCATTTTATAGTTCACTTGATCTGATGAGGATAGCCAGGGTCCCTGAGAATGATCTTAATCTCTTCTGAGGGGAACATTCCCATCAGGACCTATGACTTCTCACTAGGCCACACCTCTTACGGTTTTATAGCATCTCACATCACCATACTGGGACCAGGCTTCCAAACGTGGACCCAGGAGGGACAAACTACACCAGACCACAAGTATTGGGTATGACCAGAACCTGCAGTAACTCACAGCATTAGATCAAAGTGGAGAACTATGATTGACAAGTGAGGCTATATATGGCACAAGGATGGATCAGAGAGACCTTGTGTGCTCCCAAAGATCTCAGAGAACCTGAAGGGATCTTGTTCATTCAGTGACTATCCAGGTATGGCTAGGGGCCAGTGTCAAACCTCTGGCTCCCAGGCCTCTTGGAAAACCACCTCAAATTTCTTCCATTTTGATCCAAAGAAACATCCAATTTATAATAAGGGCTCCGTCAGTGATGTTAGGCCCCTCCCCCTTCATTCCCAAGAATAGTCATCACAGTTTCATGACAGATGGCTGCTCCCTGTGGATCATGTTCAACCACACACTGTTTCAAGTTCTTGGCCACCCATCTCCTGACGGAGCAAAGCTGACAATGATTTTCAGCCCACAACAACTAGAGAAAGCAAATTTAAGTGTGATGGCTTGATGGGGCCAGTGTTAACAACGCCTGCTAATATAACCCTGGCTCTAAAGGAGGCAGCCACACGTGGGAAGTGGCCACATGATTATGAATCATGGCAGGCACAAGGAGGTCCCACCAGAGCCTCAGGCAGCCATGATCTCCACTGAGCCTACCTGTCTGGCTTGATGCCTGCCCCCAGGGGATGGGGACAGGTCTCTCTCCCCTTTAGGCTCAGCTCCAAAGTCAGGCTTTAGGGACCCTTAGTGACCTCCCCTCCACACTGGCTTCTTGCTCCAAACTGACTTCCTCCTTTCTGGAGTTCACTTTGATTTGTAATCCTCATCTCCGTTGGTTATTGGGTTAAACACAGATGACTTGAAGGTTTCTCATCCCCCCCTCAGGGCCTGCTTTACCCAGGAGACACAGGCCTGGGACCTCCATCTTTGCTTGCTCATTGGTGAGTTGCTGGTTGCTGGGCTTTCCATGGATGCAGTAATGCCAGCAGGCCTAGGTACATTTGAGTGCTCAGAAAACTCTGCCTACTGTGTCTCTACTGCCATTCACCATATAAATGGCATTCTCTATTTTCTGGGTGGTTTTAGGTGTCCAGAAAGGGGTAGTACCTGAACAGGGAGCAAGACACTGGTGAGGGTCATCCCTCACCTTAGACAAATTCCCAGATTTTCTGCTTGCTAACCAATAAAGGAGTCCTGGCTGCAGATACACAGGCCCAGTGGAGCCCCAAACAAGATAAGATCCAGAATTCTCAGGTTTAAAGACACAGGGGCCCAGAGGGGGAACCACAAAGGACTGTTTTGTCTCAGGTATCCCAGGATGGCCTTGAACTCATCCAGGTAGCTGTGAATGACCTTGAACTCCTTCTCCTGTCTCCCCCTCCAGAGTGTTGGGATTACAGGTGTGTGCAAACACCAGGTTTATTTTGCGCATGGGCTCAAACCCAAGGCTTCTGGGCACACAAAGCAAGTGGAGTAACATCTGAGGCTATGGCCCCAGTCTGTCCTTGGGGTTTCAATAAAACCTTACTTAGGTTTCTTGTGGCCAAGACCCCAAAGGTACCCATTCCTGGGAGGGGGCTGTTTCTCCCAACGGCTGGCTGGGCAGAACCGGAAGTGGCCTCTAATCTAAATCGAGGAAGGAATTCCTTCCACCCCAGACTCCCGCCCCTATGAAAACTCCATCTCTACACTACTTCGCCCATCACTCACTTTCCATGGTCCTCCAGGATCAGGGATGGACAGGGAGGGCTCGGCTGCCTTTAGCAGGGAGGTGATCCCGACATCGGATGGGTTCCTAATGCGACTGGAAGGGTCTCAGAGGGGCAGGATGGGGAAGGGGCAGACATCCTGGACCAGCTCCTGGAGCACCCTGGCTTGCGTCACCAGGCCCACCACACCCGGAGACATCACAATCTGGGGGCTGCGACCCCCGTGCCTCATCATTGTGCGTTGGCGACCAAACAATCCAACCAATACCTACCCTGAGGGTGGGGGAGGAAAAAAAAAAAAAAGGACTGTCCCGAGGCCGGCTCCTCCCGCCCCGCCCCGCCCTCTTCCCTCCCGCCCGGGGCCCCCGCCCCCGCCGGGCAGTGAGCGCGCGCCGGGCGCCCCGCTCCGCCGCCCGCGCCCGCCCGCCAGCCCGTCCGCCCGCGGCGGGGCCGGCCCTTCGCCCGCCCACCGGCCCCGCGCTCGCTGCCTGCCCGCTCCTGCCGCCCGCCACCCCGGCCAGCCGCGCGCGCTCCATGGCTGCTCAGGAGTGGGACTGGTTCCAGCGTGAGGAGCTCATCGGCCAGATCAGCGACATCCGTGTGCAGAACCTGCAAGGTACCGCGGCCCCGGCCTCTCCGGAGGGGCCGC
The DNA here is from genome assembly GCF_903995425.1 of Onychomys torridus. Taxonomy (NCBI): domain Eukaryota; kingdom Metazoa; phylum Chordata; class Mammalia; order Rodentia; family Cricetidae; genus Onychomys; species Onychomys torridus. The sequence continues at coordinate 71,734,145 of NC_050456.1, read as the reverse complement.
CTCCGCTAAGCGTGGGCCCCGCCGCGTCCCTCGATCGCCCCGGAGCCGGGTGTCGCTGGCCTGGGCCGGGCTTGCAGGGCTCAGGGGGTGGGGCGGTGCGTGGGCGTGAGTGTGTGTGTGTGTGTGTGTGTGTGTGTGTGTGTGTGTGTGTGTGTGTGTGTGTACGCGCACGTGTGCACCCCAATCCCAGCAGGGGACCCTCTCTCCCCTCCTCCCGCTCCGGGTAGTTCGGAGAAGTTTGTGCGTGGACTCTCAGGGGCGGTGGCCCAGGTCAGGGCCTGGAGAAAGTGCCACTGTGTGTGCCCCTGTCAGACTTGGCTCGCACTTTCCGAAGTACCTATGAGGCTGGGGAGCTGAGTGAGGGGCATGGTCCTTCCTCAGGGATCTGGGTGGTGGGGACACGCTGTGTGGACCTTCCCACCCAGCCCACAGTCTGGGGAGGAGCTGAGACACAAACCCTTGCCTGAGGCAGTTGACAAGCTGGAGAAACTCCTGGTGGCCCCTGGGTCAGACATGGGCTCTGTGGTTCTGTCACCTGTGAATATGAAGTATCTTTCAAAAGAAAGTATTGGCTGTGGAAACTTAGCGCGCGCGCACACACACACACACACACACACACACACACACACAGAGAGAGAGAGAGAGAGAGAGAGAGAGAGAGAGAGAGAGAGAGAGAAGAAACCCACCCCTTCAACTCCCAAAAGGTCTTTGCCCTCCAGCTCTGTGGGTAGAAGTGTGTTTCCAGCTCTCTTCCTACTATGGGGGCTTTGCAGAACTAGACATAAGTCCACTTCTGGCCTCTTCACCCACCTGGACCTGTGCACAGGTGCGGCTGGTTTAGCCCCTCCCCTGCTGGCTTGCGGGTGATGGTGTAGAGAGTTCAAGGTTGAAATTGCAAGGATCCAGCTGGGAGGTCTGGACAGAGGTAAGGGCGGGAGGATTGTGGGTGTCCCTTTGCCAGCAGGGCAGGGAGCCCCTGCTGGGGGTGGGGAAGAGTCTAGATTAAACATTACACCTGAGAAAATGTTTCCTGGGAGCTCACGTGGCCCTCTCCAACTGAGGTTTGGCAAGGACAGTGCAGGTCTGCAGAGGTGACCTGAAAAGGAGCCAGCAGGCGCCTCAGGGAGTGGGCACTGGGGACTCTCTGCTCTGGACTCTCCTGCTGTCTAGCTGCTGTGATTTATGTCAGAGGAGGAGGTTTGGAGCTACTCTGATGGAAAGAATCAGGATCTGGTCTGGGATGGGCAGTCATACCTTTCTCTGACAGGTATCTGGTTGGTGTGCCTTGGGCAATCACTAGGCATTTTAATGAGCAGGTACTAGCCAATGCTATTGGGGGCAGCCAATTCTTGCAGGATCAGCACTCAGTGTGGAGACCAGTTGTTGTAAAGGAACACACCACAAAGTAACACAGAGGGACCGGACTACACAGTGTGGGGACGATTAGAGATGGGCCTGGAAGGTTTAGGACTTTATAATTAGGTGTCTCAGCTCCTCCCTTGAGATTGCCACCCTACCACACTTCCAGGCAAATATCACTTACAATTTGAACAGCAGTGGACTTCGTTATTAAGAGGCAAACTTCAGGTCATATAACTCAAATGACATGTGTATGACACGTGTATAATGTAGACTAATTTGAAGTGTAAGCTCAACATGCTTCTAGATGTGGGTACACTCAGGTAATCGCTACCTATATATGATACCCAGATCCCCCCATGATTGCCTCATCTTCCTTCCTAGGCAGTAACCTCACCCACCCACCACCAAAGGAACCTTTATTCTGATCTTTTGTCTTTAATTCCCGAAGTTCAGTTTGCCTCTGGAACCGGCCTTGAAGTTGAATGCTGCAATGTGTCCTCTTGATCTGGCCCTTTTAGATCAACTTGGTATTAGTGAGATCCATCCACGCCATATTTTCCATAGCTATAGTTCCTGTTTACTGCTGAGTACTATTCCACTGTATGGATAGATCACCGTTCTTTTCTCCATTCAACTGACGAAGGACCTTTGGGTTATTTGCAGTTTGGGGATGTTATAAACAAACAAAGCCAGCTGGGTCTTGGGGTGGACATTAGTTCTGTGCAGTTGCTGAGTGGAACTTTCCTGCTTTGCCTGGCGTGGCTAAGATAAAGTGAGAATGGAGTTCAGGTCAGGAATCTTCTATTTTCTTTCTGGTCTCTCTGTATTAGGGGCCTTAACAGACATATCTCTTTTTGCTCCTGTGGTTCTTAGGCAGTCTCAACTAAAGGTTCAAGTCCAGAAGGCATCCTACATTGATCTCAAAGCATCTGCTGAGCCAGCTGGTAGATGCCAGGGGCCCAGATATGTCTGGATGAGCAGATGGGGGCTGTCTCAGGGCCTTGCTCATCTGAGCTCAGGTGGGCTGTGGGCGGAGATGGCTGGCAGAGCCTGTCACAGGGTTTGCTATATAAGCTTGTGACTGCTCCCTGTGAAGGTGGCCATGGTGTCTTGGGGGTTCACAGTTGGTGACAGCGGGACTTCGGGGTCTATAGCCAGAGAGATGGAGGGAAGCTCCTGATACCCATGTGCAGGCAGCTGCTACTGTCAGGTCCAGCAGACCTGATTGGAGTCTTCTGTTCCTGGCACGAGGTGGTTCTGGGGTCAGCAGTGAAGGCAGCTGAGGTTAGGTCCCGGATGCTGCATTTCAGAGACCAGCTCGGAGTTAGCTGGTTCTTCCTCCCCATGGGTCCCAATGTTTATTAGGAAGCACGTTGGCTTCTGTCCTTGCATTCCGCCTAGGCCTGTGAGGTTCTAGAATCCAGGCTGTGATTGTGATATGGAAAACCTTCCCTAGAGGAACGTTGGGGTAGAGGGAAGCCAGATGGGGAGGGTGGAAAATCCAGCCTCCCTCAGGGGGCCTTTCCTCCATCATAGCAGATGAGCTTGTCAGATACAAGCACGCGATGGCCATCGAGGTGTTTGTCACCAAGGCTGTCTGGGGTAGCATGGTATCCTTTGGCACAGACTGCCTGTGAAACCTTACCAGGGTCCTTGCAAGGGAGTGGGGGAGTGGCTCAGGCCGTTGGCCTTTTCACAGAGGAGAAAATGACACATGGGGGAATGTCCCATGAGTTGGCCTGCTGATCCCAGTTGTCCTGAGAGCCATGGTGGGTGGCATAGAGGTGAGAGGTGGCCAGGTGCCTGCTTCAGGCCTTGGTTCTCCACAGACTGTCCCCTGGAGACCTCCAGTGTCCCGGAGGACAATGTAGCTTGGTTGTCCTCCCCTCTTTACTTCAGTAGCGTGGCCCACCCTGGACGAGGGCTGTTGAGTCAGGGCTTGGGAGGGCTCCTGTTCATTAGGAGCCTGTCACTGTTCCCCAGTCCACAGGTTTTCTGTGTTCTCTGGGCCAATGTGGGCAAGGCACATCGAACCTTGTAGGACACTGTCTCAGGCATCAGCACAGACAGGGCTCTGTTGTCTGATACGCTGGGCTGTGTGGAGGTCATCTCTGTTTCGTGACCCTCTCCTGCTGTCTGGTACCTTAAATGCCGCCATCTCTCACCTCATTTTTTTTCTAGAACAGCTTGGCTTGGACATAGCTATCAGAGGGGGCTTGGTAAGGTGGTCAGGACAGACACCAGGCTGTCCCTTCCCTCCTCAGAGGGGCACTCAGGAGCATCATTGCCACTGCCTGGGCCCCGCTGGCTGCCCTCTCTGACTGACATCCCCGCCCTCAGTCAGAACCCCCTCAAGGAACTGTGACTTGCAAATCTGGCTGGTATTTGAACCCAGGTGAGGCTGAGGGCAAGCATCCCATGGGCGTGAGCACATGAGTAAGAGGTTGCTAACCTCATGGTGTGGCTGAGAGGGTCCCAAGAAGGGCTTTGAATTTGGACTTTGAAGGCGGACCCTAAGCTTCACTTGGACTGGTTTGTCCTCTCTAGGGCATTGCTTGTGTGTTCCAGAAAGATCCCTGCTTGTCTATGATGTTGCTGTCCCCATCTTTGCACTGGCAGGGGCCCAGATGCAGGCTCTCCTGAGCTTGTTTGGGCTTCTCAATGGCTTTTTTAGGCTTTGGCCTAGCTTTACCTCCTCTAATCCACCCACCATCCAGCCACCCCACTGTGTCTTTACTAAGCCCTCCTGTGAGTTTGGGGACTAAGGCAAGAGCTTCCTGACCTGGTAGCGGCAGCAGGGACCCTGGTGTTGGTTTAGCTTTTCCTGAGAAGACACGAACAAGTATCTCTTGACCCCACATGGGACACTAACGACAGATCAAAGGAACAAGTTCATCCCAGTCGAGCTTGGTGGGCCGGTGACTTTACTGGCCTCATTGACAGAAGCGGGGGTGAGCAGGGTCACCCCGGCATAGCTGCATCACTACAGAGTTGTCCTCTCATGTGGGTGGCAGCTCATGAAAGCTGGAGTCCCCCCATTCAATTGCCAGTCCACCTTCTATTCACTTGCGCGTGTCCTGAAACCGTGTGTGATTGGGATTGGGATATGGGAGCATTGGAGAGGGGGTGTGTGGCTGGTATCGCAGGGATGCAGGAAGGGGAACGCTGTCTTGTGAAGTGTCGTCGTGATACCTGATTAAGATGATAGGGGTCATGCTGTCCATGGAGGACTGCATCCCACAACCTGGGTATTGGCATGCTCCATCCCTGGACCAGTAGTAGTGTCATCATGGTCTATGGATGCCTGGTGAGAAAAAGGCTGGGTTGGCATGGCCTGGTATTTGAGGCCATCTGTGGTCTGCTGGGGGTGCCACACCAGCCTCCTCACCCCTAGTTCCTTCCTTCTCCCCAGAGCCCGTTCTCCACTCTGCTCATCTCCCACTTCTAGACATTCTGTGCTATGGGACCAGGCCAGAGAGGGAAGAGCCCAGGAAAGGGCCTTTCTGCTCTTCTCCCCTGGCTCTCAGCAGTTAGTACCCTGGAAGGTTCCATTAAAAAAAAAAAATCAAATGTGGACTTTTATGTCCCTGAGGAGCTGCCTTGCTAGGTCACTGGGGCTGTGTGCTTGTTCCCAGGTATGAGTCGTGGTGTGAATGTTCTTTTCTGGTTCTATAGCAGTCATACCCCAGGCTCTGAGTCATCTCTACTTTGCAGGTGAAAGGTCATGGTCTGGGCTAGTTTTTCCTTGGGGTGTTTTTTTTTTTTTTTTTTTTTTTTGTTGTTGTTGTTGGTGTGTGTGTGTGTGTGTGTGTGTGTGTGTATGTGTGTGTGTGTGTGTAGTTAGGGAAGCCACAGCCGTGCCTGGGAGGCTCATGGTCAGAGCCTAGGTTCTGATAGTGTTGCTAATTTACTGTGGGATCCAGGGGGAAATCTTTTGCCTGCGATTTCTTAGTTTTCTCATTGGCAAAGTTAAGAGTTGGCTCACTGGGAGCTCTGAGGAACTCCTGGAAGGTGGTGTCAAGAGAGGCTGGGCCTAGGCATTGTTTATCTGCCTGAAGCCATTTGCATTATAGCCCTTGGCACAAGGGGCGTGGGCTGCCCACTCGTGGCTCTGCTGGCTGCAGTCCTGGATTCCTTCACTTTCAAGTGCCAGCGACTCATTACCCACCCCCCGGGGGGATGCAGAGAAGACTGCAGGTCACAGGCTTTCTATAGAAAGGTCACTCAGGAGTAAATGGTGGGCATTCTTGGTTTGGTTTGTCCCCCACTGATTCAAGCCAAGCGGTCTAGTGGCCAGCCCATGATTTAAGCAAACAGAGGCTCCTGCCTGCCTGTGTGTACCCAGGAGCAAGAGTGTTCAGGGGCCAGCAAACTAGAAACCCATCTTGAAAATGGGGTGTGTATAGGTAGAGGCAAGCCCTCCATCGGGAAGTTGGCAACTGACCTGTGAGGTGGTAGCCACTCGATGGGCCTAACCTCCCTCAGAGCAGCCAAGCTGCCAGCTGGCACCATAGCCTGCTGGCACCATAGCCTGCTGGGCAAGGCAGAACATGGGACTAGATTAGCCATTTTAGGGAAGTGCCTATTCCCCAAGCAGCCTGGCTTTTATGAAGTGCCCTTCTGGCCTGCAGAACACTGTGTCATTTCATATTTTATTGGAACAGAAGAGCCCTGGGCAAAATCCTGCCCAACAGGTCATAGGTTACGCCTACCCTGTGTCTGAAGGGAAGGAGAAAAATAAAGCGATTGTCTTTATAATGGCTGAGCCGTTAAAAGTAAACTCCCGTTCCCATAGAAACCTCCTTTCACTTCTCTTGGTGTCTTAAAAAAAAAAAAAAAAAAAAACCAAAAAAAACAAACTGGTAGATTATGTCTGTCATAGAAGGAAGCAAAAGCCGCCTTTGGAGAGTCTGACAGGTTTTCCTCCCTGTTGGTATGTTTGCTTCTCTCTGATTAATTTTCCCTAGCTAAGTAGGCATTCCAAGACTTCAGCCATAGGTGACATTTGGCTCGCTGTTTGTTTTATCAATAAAGTTTTATTGGCATGTAGCTACACTCTTTCATCTCGATAGTACCCATGACTGAGAAGGGAAGATGAAGGTACCAGAAGGCCAAACATATTTACATATATTCAGGTAAAAGAGTAAAGTTGAGGAATGGAGAAACAGTGAAATTCAAGAGGAAACGTGTGTGCACGAGGGGCAGTGGGGAAGAGTGTGATTTATGTGTTAAATATACACAGTTTAGGTGCCAGTCATGACCATTGTTAGATAAATGTTTTTGCCAAGACATTTTACTCCATCCTGGACATGACCCACCAAGTTGTCCTAGGCCTCATATCTGAAGTAGATGCTAGCCACACGTACCTTCTCACTGCTACACATCAGATTTTGTCTAGAAGTAGTTCTGGGTGAGGCCTTGATGCCACGCTAACACCTATGGCATGTGGGGTCACCTTTCTTCCAAAGCAGGGTGCACACTCAGGGAATCAGGGCGGCGGATCAGCTGTGTGAGGTATCCAGCCCTGGGGAGAAAAAAGTCGCGAGCTTATGTCCACCATTGGCATGAGTTGAAGACTTCCTGTCAGTACCATGGCAACCTGGAGAACTTCCTGTAGGATAGTGGGGACTTTTTTCTTTTTCTTTCTTTCTTTCTTTCTTTCTTTCTTTCTTTCTTTCTTTCTTTCTTTCTTTTTTTTGAGCCAAACTAAAAAAAAAAAAAAAAAAGCAGCATGTGACAGTGGGAGTCGAGTATAGGGACATGTTATAGAGTGCTTCCTCCAAGCTTAACAACTGTCATCTTCATCAGAACGGCTGTAACTAGTGGCAGGAGACCCCAAGACAGGCTTATTGACTGTTGACATTCTCTTGTAGAAGGTTAACATTCCAAATGCTCCATCTTGCAGCTTTGGGGTCACTCAGTGCTCCTGTGAGCAACCACTCACCCATGCCTATAAGTAAGCCAATCAAGTCATTGGCGCCCCAAATTGGACTTTGTTGGGGTCGTCCTTTAGTTTGTTCTTGGGACTTCATAAGGAGGGGGTAGATGCTTGTTTCCACCTGCCCCGGCGAAGGAGTTCTCCCAACAAGATGAGCATGGAGTGCTTACTGTAGGTAAAGCTGTGTGTCCATTCTTACCACAGGGCCGATGGCATGGCTGGTGCGTGGTCCTGTGCCCACTGTAAAATGGGTTCACACGCGTGATTCAAAGGCAGAGAGCCGGGCAGTGAGTGGACCCAGAGGGACCCATGCACTTGATATTCCACTTGTGTTTCACCCTGGAACTTGATGCTGCTGGGAGATGATTTTACACAGAGTGCTTGAGGACGAGGAGACCCTGAGGAGGGTTTCAGAAGCCCTGGTCTTTAAAAGCTGCTTCAGCTCCTGCAGAGCTCTGGTGGAATTTGATAGAGCCCCTATGACATCGCACCCCACTCCTGCTTTCCTCTCCTGGGGGGGCGGGGAGGGGGAAGGAATGGGGGAGGGAGGAGGGGGGAGGTTCTCATGCAGCTGGGGCCTTTGCCATTTAATATTCCTCTCTCTTTTTTAGACTATTTTTAATCCTCTACACCATGACATACTTCAAAGGCAGAGCTCCGAGCACTCTCGTTAGGATCTGGGGCAGCAGGTAGAGGGGCTCAGAGGCAACCTTCTGGTTTGATAGGGGGAAGAAACTGAATTTAGGTGACACTATACACTTTGTCACCTAGGTTAGGCCAGTCCTAGCCCGAGAGTCACACCCACTTGGGCCACACCAGCTTCCCTGCCACTGTGCACCTTGTATGACCCATGGTTTGCTGCCCTCAGGGCCCCCAGGCCAGATTCAGTCCTGCAACCTTACTCTCTGGACACCTCTATCCTCTACCAGACACTCTTGTCCCCAGGGAAAAACTCCTTCCTTGGATAAAATGGACCTCAGTGTTTGGGTGTCCACTCTTTTCCAGAGTGAAATGTAGGATCTGTAGAAAAACAGTTTTAACTGGAAGTCACCATGTTGGATGAAGGCAGTCTGACTCAGGAAAGTGAACACTGTATGTTTTCTCTCATCTGTGGAATCTATATTTTAAAATGTGTTTTCACTCATACACACACACACACACACACACACACACACACACACACACTGTGGGAATAGGAGGGAGATTTTTTGGGAAGAGGATGGTAACCAGCAGGATGAAGAGGAGCGAGGACAAGAAAGGGTATATAATAGGGATGAATATGACCAAAGTACCTGATAGACACGAATGGAAATAAAATTTGTAACCCATCATTTGTTTTTTTAATGCAATTAATATACACTAAGTTAAAAAGTTCCAGTTTAGATACATAAATTATGAGGGACTTCCATTCCCAGAAAATGGCATCTTGATCTCGTCTTGTGTGGAAACCTATCTGAATGGCCTCATGAGTATTCTCAGGGTTACCTCCCATCTCCACACTGCCTCCCTTCCTGGTAAGAGCACGTGGTCAGCTCTATGGCCTTGTTGCTGTGATTCTACTGTCATCTCCATGGAGAGTTTATGGTGCTGGTCGTGATCATTGTCTGGCACTCTGCTTTTGTCTCTCTACTGTTTGCTAAAGCGGGGATGATGTCCCTGGAGATGACAGGATCCCAGAGAAGCTCCATGTTTGGGGTGAGCTGTTTTGTTGTCAGGTTGAGCTAGGAACTGTCTAACCAGAGTTCCAGAAGACGGCGTGGGGCTCTGTCGTAATGTGTTTGATGTTCCATGCAGGTTGTATGTGGAGTGGTTTCCTAATTAGCTTTGTCAACTTGACATAGCCTAGGGTCATCTGAAAGGAAACACTCCATGGAGGAATTGCGTAGATCAGAATGGCCAGTGGGCAAGTCTGTGGGGAATTATCTTAACCCCCGTAATTGACGTAGGCGGGACCAGCCCACTGTGGGCAGCACCATCCCTAGGCAAGGTGGTCCTGGGCTGTGTGTAAGAAAGCTCGGTAAGCATGAGCTGGGGTGAGTGAGCTAGCAGCATTCCTCCATGGTTTTTGCTTCAAATTTCTGTCTGACTTCCTGACTTTCCTCAATGATGGACTGTGATGTGGAAGTATAAGCCAAAGCAACACTTTTCTTTTCTCTCTCTCTCTCTCTCTCTCTCTCTCTGTCTGTCTTTGTCGTTGTTGTTGTTTTTTTCGAGACAGGGTTTCTCTGTGTAGCTTTGCGCCTTTCCTGGAACTCACTCTATAGCCCAGGCTGGCCTGGAACTCACAGAGATCCGCCTGTCTCTGCCTCCCGAGTGCTGGGACTAAAGGCGTGTGCCACCACCGCCCACCACCACCCAGCAAACCCTTTTCTCTCCCCAGTTACTTTGACTCATGGCATTTGTCACAGTAACAGAATGAGATCAGAACTGGTGGTTTCATTCGTTACAGTGAGTTGCTCTGTGAAAAGGGGGATTTGGGGGAGTGACCATCACTGCAGGACGCTGTGCCCTGGGGTGGTGGTGCCAATCTAGACCTGAAATCGAGGCTCAGCAAGACCATGAGTGTTGGCTGCCGGGCTCTTGAGTGCTGGAATCAGGAATCTGAGTAGAGTCTGCAAAGGTGAAGTTAAGGCAGAGGCTCTAAGAGGAGGCAGGGGCTGGGGGTTGGGAGGAGGAAGTGTGGAGACCAGGCCAGGTAGCAAGGGCCAGCTGATTGAATGGCAAATGATACACCGCCTCAGGCAGGCTTGTCACCTGGCTCTTGAGAATCTAACAATGCTCATTGTCACTCAGGCACTGGTCACTCTAACTTTCAAGACGAAGGCCAAGTTCTCAGTCCATAGTTCCTGACTGGTGATCCCAGGAGCAGCTGAGAAGTACAGGGACAGGGCTCCCTGTTCAAGAAGTTAAAGAGTATGATTCCTATAACCTGAATGATGGCGTGCCTAGAGGTGGCCATGGGAACAACCCTTCACTCTTTATCCTGGGTTGTGTGATGGGGAAGACAGATTATAAAGCTGTCAGTGTCTGCTTGTTACGTCATTCCATTCTGACGTTACCCTCTGAGGCTGGTGGTATGCCTGCACTGTACAGACACATGCACTGAGGTCCAGTGTTTTAGACAGGGAAAGCCTGTCTAATCTCAACTGGATTCTGATCTGAAACAAACCCCCACACTTTCCAAATCAAAGCAGAGGGCCTTGGGCTGTTGCCCCGGTGATGGTCTCACACAGGTTCTCAGGAGCATATGTACCATGAGCTGCCTCACACACCGTGTAGGATGAATGGGCTAGGAAATGGAGAAGAGCGGAGGGGATCAGATCAGGGTCATAGCTGAGATGGCCCAGGTCGGTACTGCGGCCCTTGGATCCGTCCCGGTGGCGGCCGTGGTGGGTTCCAGTTGTTTCTTGGCTTGACTGGAAGCTGGGCCAGGCTCGGCACTAGAATGCCCGCGTTCACGTCTGAACATAAGGATGTGGAACTGAAGGGGAATCTAGATCTGGGCTCTGGCAGACCTGAGTATGAGCCTATTGATGCTTGGCGAAGGAGGATAATAATCCCCAGGTCTCTTGCCTATGTGAACATCAATGAGGTCCTGTCTTCACCCACTTTCCTTCCCTCTCGGGTCCCCCTATTGTCCTTTCCCTGCAGGCTTCCCTTCGACACTTGTTTTTTAGCTGATGACTTTGCTATTTCACTCTGTCACTGACTCAAATGCTTGCGTGTCTTCATCGCGATTCCAATTCCTTCAGTTTTACACTCTGATTCCTAAGAAATGTAAGGATGCCGCTTTCTTTTCCTCCTTGACCTTCAACACCACCCCTACTTCCTGATCTAGTTCCACCACTATTTGGGGGGTGGGGATCTCTTGTTACACTAGGTCTGCGTTGCTCAAAGCTTAGTCTGTTGGAAGGTGTGGTCAACCTGTCCCCTCCTGTTCTGCCTTTTGTTTTCTTGGGAATTTGGACTTACCCATGTTGCTGATCTGGTTGCTAACTTAAGGGCTTATGTGTTTATCCCCAAACTCTTCCTGCTCTAGATGGTTCCTTTGGTTGTTTGGGATACCAGGTGAATTCTGTCTCGCAGCCCTGACCTCTTCAGTAAATCCTGGTCCTCAGCCTACTCTAGTCTGGACTCATTGCCCTAAATACATGGGACCTGGCTGTCACCTAGGCTGTCAGTCAACATCATCCATGCTTCCCTTCACCTCTCTCCTGCTTCCTGCCTTCTGATGGTGTTAATTTTTGGATACTGGCACACATCCTTGATGAGAATGGGTACCCGGGGTGGTGTGTTGTCTGAGACCTTTGACCTGGAAAATGGGTTTCCTCTCCTCCAGTTCGTGAACCACATGGACAAGCTATTATCTCTCTCTGGAAGCTTTCTGGGTCTTCTCTGTCCCTGGTGCCCTGAGTCTTAAGGGCTCCACCTTGATGCTGGCTTCATTTTGTCTATTACCCTGAATATTTACTGAATCCTTCCCATCTGAGATGGTCCTTCAGTTCTGGATCATTCTCTCTGATTACACCATCATGATGTCTGTTCTTTGGTTTTCGTTGACCTTCCAGAACTCTATTTAGATAGCAGCCCAGAGAGCCTTTCATCTTTAATTTTCTTATCTTTCCTATTTAATATCCCTTTGCTTCTTGCTCTGTATTCCGGAAGATTTCATCCACTTCTAATTCTGTATTTTATCTATGGCATTTTTAATTTGCAGGAACTATTGTAGAGGTGAAGCCTGCTCTCCCACACTGGGGGTTGGTGCTGCCAAGGATGGTGGGAGACGTCAAGGGGCATCCCACTTGGTGGGCTGGAAGCCCAGCTCTGGTGGCCTGGAGGAAGTTCTTCAGATGGTGTCTTTGTTCTCCAGACACCTCGTATGAAGTGGGAAGCCTGGTGCCAACATATGTACCTGCCTCCAGAGCCATGGTGATTGTGTGATTCCTGGAGGCAAAGGGCCTGCAGGCATGTTCCACCTGTGGCCCAAAGGCCGCATGCACCCCAGAGTCTAGCTATGAAGGTGGCGCAACAATCGTCAATGTAAGTCATTATGAGTGTTACTTATTTTGGTAACCTGAATGAACTTCGTAGATAGCAATATTGCATTGCTATATTGAGAGCCATGGAGGCTGGCCGGAACCTTGGCAAGCAAGTGCTCTGGTCTCCCTCACTCTGGAGACTAAACTTCTGGCAATGCCTGCTGGTCGTGTTCCCTTTTGATGGATTTGCAGGCTGCTGCTGAATATGGGTTACTAGCGGGAACTGGCGGGATTGCCGGGAGTGGGTTGGCTACTTTTCATGGCTGTTTCCTCAGCCATACTCTAGTTCACCTGTGGCTGGTGTCCCAAGACCTGGGAGTCAGGGACTGAGTCAGCTGCAGCTACAGAAGCTGAGCACTTATCACAGGGTCCTCCTTTCCCAAGGCTTCACTTACCTACCAGAGGGCTGCAAGCCCCGCCTAGCTTGGCAGACAAAGTTTTGATTGGACAGTAGCATAGGCTGGTTGCTGCTTTAACAGGGAGCCTGGTCACAGTGGGGTCTGAAAGCATGCTGCCAGTGGAACCTTGTTTTAGTTCTACAATATTGGGTGTTGACACCCTGCCCACTTTCATAATCTGCCCCAGCCTGAAGCCATAGGCTTTCAGGCGCCAAGCTTTTAAAGCAATCTTTGCTTCTGGTGAGATGATAGCTTAACTGCCTGGCCTTCACCAGATGCTGCCAGGCTGACCTTAGCTCATTTAGTGGGTGCTTGAGGGGTTCAGACCAACTGCAAGGAGGAGAGCCGTGGGAGCGACCTTTGGAGGTTCCAGGAAAGAACAAATCGTCGATGTGTGGTCCTTCAGCACTGCTTGGATGAGGCCTTTAATTTTGCAGCCCTGGTCGCTTCAACAAGGTTGATCAACAGGGGTGGGGGCGGGCGGGGGATCAAAACAAACCCAGGAACAACAAAACAAGCCAGGAAGGCCAGCCTGTGCCTGCTGAGTGGGAAGAGCAGGGCTTGAAGACAGCCCAGGGTCTGAGTTTCCCTCCTGTGGTAGCTGCACATTTTTAGCCAAAGTACCTGCCCTTGTAGTGGGCTGGTCTCTTCTGTCCCGGATGTGTGATATTAGCAGCTTGGTGTCCGCCTGGAGCTAATTGGGAATGCAGTCAAGTCACTAGACATTTGAGTCAACATCTGTTCTTTTATTTAAAATAAACAGCATGTAGCGGTGGGAGCTGGGGAGAAGCTTAGTTGGTAAAATCCTTACAAAGGACCTGAGTTTGGTCCCCAGAAACCCAGAAAAAAACGAATGTAGTCCAGCATGCCTATAATCCCAGCAATGGAGAGGCAGAGACTGTTGGATCTACAGGGCTCGTTGGCTGGCTAGCTGAGCCTACTTGGTGAGCTCCAGGCCAGTGAGAGATCCTATTTGTCTGTCAAGCCATTTGAGGAACACCTGAGATCGGCTTTGCCCACCCCCCAGCCCCCACCACGTATGCACACATACATGCACATACTTGCCTGCACCCATATGAACATGTTCACACGTCCACACACATAGATCCATATGCATGCAAAAATCAAGGGTGTTTCTTCCTTTCTTTTGGTATGGTGGTCAGTGTTTTCACAGGAGCTCAGCTGGATTAGGCGAGTGACTGACTCACTTAGGCAGTGTTTGTTTGAGGTTTGTGCTGTATCACCTCAGATTTAGGCCATGTGGTTGAGTGTTGACAAGCACCAAGTGTCTCATTGAGGCCTAAGTCATTTGTGGGTAGAAGTGATCCTGGGGCTGAAGGCTGGGGAAGGTGCCCTGTGACAGGCCCCTATGTCAAGTGGACATGGGCAGAGGCGGATGCTTGGTGAATGAAGGGCTGTGAGATGGTCAGATGTGTGCGTAGGAGAGCGCTCCAGAGAGCCAGAGGTGGCCAGGTGGCCAGCTCGGGACAAAAAGAACACGGGGATGCGGTTGTAGAGCGTATGAGTAAAGCTGTAGACGTTTGGCCTCTGTCTCTCCTGCAGCCATTTGCCTGGCTGGAGGCCAGCATTCCTTTTTGTGCTGATGGGGGTGCTCCTGGCTCCAGAACAGAGAGGGCTTCCGAGAGTGACATGCAGGAGGCTTAGTGTCCTTAACTGAGTCTACAACATAACAGTCGTATTACCATCAGAATCCCCCTTGAACATCCCAGCAGAAAATGGGACCACCCGCTTGAGAGCTCAAGTGAAGGGGAGTTACATCCTTGTGCCCCTCATTCAAAAGGCTCTTTGATGTGATGGTCCAGCTTTGAGGTCCCTGGTAAGTCAACAGATGATGTCACAGCTACCATGAATCGTGTCCATTATAACCCAGTGCTCTCCAATCATGGGAAGAGTCCAAGATAGGGACAAGACAATGATGACCCGTTGGATGACACCATAGAAAATGACTTAATGCATCAGGTGCGCGTGCTGCAGTTTTTATTTGTTTTTCAAAATGCGGACTGTTTTCCAGTCAACCCGTCCAGAGTCCTTCTGGTACTTGAGTTGACTTTATTAGAACACACGTTGGTCTAGTCACAGCACTCTCAGGGGCCATGGAGGAGGGTAGAAAAGGACCTGACCCTTCTGAGATATGCAACAGCTGTGGCAGCCATAGTCATGACTGTAGGGTCCCGAACTAGGGCCCTTTGTCAGGTATTCTTAGGTTGAAATGGGAAGAGTGGATGGAAGTTGCTAGAAGGAAAGAAATCTGCTTCTCTGTGGCTAAAGCTGGTGGCAGTGAGGCTCATGGACCAGACCTTAAGGCTGCCTTGGGAGTGTAGCTGTGCACTCAAAGGTCTGGGATCTACTTCCTCCCAAACGGGCTCAGCTAGGAGAAGCCTTCCCAGCCACGGACACACAGAACACAGGATAGTCCAGATGTGTTCGTACAGAACTGGGGTGACTTAGTGCTTTGGAGTACAGAGAGTACCCCAAAGGTCATGTCCTCTTCCCAATGCCCATCTCCTTTATTCTAGGCAGATCTGTCCCCTAGATGGGAAGGTCTATCTGTCAGGGATCTGGGTTGTGGATGACTGCCATGATGGGGAAAGTGACGTTGACGTTGATGGCACATTTGCTACCACATGGCTGGTGGCATCATTGAGCATCTGTGTAACAGGAACACTGTAGCGTTTTATATTTGATTCTCCAGTAACTATCTGAGCATGGGAGTCACCTCTATTTTTCATAAGGGAAATGGAGGCTCTATGAATTCTGGTTCAAGGTTCATGGTATCATGGCTCATTCGTGGCATCATGGACTCATTCATGGCAGGCTCTCAATCTGACTGTAGGAGCATCTCAGAAACTTATACTTTCTCTACGAAGCCCCACCTGTCCCCCACTGAGACTGGGTTTGGGTCTGTGAGGGGCAAGCTGTTGGCATTGACTTGAAGTTCCTGTCTGGACCTCAGTTTCTCCAGTGTACTCTGATGGGTCAGAGCTGCATTACCCACATAGTGGGCACCATCATGGTGTGGTTATGGACCCAGCAGGACTAGGCTAAGCAGGACCGTCATGCCTGAGCACTGAGGGGGTGGTGCTATGTTCATGGTTTCAGATCCCTCATATAAGATGGAGCAGTGTCACACTGAATCCGTACTGCCCTTCTGTCACTTGAACTCTCTGGAGTGCTGAGCCTCACTAGTTGTACCCTTTGCTTTTCTCATGGCTATGAGAGCATACCTTAGAAAATCAGCGTAAGGAAGGGAGGTCTGTTTTTGGCTTATGGTTTGGCGGTACAGTCCATCGTGGTAGGGAAGGCATGGTGGCAGAAGCAGGAGGCAGCGGATCACATGGCATCCCTAGCCAGGAAGCAGAGAGAAATGATCCCTTTTTTGTTTTTAATCAGCCCAAGACCAAAGCCATGGAGCGGCATTGCCTATATCCAGGGCGGGTCTTCCTCCTTAACCCATTCTAGACACTCCTCATAGACATACCAGAGGCTTGTCTCCTAGATCTGGGTCCTGGCAAGTTGGCAATATTAGCCATCACACTAATGACTGGAAATGGCTGGTATACTGTCCAGTTTAGGAAGTGGCATCAAGAAAGGTACCCATGCCATGCAGTTTCCTGCCCAGGTGGTATCTTTCGTGTAGAGAGCCAGCTGGGATTGCAGAGGACAGGGGGCCAAGGTACTTCTATCTCTCTGGCTCCTTACCTGAGGTGTGGTGCCCAGAAGGCCCTCCTGAGTTACTCCCCTGATTATCCCTGATGCTGTCCTATCTGAACTCTAATGCCACCAGAGGAGAGACATTTTCCTGCTCTGGCATCAACTACCACTCTTGATGGAGCATGACTCTGTCTATAAAGTTGGAGGATGCTGCCCTCCCTCCACATAGACATTATGAAAGGGTACACAGGCAGTCCCCACACTGGGGGGCAGGTCCTCACAGCTTCACCCCTGTTCAGCGTTCTCTGGCTGACATTTGTTACCCTCATGACACAAAGCATTTCTCTTTGTGTGTGTAGTGCATAGGTGTGTGTGTGTGTGTGTGTGTGTGTGTGTGTGTGTGTGTGTGTGTAGGTCAGAGGTTGATGTCTTCCCCAATTACTCTCCACCTTATTTTTTGAGGCAGAGTCTCTCCCTGTGACATGGAGATCACTTATTCATCTAGGCCGACTGCCCAGAAAGCTCTAGGGATCCACCTGTCTCTGTCTCCTAGCACTCAGACTAGAGATGTAGACTCCCACACCCTGCTTTATATGTGGATTTTAGGGATCTGAACTCAGGTCCTCATGCCTTTTACAGGAGCACTTTTACTGACTGGGGTATCTTCCTAGCCCTAGCATATATATTTGGCACCATTCCCAAAGTCATATTATTTCTTTAACCAAATCCATAGGGAATAATGTGCTCCAGAGTCAAATGAGCCACACCCCTTCAGCAATGGTCCAGCTGGCAAAGTCAAGTGGGTGCTGCCAGCCGACCAATCTGGAGGCAGGGTGTATATACGTGTAGGTCTAGATTTGACTACCCAGGTGCCACAAGGAAATCTTGGTGGTTATGCAAAGGGGTTGAGAACTCTAGACTTTTACCTTGGTGGCCATAGATCCCCTCCACCTGTCTGTGGGTCATCCAGTGGAGCCAGGGCTTGAACATAAGGTTAAAGAGTTAAAAGGTTGCCTGAAGGGTTCACTGGAGTGGGGCTGCCTGGTGATCAGGGTGTGAGGGGATGGGCAGAGGGAAGGGACAGTGCTGTCCTGTCTTAAATTGAAGTCTTTACTCCATCACACATGGAAGCCAGCTCTGGTTTGAGGGCTGGTCCCTGGGTCTCCCCAGGCACTTACCTCTCTGGGCTTGCTGGAAAGCTACACCAGCCTGAGACAGCACTTGATAGGTGTGGCTATGCAGTGTGCAGGGGAGTTACCTGTTTTGTTCATCTATCCATGTATATACCATTGCTCCTGTTTTTACGTGGCTGTCAGGCTCCATAGCCACTTTCCTGGGCCACCAGCTTTGTCTTCTCCTGTTCCTATTCCACCATCCCATCTGCTCTGTCTCACAGACCTGCCGACCATGGAATCTCACAGGTGCCCATTGCTGCACTGTGTAAGATCGCCATCTGCCTTGTCTAGCGTCCTCTTAGACATGTGTAGTAGTAGTTTCTCACAGGGACAGCTTGCAAATAACAATACAGAGATTTATTGTTAATTATGAAAGCTTGGTCTTAGCTTCGGCTTGTCCCACTAGCTCTTATAATTTAAATTAACCTGCTTCTATTCATCTACATTTTACCTGTGGCTTTTTACCTTTCTTTCATTCTGTGAGTCTGACTCCCTCTATGTCTCAGTGGTGTCTTGCTGGCATCCTTTGCAGGCCTCCAAAACCTCCATGGCTAATTTTGGTCAGCTAGTAGCTAGCTCTGCCCTCTGATTCCATGTAAACTTTATTGGCAGTCTCGGGAGTGTCAGAGTGGGTTCAGAATATCCCACAACCATGTTGGGTGGCCCTTCCTGGCCTCTGGTGGGAGATGAAGCCCACACTGCTCTTGGCAGTCACTTAGGCTCTAGTCACTGCCTTGGCCGACTCTGTTCTTATCTGCCTGTTGGGGACTGGCTGGTCCAAGTTGCCCAGCAGCATCTATGGAGTGGGCACACCAGGCCCTGCTGAGCAGTGGGCTGCAACTTCCTTCACCTTCCTGGGAACACATAGGCCTGTTTCCGGACAGAGTCCCCCTCCCCAGGCTTGTCCTGAAAGGCTAACTCGTCGTGAAGTAGTATTTTCTCAGAGTAGGTTCTGAGAAAAGTGATGGTCTGGGCTCTTGCTCAACATTTGGGGTAGATTTTTTTTTATTCCATTTTATAGATTTTCTGTGTGTGGCAGGGGCCAGGGTGATGTGCACATGTCCCATCCCCCTGGTGGAGGTCAGAGGACAGCTTACAGGAGTCAGCTCTCTCACTTTACCAAGTGTGTTGCCGGGTTCTCGCTCAGGTTGCCTGGCAAGTACCTTTGCCTGCTCCCATCTCACCCAGCCCTGAGGTGGGTTTCAAAGTTGGGGTTTGCATTTTGCCACCTTTGGGGAGTAGGTTTCTGGCCTCGAACACTATTTTCATTCTGCCTTCAGGCAATAAAAAACCCTGACCTCTTATCCCATCAAGCCTGGGAATCAGATCCCAGGGAGCAGTCGCCAGAGCATGGCCTTCTCAGCTCCTCCCTCCACTGGCTTGGGTCACAGAGTGACCGTTTTCTGGCTACCTAAGATGTGGAAGGGCCCCAGGGAGGTCTGGCTGGAGGGAGGAGCCAAATGGCTGAACTCGCGGAAAACAGGGACTGAAGGGTAAGAAGTAGCTGCCTTCAGAAACAAGGGAGGGGCGGATCTGGGACTCAGCTGTGAGCCCAGATGCTGAAATGGTCCCAGCAGGAAGGGGTGTGGTGAGTCAGAACCTGAGTTCTGAGCTCCAGTCCTGGCTCCTCCCTTTGGTAGCCAGGTGCTTTCCAGCCCTCTTTGCTTGTCCTCGGAGAGTGCCCCGTGACAACTCTGTGGTCTTCCAGTTCCCTGTGGGGCTCTCCTCCAGTGGGCACCACCCATGTGGGAACCTTTGGCTTCCCAGGGAGGGACCCCGTCTGTGTGCTCTCCAGCTGAGCCCTCAGACTTTAGGCCGATGCTTACCTCAGGCAGAGTTAGTCACCAGGGAGGATTTCATAACCTCTGGAGAGGTTTGGGGTTTCATGACTTCAGGGGTGCTCTTTTTTCCTGAGAGGTAGGGGATGGGGTGGGGTAGAGGCCCCAGTACCATTTAATACCCTTCCAGGCACAGATTAACCCCCAGTTGAGAGTGATTCCCCCAATACCAGGGGGTGTGGAAGCCCTGCTCCTTGCAGCCACCCCAGAATAAGAATGTCTGACAGAGTCCCCAGGCGAGCCTTCTGCTCCTGCACTGTGCTCTCCACAGACCACAACTTGGAAGGAGGATGCCAGAGTCACCGAGCCATTGTTGCTGTGGTACCGAGTAAGATGACGTGCTGTTGAAAGGGTCCAGTGAGCATTCATGACTCGTCAGGAATGATACTTTATCCCCACCGCCATTTTCATTTGGATAAGCTAAAACTCAAGGAATATCATTCCTGCAAAATATGTGCACCTCTCCCCTCCCTTCCCCCACCGCAGAATTGAGCTGTCACTCTTGCTGCATGGGCTCCAGTCAGCAGTGGCCAGATGTGCCCAGCAGGTCCCTCTCTCCTGTCCCAGTTCAGATTGTCAGCTCCAGGAAGAAAGGGAGACAGGGAGGAAGGAATTACAGGACTGGGAAGCCAGCGCAGGGAATTACTCAGGTACCCAGTTTCCCTTCAGGACTTGTGGGCAGGAGCTCAGGGCTTGAGTGGGCGTCATGGCCTGAGCAGGTCATTGCATGCCTCTACTGTGAGACAGCTGGCGTGACAGCCTGGTGTCAGCTGGCCATGCAGTCTTGGCCACTGTCCTCAGTGCCTGAGGCTTGCTGCACTCACACACACACACACACACACACACACACACACACACACACACACTCCTACACACACACACACACACACACACACACACACACACACACACACACACTGATATAAGACTTCTTTATAAAGCTGGGTGTGGTGGCATATGCCTTTAATCCCAGCGCTTAGGAGACAGAGACAAGCAGATCTCCAGGCCAGCCTGGTCTACTTAGGGAGTTCCAGGACAGCCAGGGCTACAGAGAGAGAGACCCTGTCTCAAGGAACTACCAGCACCTCACCTCCCCCCATGCAAAAAGAGTGTGTATGTAGGGGTCATCACAAGTGGTGTGTATGGGTGTCACATTCCTGTCGCTAAAGCCCTCATTTCTGCATGACCGGCTCTTCTGTTTGGGGTCTGTGGCTGGTGGCTGCATGGCTCCTCAAAAGACCTGTTTTCTTGTATGATTTGGTCCAGACTGGACAGAGGTGGCCACTCTGCTGGGGTTCTGTGATGGATGATGTCATAAGTAAGCTGACCTTTGAAATCTCTCCCTCATAAACTCCTGCAGCACAGAGCTTCCTTATCAAGGAGGCTTTACTGGGTTCTTTCAAGACTGGTAAAGCCAGACCTTCAGGAGAGTGGCAGGGAGGGGTCTGCTGGCCTGCCTTTCACTCCGAGTCCTGTGGTCCCCCAGCCCAGAGCTGTCCCCGAAGCTCCAGCTGATAAACGTTTACCCTCATCAGCGGCTTCCATAAGAACACATTCTTTTATTACTGAGACACGAGGTTCAAGAGCATGAGCTTCGGCCTCAGACAGACCAGGGGCCAGCCATTCTGGATCTTCTAAATAAGGTTTAGCTGTTGGTTCCAGAGAATCCCAAATCACAGTATTGTAAACAGAAGAGCGTTTCTTCTCTTCTCTTCTCTTCTCTTCTCTTCTCTTCTCTTCTCTTCTCTTCTCTTCTCTTCTCTTCTCTTCTCTTCTCTTCTCTTCTCTTCTCTTCCCTTCCCTTCCCTTCCCTTCCCTTCCCTTCCCTTCCCTTCCCTTCCCTTCCCTTCCCTTCTCTTCCTTCCTTCTCTTCCTTCCTTCCTTCCTTCCTTCCTTCCTTCCTTCCTTCCTTGTTCCCTTCCTTTTTGTTTTGTTTTTGTTTTTCGAGACAGGGTTTCTCTGTGTAGCTTTGGTGACTTTCCTGGATCTCGCTCTGTAGCCCAGGCTGGCCTTGAACTCACAGAGATCCGCCTGCCTCTGCCTCCCAAGTGCTGGGAACTCACAGAGATCCACCCGGCTCAGAAGAGCATTCCTATGCATGCAGTCCAAAGCCATGGGTCAGGTCCCCCTAAAACCTGCAGAGACCCCAGGCTCCTTCTAGCTCACAGTTCTGCTACCCAGTATGTGACCTTATGGTCCAAAGTAACTGCTAGAGCTCCAGCCGTTGAGTCAGTGTTTGAGGAAGCAGGTTGGAAGAAGGTAAGATAAGAATTAGGGGTAAATGCCAGTGTTTTGTGGGAAAGTTTTGAAAACTGCCTTGTAGCACTCTTGCTCAGATCTCATTGGCTGAAACGTAATCACAAGAAACTGGAAATGAGATTGTTTAATGGGGTTCCCCCACAAAGAGGGGGTTCTCAGTCATGGAGGAAGGTGAGAAGGGAACTGTGGGGAGGCTGTGGCAAGCAGCATCTCTCCCACAACTCCCAGCTCCGACAGCAGGGCCTCCATCCAGTCCTGACCTCTTTACATCTTAATCTTCTCCTCTGGCTGGAAGTAGAGTTGACAGATGGCATAACTGGGACCTGGCCTGACACAGCATGGGAACCGTTTGTTATGTCCACTGTGTTCTGTCACTGGCTGTTGATGTGCTCTTTCACAGGTGCCTCAGAGAGCAGGGTGAGCTGAGGACACGCTGCGGGTGGGGCATCCCCCATAACCTAACCTCCTTCCTGTCGCTCCCTCAGGGACCATGATAACAGTGATGTGAAAGTAACTCACACACAGACTGAGGGGATGGCTCAGTGGGTGGAGACATCTGCACAGGCCTGAGGACCTGGGTTCTGATCCTGGTACCTACATGAAAAGCCTGAAGGGTTGGCCCACCTGTCTGTCACCCCAGCACTCAACCCACACCATGGGGGTGACCAGGGGGTGACAGCCAGCCGGTTCCCTCTCTGTGCAGCTTGTGTGGTGCAGTGCTGTGTGTACTTCCCAGCCACAATGCTCTATGCCCCAGGGAGCCTAGGGGAGTCTGTACATCCAGGGGACAAGGGACTTGACCATGATCACGTGGTCAGTCAGAAGATACCCAGGTAGTAAGGCCAAGGCTTCGATGCACCCAGGTGTTTGTGACAGTGTAGGAGCCAAGCTATGTGTCCATCTTAGGGAATGGTGGGTAGGATGGCAAATGGGTACCATACTCATTAAGAAGGTCTGGGCAAGGTCATGGAGACTTGATTCCACCTCCCATCAGAACAGAGCTCTTCAGAGTCATGACAGAAATTCAGGGTGTGTGCCAGCTCTGTCACCTACCAGCCGATGGCCTCCTGAATTTCAGTTGTGCACCCACACCTACATTAGTTACTTTTTTAAAAAAGTGCACGCTTACACACACACATGTACATGCCAATGAGGATGTCAGGGGTCCTGCTTTATCTACTTTGCCTTATTCCCTTGGCACAGGGTCTCTCACTGAACCTAGAACTTAGGCTGATGGGCCAACCAGCCCTCACAAGCCCTGTCCCCTGACCCAAAGCACTGGGTGCATGTCTACACACAGGCTTTTTTTAAAAAAAATTATTTATTTGTATTTTATGTACATTGGTGGTTTGCCTGCATGTATGTCTGTGTGAGGGTGTCAGGTCCCCTGAAACAGGAGTTATAGACAGTTGTGAGCTGCCATGTGGGTGCTAGTACTCTTAGCTCCTGAGCCACCTCTTCAGCTTCTGCTCCAGACTTTTACACCTGTTCTGGGGGTTTGAACCCAGGTCCCCAGGCTTGTTCAGCAAGTGTTCTTACCCAGTGAGCCGTCTCCTCAACCCCGGTATCCGTTATTCTTACATTACTGTGTTCACAATACTAGAGGGAACAGCGTGAAGGAGGAAGGGCTGACTCCTGTTTCAGAGGGTGTACATGTGACCACTTGACCCTTTGCACTTTGGTGGAGGCACTGCTCACTTCATGGTGGGCAGGAGGCAGAGATAGAGGTAGGGACTGGGGGCGGGTACAACCTTCAAAGGTGCACCCCCAGTGACCTACTTCCTTTATTTAGGTCTCAGACCTCCATGTTTCAGAGCCTCCTTAAATAGCGCCATAGCTGGGAATGAAGTATTCAGCGTGTAAGCCCATGGGGGACCTTTCATATCCAGACCATCACCCCCTCCCACATGCTGTGCTATGGGCTGGACACAGGCATGGCTGAAGCCTCCCGGGACTGTGCAGCTTAGCCTACTTAGCAGGTCCAGGCCAGTGAGAGACCATCTTAGCAACTGTAACAAACGAAGGAAGGGAAAGAAGAGGGAAGCCGAATACTTAGCACTCCTTGAAACCTCCAAAAGGGAGTCCGGAATGAAGCCGGGCCAGGCTCTTTTCTGGCATTTGACCTCCAGGGTTATAAGATACATTTGTGCTGTTTTAGGCCACCATGTTTAGGGTAATTGGTTACGGTAACAAGTGGGAAATGACAGGAGAGACTCTCGGGGCAGGGAAAGTTTCTCTGAGGAGATGGAACAGTGCAATCACACAAGGCAAAAGTTTGAGAGAGAAGTACTGTGGGCAGAGGAAACACTAAGAACGCAGGTCCCCAGGCCAGGAAGCACTTGACTCTGTCAGCGTAGGTGGCCAAGTGCTTTGGTCCACATGAGACTGATGACCTTTGTCCCTGCAGACTCCCCATCAGGCTATCTTCCTCGTGTTTTCCCTTAGGTGCCAAGAGCTCTTTCAGCCCAGAAAACTGCTTGTCCCTCAAGAGTCGGTCCACGGCTGTTTCTCTGAGAGCCCTCTGTGACCGCTCCCCCCGCCCGTGCCTCTCCCCCCGTCTTTCTAGCTCTTGCCTAGCTTGTCCCTCGGTTCCACTTGACAATCTACCTGTGGCGTCTGCTGGGCATCTGCCCAGGGTGGAACCTGGCTCTCTTTCACTTCTGTCTCTTCATTGCCTGATGCCCAAGAGGCAAAACATTTGTTAAATGAATGCTGGCTCTGTCAGAAGTGTGGACGTATTCACCTCACTTTGGACGATGACCGGCAAAGGGTGCTAAGGACTCTGGCTGCTTGGACAGGGGTTGAGGACGCTGTGGAGGGAGCAGACCTCCAGCCCCGCCGTCCCCCATCCTTTCCATGCCAGCCACGCAAAGGGACCAGTACCTCTTGTAGCCATCCAGTAGGCTCTCACCAGCACGCTGAGAGCTGGCAAGAGGAGGAGGCACTGGCCTCTTTCTCTACACCGCCCCCTTATGGGATATCAGTGCTGTTCCCTGGAGACTGTGGGCTTGTGGGTGACCCCAGACCCCTGGATCCCTGAGGAGGGAGGGAGCCTAGGCCGCATCATCAACCAGGGACAACTGGACAGGGGCTGAGCCTTGTGCTGCTCACGATATGATTCTGTTGTTTCATTTCCCAAGCAGAGGGGCCCACAGAGTAGGGCTGGGTGGTTCTGACCTCTGAGCTGCCCTGGACCTGTAGACCCTGCTGCTCCATCACCAGGTTGGGGGCCAGGGGCTTGGATCCAGAGAGGTTGCTGATGAAGACCTCAGCCTAGTAGATGAGGGATGGGAGTAGTAGGGAGGGGGCTTGGAATGTGTGTATGCATTTGATTTGAGAGAGGGAGAGAGGGAGGGAGGGAGGGAGGGAGGGAAGCTATCTCCATTCCCCTGTTCCTGTCAAGATTGCCATTTTGAAGGCTATTCCTTTCCAGTCTCCCATGTGCATCCCCTCTATTCTCTGACCTGTTCACCTTGCCCTCAGCTATATTGCCCACTTCACCATGGTTCCTGTTACCTGGCCTTGGCACATGGCTGGTGGCCTGTGCTGGGACCAGAGCTGTCATAGCTATCTCGTGCCTCCCTGGCACTTGATGCTGTGAGCTCCTGCCTCTCGCAGAGCGCTTGGCTTTCCCGTCAAGTCAGGCCTGACTCCCGAGAGAGCAGGATTTTCATGGCACCCAAGTGCTTTGTCTGTGCCAGCCTGGAGATCTGTGAGCAGGTGAGCTTGGAGGGTGCTTGGTGCCCCTTGAGACCGTGCGAGAGCAGAGTGTTCTCAGGTTCCTCCCTGAGCCTATTTCAAGTTATTTAATAACACGGGAAAAATCGGGAGGCGAGACGGTGAGTGAGGAGCGTGAGGAGCCTGTGTCTTGGGTCTAGGAACTCAAGCACCCAAGCTTCCCACTCTGAGTGCCCCTGTATTCTCTACATCCTTAACCCTACACCACTGCTGTAGCAGGATCAGACTCATGGAGCATCTGCTGCATGCTGGAGCACACGGGTAGGAAGGAAGTCCTGACAAAAGTGGGTGCCCTGAGAGCCAATAGCTCCCAGTACCCTGGGAGGTGTAAATATGTGACTCCTCTGGCTACTTATTGGGACAGATAGCCACAGCTGCACATCATCACCCAGGTCTGCGGATCAGAGTCTGATGCAGTCACTGGTGACCGTCAAGGTGTCAGTTAGCTGGTTCCTTGCTGTCTTTAGCTTGTAGGGGTCACATGCATTCCTTGGCCTGTGGCCCCTTCCCCATCTCCACAGCCAGGGGCATTTTATCATCTGTCTTCACCTCCATTCTTGTCAGGGTTCTGCTTCTCTTCGCCTTCCCGGGGACAGAGTGCCTCTTGTCTCATGGAGCTGGTTGGAGATGGCGGTAGTGGAGTTTATGCTGTTATTTTAAGCCATTCTAGGAGAGGCGGTGAACTCTCTAGAGACTTGTAAAAATAGCATCAGTTCTGGTTTGCAAAGCAGTACATGGCCGCTGTCTATGGATGATACCAAAAACATAGAGGAGAAATCAAATCATCCACCTGCAGCCGCCCACTGTGGCTCACAGTTCACATGGTGCATTTCCTTTCTGGACTTTTCTGAGGGCATGCTGAGCTCAGACTGGAGCGGTGTGGGGCTGACACTCTCAATGACCTCACGCTGGCTCTTCAACTGTCTCCAGGCCCTGGATGCCTTTGGGAGCTGTTCCTGGGCCTGCAGTGATGTCGAACTCAGTCATGGGTAGACTCACCACTCCTCGGCTGGTACCAGAAGCATGGGAGGCACCCTGTGCATCCTGTCCTTACTTTTAGGGTGTCTGTATGAGATACTTTGAATGGCACTTTTTCCTCTTTGTGTCTCCACCCCTGCTGTGTCCTGTGCCCACTCATGTTGCCCTGTGCCATGTGAGTGCTCCCTTGTGATGGCTTCGCTGCTCTTGGCCACTTGGCATGTCCCTCTGGTCCCTCCAGCTCAGGGGGCTCTTGCCATCTTTTTCTCTCATCTCCATTTCTGGTGACATCTTAGGACCTATGCCTAGCTGGAGAGATACTGGATCACATAGGATAGGAACTGAGCTCTGGGGCTCTGAACCGTGGCCAGATTGTTTTCTTGGGAGTGGACCAGGTTGCAGCCTCCCTGGGGAGCTGATCCCTTTGGTAGAGTTCTGCTGAAGAAGCTTTTGTGCCAGCCAATAAGGAGCCTCTGGGGAGGGGAGGCAGCTGCTGTGGCCAGGGACATTTCCATGGAGCATGCTGGTGTTTGGGTGTATTTCCCTTCTGGCACAGGCTGTGGCTGTCAAGGTGCTTAGTGGCAAATAAGACGGGAGCCTTCTAGCTGCGGAGCCGGGTGGGTGGAAGAGTCTGGAAGGAACGGTTGCCAGACTTGTGAGGCGTTTGGCACCCAGGAGCTGACAGGTGGTTTCCTTCATAGGAGCCGAGCCCCAGATGGACAGGAAGCACCCACGTGTGTTTAGCCCCGAGTGGGTGTTGTCACTAGGGACCAGAGATGAGCACAACCCCCGTGGTCCACTCTAGCTAGCCGAGGTGGTTCCTTTTATTGTGATTCTTGGGCAGAAGTGGAGGATTTGATGGGATCGGGTGGAAGCCAGGCGAGAATGGGAGGTGTTGATCTCAGTGACAGTGGCTATCTTGGTCCCAGTGAGCGATCCGGGCACGTTTGTCATGGGGTGTCTGCTCTGGTGTCAGAGCCTCCTGCTCTGAATGTCCCCACCTTCTCTGTACCCCTAACCCTGTGCCACCATGAGAGAACCAGCTGCTGCATTCCAGAGTACCAGGGTGGTAGTATGGCAGGCCCCTAGAAGGGCAGCTGGTACCTCTGGCACCATGAGATGGTGTGTGGATCCCTCTGGCTATTGGCACAGCTATTTTATCTTTCACTTCTGCAGGTCAGAGTCTGTGACTGTCCCTGGTGGCAGTCAAGACATTGGCCAGCTGATACTTGGCTATCTCTAGCCTGTAGAGGCCATACATGTTCCTTGGAATGTGACTCCTTCCTCTGTTTTTAAAGCTGGCCCTCTTCTCAAGCTGGCCCTCTTCTCCTGTCAGAGGCCTGCTTCCCTTCTGCCTGCTGAGTCAGCTCCCTCCTGTCTCCCTCTCCCCAAGGCCCCTCTGCTGCTATCCGAGGCTCATCCTGAGAACCAGGAAAGCCACCCAGATCCCTAAGGTAGTCACATCTGATAGAGTCTCTTCTACAAGGCAATGGTAACACCTATAGATTGCCAGGACTCTTGATATTTGCAGGGAAGCTTCAAAATGTGGCAAGGAATGTCATAGAATACAGTCAGCCAAAAGCTCTGTCTCCTGTGCCTGCCTGTGGGTTGGCGAGACTGAGCATTCTGATCCCTGCATCTGAGAGCCATTGCCAAGGACCTCATGCAGGGCAGAAACAGCTCTAAATGGGAGGCATAGTATTATTAACACACATATGTAGGGGGGAAGCTTTTATTCTTGGAAGGCTACATTATTTTAAAATTCCATCCTAAAATACACCCCCCCCCTCAAAGATGGGAAGGACACCTTGGGGTTTTATATGGGCCAGCTATTGTGTTTCTGGCCTGCTGCACCACTGAGCTGGGATGCCTACCCCTGAGCATGGGGGTGAGCAGGCTAGCTGCCTCTTAGCCTCTGAACCACAGGACCCACATAGTCTCAAGCAGCCACTGGAGTGGAGCCTGACTGGATTAAGAACAGGGACAACCTGAGGTGTTTGGTGGTGTCACCTGTCTCTCAGGTATTAGAGGCTTTTCTCCAGGAAGGCTTGGGAAGGGTAAGGCCTATCCCTAGCCCCTTGGCTTCGGCCCCAGTGAAGGCTCACAGCACCATCAGGTGATGTGAACTCCACTTCCGTCCATCTGTCCTCCCTCTGCCTGCAGCCAGTCACTCCTCACCATGTGTTGATTTCATGTCCTGAGCATACTGCAATGTGTACTGTGCTGAACTAGACAGGACCAAGGATACGAGTTGAACTGGAGAGATACGTAGGTACTCCTTGACTTGGAATGGACCCACATTCTGATTGAACCTTCTGGAACTGTAAACAACACCCATAGGAAATGTGTCCACTGTGCCTGATGTTTGCATGTCCCAGCTAGGGGCAGCTGTGGAGTGGGCGTTAGCAAAGCTCAACATCCAGAGGTGACTGGCTGCACATGGCTGGCCTGGGGAAGGAGCCAAATTTACATGCAAGCGGGGTTTTTCTACTGCGTTCTTGAAAGGGAGAAACTGGATATCGGGTGGTCATGGGTTGGGGACCCTCTGCATATAAAGTGCACATGCAGGTGTGCATATGTGTATGCGAATGTGTGTGTGTATGTGTGTGTGTGTGTGTGTGTGTGTGTGTGTGTGTGTGTCACTTCTGGTCTCCCCGCTCTAGATCCAGTGACCTCTTCCTTTGAGTCAGGCTTCTCCTCAGTACTGAGGCTCTTGTGCTCAGGGCAACTCTGTAGGGTCTGCTCTGTGCTTTGTGGCTGGACAGTAGTACACTGGCCTCTGAAACCTACATGCCATTAGCTTCTGCCCTCCCAGTGTAAAAACCTACAATGTCGCCAGCAATTGCTAGATGTCTCCCACCTCGTGTGTGTGTGTGTGTGTGTGTGTGTGTGTGTGTGTGTGTGTGTGATACAGGAGCCTCCCAGGTTGAGGCATCATTGTAGCTTCTCTTTTGCCCCATTCTCTATCCCTCCTCCTCTCCCTGCTCTGCGGGTATTCCTGCTCACTGGCTGCTGCCCCAGTACAACCTGTACCTTGCACATATTTCTTCCACTGCCTGGTGACCTCTCTGTACCAGATTCCTCAACCTTGCCTCTGAGGGCGCATCTTGGCTGTGTCCCCAGAGCCAGCACCCCTGGCTGTTTCCTCTCTGAGCTTAGTAAGTGTTTGTTGAAAGGCTGAGTGACTGACTGTCTCATAAAAGTCCCACAGACACATACTAGACCAAGGAGGAGGTATGGGAGGGGTCTCCTCCCCAAGCAGCTACATGGAGAGGAGAAAAGCTCACAGGGACCACACAGTGGGAGGAACCAGCATTCTGACACTCACAGGGTGCTTCCCTCCTACCCATGGCCAGAGTGGGGTCCCTGGATGCTGAGGAACAGATGTGACACACATGTGACAGAGTGTTTGCTGCTTGACCACAAGATTACATGCCAGTGCATTACAGGCCTGCAGCCACCATGTCTGGACAGAATGGGAACAAATGTTGATGAACTTCAGGATTGGGGGCACCATGCAGCCCTAGGAAGCCTAGAAGCTGTCAGCATAGCATGGGCCTGCTAGAAGAGGAAAGAAAAATGCCGAGCATTTCCAAACAGAGCAGTGGAGAGAAAATCAAGAACTGAGGAGTACGGGTGCAGAGATCTGATCCGAGATGCTCTTAAGGATCACTACAAGAGAGGAGGGCAGACAGCAAACACACTGACAAGAGGTTATCATGGTAGACTCTGTCTCAAAACATAAACCCAACCCCACAAGGTCTCATAGCAGAATCATAGCCTCAAATGCCCATCAACAATTCCAAAGTCCATCACACAAATTGCAGGTCATGCTGGACCCTTAAACTGTGGTAGATCCATATTATAGAATATTACTCAGCCATCAAAAGGGATAAAACATTGAGAGATGCTACCACTGACATGCTATGGATTATTGTAAATAAGACTGCAATGCTGATGGACATTGCAACATTGTAGGAACTGAAGGAAGCTGGTCACAAAGGCTGCATGTGGTATGGATCCACTGATATGAAATGCTCCAAGTCTCTAGGGACAGCAAGACAGACAATGTGATTGCCTAGGGCTGGAGATGTTCCCAGGTAGAAATAGGAGGCTTACTAGCAAATCTAGCATTGCCTTTGGGTAAAGTGTTTAAAAGATTGTTTTATTTTATGTATATGAGTGTTGGGCTGCATGTGTGTATGTATACTGTGCATGTGCAGTGCCCATAGAGGCCAGAAGAGGGTGCCAGATCCCTGGAACTGGAGTTACGTAAGCCATCATGTGGATGCTGGGAAGAGAACCCAGGTCTTCTGGAAGGGCAGACAATGCTGTTAACCACTGAATCATCCCCAGCTCTTGGGTTTTTGGCCACTTTAGCATCGTCCGATATGGACACAACAGAACTGTTGCACATATAAACTCACAGAGACTGTGACAGCCTGCACATGACCTCTGTAGGTTCAAGCCAGACAAAACCCCCAGCACTGAGATCCTATTCCTAACCAAGAAGCTATTTGCAATTGATACCTGCTGGGAAAGGGAAATCAATTTTCTTCAATGGAGTTTCACTGTGTCTATCAATCACACTCCCGGCAGACCCTATGCCCAGGAACAGTTGGCCAACACAAAATGGACTCCATGGTGTTTTGTCTGTTTGTTTTTATATTGTTGGCTTTTTTTTCCTTTTTGTATTGAGAGAGAAAGACCATGAAGATGGATGGGTGGAGAGGTGGGGAGGATCTGGGAAGGGTTAGTTAGAGGAGGGGAAGAATATGATCAAAATACAGTGTGTGAAAAAATTTAAATAATAAAACACAAAACCCATGCAGTTCCTGAATGGCCAAAGCTTCTGCAGTGGCCACCTTTGATATATCCAGTTTCTGTGAGAAAGCTAGCTGGGGTTCCTAAAGACCTGTGTAGGGCAGGCAGGCGGGGGAGGGGGCTTGGGGAGGTGGGAGGGCTGTTGCTATGGAGAACTCTGATGCTCAGACTGTAGATCTTTAAAGCAGTCTGTTCTTTTCCACAAAGCTGGAGAATTTCACTGGGATGGGGACACACACACACACACACACACACACACACACACACACACACACACACACCCTGCCTTCAAGCTGGCTGAAAGTAAATGTTAAACAGAGTTCTGTCTGGGCATGAAGAGAATGGCTTGTTCCTTCTGATTCCAGCCAGCTGCTGGAATATGATTCACCAGGAAGTGAAAATGAGAAATTGATCTGGTCAGGGCCATAGCAAGTCATTTCCCTACAAGAAGTCTGATGCACGGGCAGTGCCCTCTCCTCTCCTTCTCAGGCTCACCTGTGCCACTGGTTACTCCTATTTCCGAGGAGTCCAGATTGGCTGCAGGAGCAGCTACCACTCTGTGTGTTTGTACATGGGTTTGTACATGTTTATTTTAAGAATTAGCTTATGCAATGATGGAGGCATGGCAGGTCCAAACTCTGCAGGGTAGGTCTGCAGGCAGAAGGCCCAAGAGCGAGTTGAGAGTTCGGTTGAAGTATGAAGGCCGCCTGCTGGCAATATTCCTTCTCCATCCATGGTCCATCTTGGTACTATTCAGGCCTTTAACTGATTAGATGAGGCCCACCCACATTATGGACAGCTGTCATCCTGACAGGTTTTGGTATTCATCTCATTTGAAAAATGCCTTCGTTGAAACATCTAGAATAATGGCCAAATCTTTGTGTTCCATGGACTTGTCAGGTTGACCCATGAAGTCAGCTGTTATCCTGAGGTGGTGGCTGTCCCGAGAGGTGTGGGATTGGGAGGGTTGAGTATGAACTGTGCCACCTGTCTCTTGTAGGGAGGGGGGCCTGTTCTCTGTGGCTGCCTGTGGCATGGCCTCTGTGCGTGGTTTGGGGTAGTTCTGAGACTCTCCCCAAGCTTGAGTTCAGGCTATTATAAGGGGCTGATTAGAAATGGTAGGCCACTGAATGGGTAAGCAAGGCTGGAGTGAGGATTTACTCATGTGGCATGTTTAATCCGGATCAGAAGATCTGTGGATGGGGCTGCTGACCAGTGACCCTGAGAACCAATGATTAGTGTCTTGTAAAACCCCTTGCCAGCTCTCCTCGCCATGCTTCCCTTTTTAAGGTTTACACCCCCTTCACCCCACGTGGGTGCTGCTACTCTTTCTGTTTGCACAGCTCATAGGACACACTCAAAGTGTCCGGACTCCTCTGTGGCCCTTTCTTCCAGCTGGGCTCCACACAGCTCACCCCATGCCCTTCCAACTAACAAGTCTGTTCTGAGTTAGTTCATAGTGCAAGTCCAGGAGGGCCTTCTCCCACAAAAGCTGGTTGGAGCCAGACTCTTCCTTGAGTGCACGTGGCTACTTTGGCTCTCCCTTCTGGATCACACAGGCCTGTGAGGTGCAAGACCCCAGTAAGCCCTATGACTGCTAGGCCCTGGATGGGGGCCTGCAGGGGGAGCCTTAGGGGGCCAGTCAACACCCTGCAGTTACAGATACCTGCTGGACTCTAAGGGGTTTCCTTAGAATACGTGAAGGACAAACTGTGTTTTAATTTATTTTCGTTGCTGTGACAAAATACCCTGACAAAAGCAACATATTTATTTCAGTAGTTCCAGATTATAGTCCATTATGGTGGAGAAATCAAGGCATCAGAAGCTTGAAGCAGCTAGTCACATTATGTCCCCAGTCAGGAGAAGAGAGCAACGGATGCATGCATGCCAGTACACAGCTCACATTCTCCTCTCTTACACAATCCAGGATCCCTCTGCCTAGGGAATGGTGCCACCCACATCTGACAGGTCTTCCCACCTAAATTAATGAAATCAAGATAACCCCTGCAGACGTACTCAGAGGCCCTCCCTTCTCACAGATGATTCTAAATCCTGTTGACAGTTTACACTGACCACCATGTCCTGTGATCTTAGACTCCTTACCTGCCCCGCTCATGTAGAAAGAGTCATCCCTGCTTCACAGCCATGAGTGGATCATGTGTCATCTCTGAATCCCTCAGTGCCACACCTGCAGGGCACTCGCTCTGTGCTGAGGAAACAGCATCTCCTTTCTTTATCTACTTCCCAGTAGATGCTGGGAAGACCTTTTGACCCACTCTGTTCATTCTAGATTGTTTTCCAGCCCAGCTCTTGCTGCATGGCGCTCCACTGGTTGGTGATGGGTTTATTTGCTTGACTTTTGTTTGGGAAGGAGGCTGCCTTTTGTGGAGCAGAGCAGCTGGGCAAAGGTGAAGTTTCTATATAGAACAGTAGCTGGCCAACCCCAGGGCATATAGGGCATCTGAGAAAACAGTGACTCTGTGTCCCTGGAGCCTGGCTCTGACATGAGCTTTAATTCAGTTGAACAGGCAATGACTAACACTTGATCCCTGGCTCCCCACACTGGGAGATGCATGCGTGGAGCATTTGTATTGATGTTTGGGGACATTTGAGAACATGGACACAGATGCTAGCCCAGCCCTAGTGCTTGTTATCTGGCCTTTTGATGCTACCTGCTCACAGGAAAAGATGCCTGGCAGAGCCAGTGTCTCAGAGATGGTTAGGCTGCATCCTGGATGCAGAGAGAGCAGGCAGGCAGCGAGAGGCTGCTGCCAACTTCCAGGTTCCTGCTGTAGGAATAAGCTGGAGAGTCCTGGGTCCTCTATACCATGACAGGCCTGTGACAGATAAAGGATCCAGACAACTTCCACAGCTTAGGATGGCTTGGGTGGAAGAACTGGCCCATTCAACATTGCTGAAACATAGGTCCCCTGAGACCTCAGTGACTCCAGACTCTTGAGATGGCAGGGATGTTGTCAATTACAGTCTGTTTTTTTTTTTTTTTTTTTTTAGTATCTATTTTTATTGTTTTCATTGTGTGTACCCATGAATGCAAGTGGTCCAAGGTGTCAGATTCCCCAGAAAGAGTCAGTTGTAAGCCATCTGATGTGGGTGCTGGGAATTCAACTCTGGTCCTCAGGAAGCACAGGAAGTACTTTTAATCAGCCTCTCTCCAGCCCCTCAGGTTGCTCTCCCAGGATGCTGTACTTAAGAACTCACCAGCTTGATGGGCGATCATCTCTAACTCCAAACTCCGGGAGATCATCTCTAACTCCAAACTCTGTGACCACAGTTCTTTCATGGTGGTGGTGTGGGGGTAGGGGTGGGGAGAAGGAGAGGGAGAGGAGAGAGGAGAGAGGGAGGGGCAGAGAGGGAGAAGGAGGGAGGAGAAGAAAGAGAGAGAGAGAGAGAGAGAGAGAGAGAGAGAGAGAGAGAGCGAGCGCTGGAAAAATGATTCAGTCCTTGCCCCCTAATCTGGCAATCTGAGTTCAGTCTGGGACCTATATGGAAGAAGGAGAAAATCGATTCCCTTATATTTTTCTCTGACCCCCCACATACTTGCTGTGGCACGTGCTCTCCTCTCATGAATAAATAAGTGTAGTTTTTAGAATTAAAATAAAAAAACCTGACATCCTCTAGCAGACACTGGTCACAGCTGTGCCATGACCCAACTTCAGCCACCAGTCCCGTTAGTTGGGCCTCAGGCTTGTTGGCCCCAAGCACAGTGTGGACATGCACGAAGGCCTCAGTGAGGACCTGCATGTGCTACGTAGGCTGTGCTCCGGCACTCTAGGGAATGGCTAGCGCGGGGTGGGGGGTGGGGTGAATGTGAGTTCAGAACTCAGGAGTCAGCAGCTGTGTATATTAAATGAGGAATATTTAAACCAAGCAGGATCCTTTCATGTAAATGTATGACTGGCAGTTCACAGTCACTGGACCTTGAATCTCCTCCAGGGTCAGTGGTGGTTCCTGTAGTTCAGCACTGGAAGGACATTATACAATGCAAATGTGATATTCAAACTGGACTACAGGGATCAGCTGGGGCTCAGTCACTTGACCCCCGACTCAAAGCCACCTCCTCTAGGACGTCGCTGATGGTCACACCAGCCTCCAAGAGTCTTTCCTGTCTCACTTTGCCTGACTGTATGTTCTGTTAGCCATTGACTTAATACATATCTACAAGACATTAGTCACTTTGCCATGTGGTTCTCTTATGCATGACAGTGGCCTGAGCCTCAGGCTGTAATGATCTCAGATAATGTCTGTGCTTAGAATAATAGGTCATGTCGATAGTGACAGTCTTCAACAAATGCTGGATTCATTGATTGGCTCATTGACTTCCTTCTCATGACCAAATAAAGGCAGAAACAAATAAAGGAGTGAATGGTGTATTCACTGAACACCTGCTGCATGCCAGACAGCAGCAGGAAGATGCTGTGATGAGGATGTCGCTATGGGGACGCTATGGTGTTGGGGAGTGAAGAGTATATCTCTCCCTGGCAGCAGGTGGGGCGTGTGCCAGGCAGCATGAACAGTGTGTGTAAAGGCAGGTGCATGTGTCTGAACTGATGTTTCTGTGACAGCAGGTGCTCATGGTTTGGGGCAGGTATGGGCTGTGTGTTCTCCATTCAGGCAGGGACACCCAGGATAAGGCGAGGCGAGCAGGCTGTGTCCTCAGGAGCACTCAGCCAAGGGATCAGGTGGGATGCTTAGAAGGAAACTCCTTTCCGGCCCTAGCCAGGCACAAAAACAGGAGTCTCTGCAGATTGAGATCTTGTTTCCTGGCTTGTACCCAGCCAGTCCATTCTGTGGGAACCACTGGTCCAAACTGTTTCCTCCCTACTGTGTCTTGAAGTGTCAGGAGAGCTCCCCAGGGAGTGGGGAGCAGGGAGTTTCTTCATAAGGTGCATGTTCTGGCCACTAGAGGGTTGTGCCTGCATGTCCTCCTCTGCCCTGGTAGCTGAGGCCAGGCCTTGTAGAAGGAGCTGGCGGGTATCCAGCCACGGCAAGACTTGTTAATCTCTTATGGAGGTCACAGACAAACCTCTCGTTCTTGCCTCTGGCTTAGGGTGAAAGGAGGCCCGTTTATGCCATTAACACGGGGTCAGCTTCCTGTCCCAGCCCTGTGTGCTGGCCTCGCTTGTAGTTCCAGCCTCTGTGTTCTACATTATCCTATCACAGGCACACACACACACACACACACACACACACACACACACACACACACACGCACGCACATGCACACACACTCACAGACATGCACACACACACACACACACACACACACACACGCACGCACGCACTCACACACACACACGCACACACACACACACACACACACACACACACAGGCTCAGAGAATCCTCTCTATGGCTCTCTTTTCTGGCCCCAGCATCTGCTGATGCACCCCCGGGATCCTCTGCTCCTTTAGGAATAGTCAAGAAGAAAGGGTTTGATGGGAAAGGAGGGAATGGAGTAAGTTTCCCAGGTCTGCAGATGACTGTTCCTAACCCCAGGAATGTCCCATGGTCCCTGTTCCCATCAGAAGGACCAGCAGTGTCAGGTTGCTGTCTTTCCTTCCATAGGCCCAAAAAGATGGGAGTGGAAAATAGGGAGAGAGTCGAGGGTAATATCGGCTCGAAGACCATCTAGCATTGTGGCTGTGAGCCTGCCCCAGGCCCCATTCTTCTCATTAGAGATGGGGACAGTGCCATGTGTTAGAATTTTGGGTAGCAAGTCACAGAAGCAGAGTCTAATGGAACTGTTTAAGGACTTCTAAGAAGAGATGGGGACAGAGGTACTGGCAGGGCCAGCTGACTCCACGGGAAAGGACATCGGAGACTTGAACTTGACCTTCTTTGTATTTGATCTAAGACCCTCATTCTGTGCATGGATTTGTCCCCAATTTTCAGGTATCATGACTCTCGCTGTGGCAGAGGCTCCTGGGTTCAAGGCTCTGCTGGGGGGAGGGGAGGAGGCTCACTGATCCCTCCTGGGTCGAGCAGCCTCAGAGCTAGTGTGTGACCAAGAGAGGAGGGTTGTGGCTTAGAACATGGAGCCACAGTTCCTGCAGCCTGGGCAGCCTAAGTGGCTGAGGCTGGGAGCAGAGAGAAGACTCTGAGGAAGGGTCTGTGAACATGCCATAGATGGAGATAGAGCTGATGAGAGATTTTGGCCAGTTGCCAGACTTCTCTCCTCACTCTTCCCTTTAAGCCCTGCAAGCTATTAAAGAGAGGAGACTAATTTGAATTAATGAGGTCTTGTTAAAATATTGTGAGCGGATAATTACTCTCTGAACCCAGTGTTTCCCATGGCACCTGCTGGGTCTGTGTCAGAAGAACAAACTGTCTGTCATTCTCAGTCCGTGTCCTTTGCTTGAAATCTGTCCCTTTTTGTGGTGCTTGTTTTCTGCACTGGGGAGGGAACACAGGGCCTTGGAACACTGTGCTAGACAAGGGCTCTACCGCTGAGCCACACCCCCAACCCCAAGTCTGTTCTGCATACAGGAGCAAGTGGGAGAAGAGATCAAGCAGTAATGAGTATCCCCCCTTCGAAGAACGTGCCTGGGCAGTTGTTTGGCTTGGGTGGACAGAGCATGAGTCATCTGGTTATTCTAGCTTTGGCTTTGGGCTACTTCCCAAATCCTAGAGGAAATTCATCCCTGGATGGAA
The DNA here is from genome assembly GCF_903995425.1 of Onychomys torridus. NCBI lineage: Eukaryota > Metazoa > Chordata > Mammalia > Rodentia > Cricetidae > Onychomys > Onychomys torridus. The sequence goes on along the minus strand of NC_050456.1, from coordinate 71,696,253 downwards.
TTGACTGAATCTATGCAATGGCCCTGTTGTATACATGGTCCAAAGAATCCACTGGGTGGCATGCAAGCCTCTCTTACCAGACTGCCCCCATTCCCGCTGTGTCTGTCCCTCCTTCCCCATACATACCAAGGAACGTGGGCTGACAGAGGGCTTAGAAGATACCAGGCACCACATTTACCCCCCCCCCCTCTCTCTGACAGGGCAGTCCTAGGGGAGGCTTTCTTGTCTCTACTACCTGTGGACCCCCTCAAGCCCCTGCCCCCCCCCCACCCAGGAAGCACCTGAGGCTCTTGTGCCTGATTCCTGTTGAGCTCAGTGACACCCCTACCCAGTCAGTTGATTTCCCTACATACTGTGGTCCATAATGCCGCTCAGCTTGGTTTTTAAGTGAGTGGATTGAGGGACCTCCTGCTAGGAGCTGCCTGGCGTTCCTTCCAATCATTTCCATGCCTGCACAGTTCTATGCTGAATGGATCTGGGAGAAATGGAGGTGGAGAATGAGCCCCTCCCGGGCCTGGCGGCAGCAGGAGGAATGCCTCAGCACCCTCACTCCCTCGTGGGACAGCATGTGCCACAGCCCTCACAGAGGTGCTGGGAGTGATTCTGGGTGTTAGTGCTGTCTTTAGGTTGAGTTGTAGAGCCACCTGCTGCCACTGCCTCCTCTGAGAGTCTTTGTTGCCGACAAAACAGGACCATTGGGCGCCCCCAAACCCTCATAAAGCCCAGTGCAGCCAGGTGCCTTTGAGACTAGAGCTGGGTTTATGGTGGAGTCAGCAGCTCCAGGATGCTCTTCATAACTTGGTCAAGTGGGTGCTGTGGTCTTGGGGTCTTGGAGGTTGCTCACGGGGAGCGAAAACGTGGGGGCAACATTTCCTTTCGCAGGTGTGCCCAACGTTCTGATGTGGCAGGTGACATTGCCACTTAAGAGCTGTGCGATTTGAGTTGCAAAAGAACCAAGCAAAAACAACCTCAACATTGTAAATAAGTTTATAGTTTTGTGTTGAGCTACTTTCATAGGTATTCTGAAGCACATGTGGCCTGTGGACTGTGGGTTGGGCACACTTGCCCAACCACCTGTATAGCCACCGTATATCCGAGTGGCTAAGAATACTCCCGAAGGGGCCGGAGAGGTGGCTCCGTGTTTAAGATCTCTTGCTGCTCTTGCAGAAGAGTCAGGCTTGATTCCCAGCTCCTGTAACTCTAGTTTGTGGGATCTGACTCCCTCTTCTGGCCTCCACAGGCACCTGCAAACGTGTGTAAACAACAGGCGCATACACAACTATTTATAAATCTTAAAAAAAAAAAAAATACTGCTCATGACTAAGGAGATGACCCAGTCTTTAAAGTACTTAACACTCAAACTTGAAGACCTAAGTTTGATCCCCTAAAACTCATGTTATTTTTTTTTTTTTAAGCCAAATACTACAGTGCCTACCTGTAATCCTAGTTTTGTGGACTGAGGGGGCAGGCACAGACAGGAGGTTCCCTGGGACTCACTGGCCAGCTAGTCTAGCGGAATTGGCAAGCTGCAGGTTTAGTGAGAGATCATGTCTCAAAAAGTAAGGTGGAAGCAATTTAAGACGACACTGGACATTGACCTCTGGCCTCCACACACATGTGCACCCACATGCATAGAATACACACACACACACACACACACACACACACACACACACACACACACACACTACTGCTCTGGCCTGTGTTCTGCTCACTTGTAACTGTGCATGCATTCATAGATAAGATCTTTCTGTAAAGGGAGGTAAGGGTCATAATTGCCTGGGAGATTTTGGATTAAAGGAATTGATTTGGTGATACGTAACAAAAGACCTCCACTTCTACTGTGATAGGACATTCTCATCTAAAAATCATCACACTGATGGGGAGAAGGGAACAGGGAAGAAAGGGGTGGGGCAGAACACTCAGAAATTTCCTCTATTTAAAGAATAGTAGGATTCTTTAAAAAAATAAAAATAAAAATAAAAAGATGGGGACCCAAGAAAAGAACCACACCGTTTTACACCTGCTAAGTAGTTAAGGAATCTATAAATACCAAGATAAACATGACACATAGCCATAAAAGAGCTAAGGGTGTGGCACAGGGCCTGGGGCCTGGCACCAGAAATGGGCACGGCATGCTCCCAGCCCTGCAGGCTGCAGGTCTGAGATCGGGGCTCGGCTGAGGTCTCTCTGTCATGCTGGGGTCTCTCTGTCATGCTGGAGTCTCTGTCATGCTGGGGTCTCTCTGTCATGCTGAGGTCTCTGTCATGCTGGGGTCTCTGTCAGTCGGCTGTGTCCTTGCCATCTCTGTGTATAGGTGTCCTCATGCATTGGTGTCTCTGTGTCCATAGTCCTCATAGTAGGTCACTAGTCAGATTGGATTCAAGCCACCTGCAGGCTTTGTTCCACCTTAACCACCTCATTCACGGCCCTGTATCCACGTACAGCCCCACTCCCATGCTTCAGCATCTGAATTTGTCCAGCTCAGCAGTGTAGATGTATACGGCTCCCAATACACAGTGACCCCCAAGGGGGCTGGTGAGTGTTTGAGTCATGTGTGTACATGTGGTGTGTGTGTGTGTGTGTGTGTGTGTGTGTGTGTGCAGGTGGTATTCCTACACAGCTCCACTCAGCTGCAGTCAGCCAAGTGCAGCTTTCTGCATACATCCAGTGTTTTATTTTTAATGTATTATGAGTAGATTTAAATTTATATGATGAAGAAATTTACATGACGAGAACTAATGGAAGATGAAAGATATCAAAATCAAAACAAAACACAATGGAAATGTTTACATGTGTAGAAATACATAAAACCAGAATACCACATTTTCAGTGAATTTGAATGGTATCCTAACAGAACAAAGTCAGGAATTTCTTGTGTCTTCTAAATGCTTCTTACAGACAGATTTGTGCCTTAACCGATTCCTAATGTGCACTGTGCTGAAGTTACCCAGAGTAAACCTCTGATGTTGGGAGACAAACTTGTTTCTGATGAGCATGTAGTGGCCAGCTGCACAGCATGTGCTGTAGGTAGAGTTTCTCTATGTGTCCTGGCAGCCACTTCCCAAATAACCATAGAAAGTTATTATTAATTATAAATGCTCAGCCAATAGCTCAGGCTTGTTACTAGTTAACTCTTCCATTTTAAATTATCCCATATTTCTTATCAGTGTGTCTGCCATGTGGCTCAGTACCTTTCTTCAGTATGACAAGTTTATCTCCTTCTCTCTGTGTCTCCTCCCCATTCTGCGAGACTCCTCCTCTTCTTCACAATCTCTTTTTTCTGCAAGTCCTGCCTAACCTCTGCCTGTCCATCTGTTGGCCAGCCAGCTTCTTTATTAACTCAATCACAGTGACAAATATTCACACAGTGTAAAGGAGACTGAGCACTTCTCAGTCTCCAGGTGACCATGAGTCACAGTGCTGGGTCTGTCCAAGCACACCAAATGTTTCACTCTGAGCAGGAAAGAACAATTGTGACCATCACCCATCACATGGATGGGCGTAAAACCTCCAGCCTAAGACTTTCCTGACAGTGGTGCTGTGAAGTGGGGAATTAGGCCCTTAGGTGAAACTGAGCCCACAGTATGATGTCATCATGTAGATTCCCAGGCTCATCTGGTAGTACATCTTTGGATCTTTCCACATCCCTGGGCCTGAGCAGCTGTATTAACTATCAGCTAAGTCATTCTCTGATGTAACAGGGCAATGCTAGGTAACACTGCCCTCCATCTCCCACCTGCCAGAGAGTCCCATCCATCTTTGTCATAATAATACCTGAAATATATGAAACGACATTTCCAAAGGGACAATTGTCACCTCCAAGCTGACCTGAGCCCCACAGACATCACAAGAATTGTGCAGAGTGTCCAGGCCATGGAGTTAAACTGTGAGCATTCTTGCTCCCGAATGGTTATCCCATCTTGGGTGGGTCCCAACTGTGGCTTCCATTTTTCAGATGTGGTAAACCAAGGCACACATGAGATCCTACCTGGAAAGCATATCACTCAATGCAATGGTGAGTGCCTCTGCTCCTTTGTTCTTTCCAATTCTGGTGGTTGGTGTGTGGAACCTGGGAAAGTGTGTGTCCAGGAAGTGGGCTAGAGTTGGCCAGATTGTCCTGGTTCAGAACAGTCTCCACACGCCACCCTCATTTCTGACACCAGAGACAGGTGTAAGAGTTCCTGGCATCAACCTCAGTTTACTATAAATTCTTTCAGAATGACTGACAGCTCCTCCTGCTGCCATGATTCTTTGTGGGGAAGGGAGAAAATTCCAGCCAGCCAAAGAGACTGCATGGAGCAGAGGCAGGGAGTACCCCAAATGGAGAACTGCCATGTCCCTTCCCGATGAGGCAGATGCACTGCCCTCCTGCCATCAGTATGTGACAGCCCATGGGTACTGGCAGCTACTGAGGCTCACCGGAGGTTATTATCAGGGCATTGCCCATAAGACATGCTTGACAGACTGACTGACTGCCACTCCAGGCCCACCAAGACTGTGACACAAAACTTCCATCCCTAATCCCATAGTTGATTTTTCTGGAATGGCCAGTCCCTCTGTAGCATACAGTGTGATCAGCCACCCAGAGCAGGAACTTCTCATTAGATGTGACCCACATTAGCCCGGCTTCTCTTTGAGAAAGGCCCACTTCTTCACCATCCAGATATGTTGTAGGGATGGCCTTTGGTTGGCTGATGGCTGCACAGGCACTGACTAGGCCCAGGTCTGAGCCAGCCACTCTCCATGCACAGCTATGTGTCTGTTCTGAACTCATGTGTAGGCACCAGCTCTCATTCTGTCCCTATGACAATTCCCTGATGCTCTAGGCTGTCATTAGCACCGCAGGGACCATGAGGGAAGCAACCAGCCAAGCATCACTGTGGCAGCCAGGCCACCCGGCTCCAGAATGCCCGCTCTCTTGACCCCTTCCTCACACCTGCCTGATTTTCTTGTTCAATTTTAAAAACATTAATTAGTGGCTGCTCTGTCAGATGGCCTGCTCAGCACCCCTGGTGTTCGTTTGATAATTTCCGGCCCCTCAGAGAAGGAAAGACCACCCTGAGTCCACAGGTCTTGGGCCTCATGGCCGTAGTTGGCTAGAACTGAAAAAGGACTGAAGCCAGAGAACAGGCTGGAAGGAAGTTATTTTTCAATCAAGTTGGACTTTGCCTTGCTAATCCCGCTCCTCTGCAGGGGCTGAGGGCAGACATCTCTTTCCAGCATGGAGACAGCCTTGGCCTTGAGTTTGGGACCCCAGCCCCCAAATCTGACAATAAACAGACTGTGTCTCAGAAGACACCCAGCTGCTCTTAATGAAATGAGGAGAGACTGCGAGCAGGAGCCCTGGATCCTCTGGGCGACACCAACCCCTCCAGCAATTGGAAGTCTGTCCAAGACCTTTAGAGGTTTTTCCATGTGTGGGTCTGAATGTTATGTTCCCTTCCAGCTCCATGCTTCAGTTTCTGCTTCTGTGGCATGGAGAGAGTCATACACACTTCAGGGATGGGGCTAGAGCTCAGTGGTAGAGTGCATGCCTAGCATGTGTGAGGCTCTATGTTCAATACAGACGCACGCACGCGCGCGCACACACACACACACACACACACACACACGCACGCGCACACACACACACACAGAGAGAGAGAGAGAGAGAGAGAGAGAGAGAGAGAGAGAGAGAGAGAGAATATTAAAAACATGCATCTCACACAGTGGACATCTCATCACTTACGTACAGGCTCTGGTTTCTATATCTGAGGCTCTTAGATAATTTGGAGTTTATATTCAAGGTCCTTCTTACTCTGTTATAGATGAATTCTGTCTGTGAACATGAAGATATTCTGAATTGGACAATTGTGGAGCAAATGTGTTCTGAAGAGGGCAAAGACTAGTCTAGGGTTGGCTCAGCTGGCCAAGTCTTTGATACGTAAGCATGAGAACCCGGGTTCGATGCATCAGAACCCACACTTTATAAAAAGTGACAGGTGTGGTGTATGTTTGCCATCCCACTGTTAGGACAGCAGACGCGATCCTTGGGTGCTCACTGACCACCCAGCCTGGCCAAATTGGTGAATCCCAGGTCAAAAGTAAGAAACTTCCTGGGCAATGGTGGTAGACGCCTTTAATCCCAGCACTCAGGAGGCAGAGCCAGGCAGATCTCTGTGCATTCGAGGCCAGCCTGGTCTACAGAGTGAGTTCCATGAAGGGCGCAAAGTTACACAGAGAAACCCTGTCTTGAAAAACCAAAAAAAAAAAAAAAAAAAAAAAAAAAAAGGTGAGAAACTTTGTCTTAAAAAACAAGGTAGATAATCATCTGAGGAACAGTATCTGACATTGACCCCTGGCTGCCACACATGCATATGCACCAACACACAAACACATACACACGAATATACATACACACTTTTTAAAATAAAAAGTGTGAAAAGCTTTCTTGACTAGGAGGCAAGTCCCATTTTGCTCCTTATCTGATTTTATTGTGGTGGTCATGGGAATATACAAGAGTCATTTTTTCCGCTAGAACAGTGGGACTCCATCCACAAAATGACCGTCAAATACAGTTGTAAACCTTATTGAAATTTAATATGGTGTGTTTTATCGTCACCCTCTAAAACCCAAGATGACATTGTCCCTTGGCCTGCACCCCCTTCCCTGATGTGAGATCAACTTAGTGCAACGTACCAAATGCACGTGTCTGGACACATGGCAAACAGCAAGTAACATTCAGAAATTTAGAGGTCAGGGGTGACGTCTGGCTTCCCGGGGTCCCTCGAGCAGATTTCCTGTGCTGTCTCTGAGGACCAGCCTCTCCTAATGCCTTTTCACAATCTCCTGGTGCTTGCCACCTATCCCATTGCCTGCCTTTTCCATTCCACCCCTGCCTGCTTACCCTGACCCCATACAAGCCTTAGGTCATGCTCGTGAGATGCTGGCTCAGCCCTGTGTTTCTTGAGGTCCCAAGCAATAATCCAGGATTTACAAGTCTTACATATGAGGGATCTCCTTCCTTCCTCTGTTCTTTGCTCTTGAGGCTGAAGACAGGCCGAATTCCTGGGGTGAGAGGATGACCTCTGACAGAGCTGATCTGTAGTTTTAGAACCCGGGCGCTGCCTCCCACCAACCTCCAGGATCCGTCACTATTTGTATCCAATAGCTTTCATCTCATGATTTGCTGAAGCTGCTGGCTTTTTGAGCAGAATATAGACGTTATGGGGACTTAAGAGAGGGACAGCCTGTTGCCTGTGACTGGACTGCTGAATCTTATCTTAGTTTCCTCTGGTTTTGTGAGAAAAAAGCAGGTGTGAGAAGTCTGCAGATGTTAAAGGGTTAGTGAAATATAAGAGCCCACAGGCATTTGTGCATCAAAATGATTATTACTGGGTCATTAATAGCAGCAAGGAGCAAGGGGCACTTATGTAAATATCCGGTTATAAGGACACATGGCTGGTTTGAGTCCTGTTGTTAGTCACAAATGATAGACTTGTAATGATGGCAGAAGTCTCTCTCGTGTCAGGATTGTGTCTAGTGGTGAGTTACAAAGCACACTGGCTCCTTCAGAGAACGTTGATCTCATGACAGAAGCCCAAAGATGAGCAGCCTGGGGCGGGCCCTGGCACTCAGTAGGGCTACAGAGGGACCATCTGCTTTCTTCTTGCTCATCCGTAGTGGTCACTGCTGGGTTTTCTGTCTCTGTAGTTCTGCTCTCGGAAGGCCAAGGTTAGAGTCAACGATGCCTAGTGTCCTCAGCTCTCTCTGTAAAGAACATTCCAGGAAGCTCCATGCCCTCAATTGCACTTCCGATGTATCGTCATGTGTTACCTCTTCAGGGGAGGCTAGGAAGTGCTTTTTCTTCCTTCTCTCTTGTCTTTCCTTTTTTTTTTTTTTTAAGAAATTTTATTTTATTATTTATTGTTATTATTGTCTATTATTATCTTTTGCTTTGTTTTGTTTTGTTTTTCAAGTCAGAGTTTCCTCTGGAACTCACTCTGTAGATCAGGCTGGCCTCGAACTCACAGAGATCCACCTCCCTCCCAGCTGCTGGGATTAAAGGTGTGTGTCACCACCCTGAAATCCTTTTGTCAACTGAGAAGATTGCAGACTTAAAGTTAGAATTCTGTTCGGAAGAGGAAGGAGACAGACATAGATACCAGAGCAGCGTGGGCCACAGCCCACTCTACATTTGCTCCCCAGCAGCCCTGAGTACCCTCCTTGCCCCCTGCACAGAACCAATTACGTTCCTCCTCGGAGAGAACAGCAGAAGGCTTCGCCCTGGGGTTGCAGCCGGAGCTAAGCCCAGCTCAGAGGAGAGACCATGCCAGCTTCCCACTAGGTTGGAATGTGTCTGGTTCTTCAGGATGACATACTTGATTAAAAGCCGAGGTCATTTGCTGTACTTCCAAAGTCAAAGAAAGTTCCAGGGTGACCATGATAATACAGTGATGAAGAGGCAGCGAGATGGACCGTTCAGGAAGGGTGAGAGCAAGGCCTAGAGTGGAGGATCCCTTTGCATATGTGATAACCAAGTAGTAAAAATAAGGAACATATCAAGGGAAGAATGGAAGGGATTAAATTGTCCTGTGACTTTTTCCTCCCGTTTTTGTTGGATTTTTTTTCTGGGTTTTTCTAGTATAGCTATCTAACAATTTAACGAAGAGAAAAATTCTCCTGTCAGACGCACGTATGTAAATATTTCTGCATAGGTGATATTAAGGACAAATGAATTAATTGCACAGGGGTGAGTGAATAGTAACTAGTAACTATTATTTATTCATTTATTTGATGCTTCATGCATGCAAGACAAGTGCCCTGCTGCTGGGCTTCCTCCCTGTTCTTCTCATTTCTTTTCTGAATTTGGGTCTCCCTAAATTGCTCAGACAGTCTTTCCTAGTAGCTGGGAGTGCAGGCCTGCACTCCCAGGCCTGGCTTAGTAATTAATTTTTAAATACAAATTAAAATTTATATCAAATATATGCACACACACAAAAATGAAGTACTCAGGCAAGCTTACAATAAAAGGTGAATGTCCCTCCCACAGGCCTCTCTGCCTTAAAGTCTCCCAGGAAACTCCCCTGACAGCATCTAGGCCTTGAAGCTGGGGCTCTTGCCTTGCAGAATTGGCTGCAATAGTTCGGATAGCTGATAACATCAGGACTGAAAAACATCGTCCTATCCAGAGGGACCCACCAAAGTCGTTGGTGGCACCGCTGGGTGTGGTGACCTAGTTTGGAAGGACTTGGGATAGTTTTGATTCAGTGGGGGTAGGAAGGGGCTGTGAGGCAGGAAGTGTTGTGTAATGGTTAGGGATATGAGCTTTGGGGCCCTGCTGGGTTCAGAACCTGGTTCTGTCACTCACTAAATGAGTGACCTTGTTTCTCCCTGCCTTCCTTAGCACAGTTTCAAAGTGGTGACCAGAATACTCCTGTCAAGGGCTTTTTACTGTTGGCTTTAACATTTGTTGCTTGATTTAAATTCCCTAGTTTGGGCATTTAACAGCCTAGGTATTTGTTTCAGTTGCAAGCTTGCAGACTACAATTGCTCATTTTATTATTTCTTGGATGCCTTAAGTCGGGATCCAGTAAGGACCAAATATTGCAGGCTCTGTCTCCAGGACTCTCTTGCTGTTCTTATCTTTGCCCACATGAAGTTTACTGGTTGAAGAAGCTGGCTAGAATGGTTCTCACTGTAACCTGTCAGAACCAACAATGACATGTTTAAGCTAAAAAGCTGGCATTCCTCTCATAGCAGGGTCCCTGGGCATCCCAGGTCAGGGTGGCAGGCTTTGGGCACAGGCCAGAGCCGTGACCCCTTTGCAGGGTTCTCATCTTCCCACCTCATCTTTTTCTCTTTTGCTTGCATCCTTTTGGGTCTTTCTGCTTTGTAGTCCACAGGGTGGTAAGTGGCCTCCACACCACCCCTCCATCCCAAGGGCCAGCCAGAAATCCAGCTCCGCCTGAATCCCCAGGTTCTCAGGCCTAATCTTGATCTAGTGATCTCAGCTTCTGAGTCCCCACTGTTCTATCCCATGGATCACGACAAGGAGAGGATATCCTCATATATCCCACCACGATGATACCTGCCTCCTAGACTAGCCAGCTTCGAGAAGGTGTGAGGCACACAATAAGGATCCCACAATGAGCCTCCAAAACCAACAGCCAAAGGAACAATAGTGTAGGGGACGCTACTCTGTGTGCAACCCTGCTAGAAGGCAGGCCACCCTTTCTCCCGGAAGACGGTCATTTATTTAAGCTCTATTCAGAGACCCTGGAGCCTAGGCCTAGAGCTCTACCTGGCCACTGTGTGTGCATAAGGATATAGTGTCTGCAAGCCAGGCTTGTGCCCACACTCCCTGAAACTGGGTGAGGAAGAATTCCTTCATGGTGGCTCAGCAGTGGACTTCAATAGACTCAGCATAGAGGACTTCAGTCCCAGCTGAGATTCCCAGTGATGTAGCCACAGCGATCCTTCACTCAACTGAGGCTTGGCAGAAGCCCATCTGCCTTGGGCCAGATGTGGTGGCTCATGCCTGTTATTCTAACATCCCGGAGGCTAAGTCAGGAAGACCATTGTGAGTTGGAAGCCAGCCTGGGCTGCCTAGTGAAGTCAAGGCTAGCCTCAGTTATAGAGTATGACTCTGTCTCAAAAAATCAAAGTGTAGCAGTAAAGGAGATAGAGGGAGGAGGAGGCCGCAGCAGCTACAGGGCCAGGCCCCACACCAGCTCTGTCTTCTCTAGGCTCCTCTTGGGATTATCACTCACATCACCAGCCTGAGAAGTGGTGTGAGCTGTGAGCATCTGCCCAGGGAATGCCAAGCCTGAGAGGACCTCACTCCAGAAAGGAACCTGCAGCCTGTGAACTTCTGCATGCTCCTGCCTCTGGTCCGGCGGCCCTGTCTTGTGCTAATTAATGTAGAATTGTCTCAGCTGGAGGAAAATGTGACAGTTCTCACCTTCCCCATCACAGTTTGTAGTCTTTACATTCACACTGCCTGTCACTTTCTGTCAGCAGGCAGAAACTGTGAATGGGAAGTTCCGGGTCACTGTTGTTCTGTCGTTCAAGTGACTACAGCCAGCTTGCCAGCTTGTCTTTGTGCTCCATATGGACCTGTTCTGCCTGCCCCACCCGCTCCTCCCCTTCCCCACCAACCCCCCTCTGGGTCTGCTGTCCTAGATACAAACTTGTCTCAGGGTGCCTGGCACTTCCCCAGTTTTAGCACCTAACGTCCTGCTGAGATACCCTGAGTCCTGTGAGGACAGGGGCTTCAAAACACAAATTAAGGTGTGTGCTTGCACGTGCAAGTGCAGGGTTGTGTGTTCAATCTCCATTTTTAAGAGTGACCATGCAGACGTGAAGCTGATTCTCGCCTTTGGGCCCGTGGAGCTCTGTTCTTGAGTGACAGCCTAGCAGGACACTTTTCTTCTAGGACTGCATTAGCCACACAAAGCAGGCCCTTCTGGAAGGGCCCCTACTGACACACTTGCTCTGAAGGGTCTCAAGAGGCCTGAGTGTGGTACCCTTCCCACCTGGTGACAAACTCGACCACCATCCCTTCCAGCTGAGACTCGGTGTCCCTGTTCACAGGGGAACATGTCTGAGGTTGCTGGAGGGTGAGCAGGTACTCCAGCCTTCCAAGGCACACCAGGGCTTGAAGTTTGAACATCCCTTTCACTCAGCTGTTGTACAGTAGCTCTCCTCTTCCCATGGGGAGACTCGGGGTTCCAGAGCCCCCTTTCTTTGTGGGTCTACACTCTCTCTCAGTCCTTGAAGGGCAGGGTAGCTGGTGTCTAGAAATGGCTTTCCTTCAGCCCAACTCCATCCTATTCGCCAGAACCTAACCATGTGACCCCACATGCACAAGGGTCGGGGCGGATGCTGGAATGAGAATGTGTCCCAGGGAAAAGGAAAAGGATCTGTGAAGCTCACTGAGTAGACTTTGCTGCCACATATGTTGTCGTCCACTTTGTACTCCGTAAGGATCCAGAGGAGGTGTCTCCCCCAAAGCAAGATTCTGTGAGGACACTGTGGTTTATATAGAAAAGTCTAGCCTCAAATGAATACGGTTTGAGTGGAGTTAAATATCTGTGTGTGTGTGTGTGTGTGTGTGTGTGTGTGTGTGTGTGTGTGTGTGTGTGTGAGGGCATGTATGTATGCCATAGCACATAGAGAACCGCTTCAAGGGTACACTTTCCCCCTACCTTGAGACAGGGTTTCTGTTGTTCTCTACTGCCTATGCCAGATTAGCAGGCCCACTGACTTCTGGGAAGTCTCTCTCTGCCTCCTTCCCCTTGTAGGAGCCCTGGGATTACAGGCACGTGTTATAATGTCAGGCTTTACATAGTCTCTGGGGATTTGAACTCAGGCCATTGTGTGGCAAGCACTTTGCCACTAAACCATTTCCCCAGCCCCATATTTTTTCAAGATTTATCGGGGCTGTAAACATACTGATCATGAATGTATACAGTAAGGGAGACTACTTCTTATGTCCTGAACTTACTGGGTCTCTTTTGAAAGAGGCATTTTAGGGCATACTCTGTAGGACGTGGTTTGGAAAACATTGACCTAGAAGTTTCTCATTTTATTGTTCAGAAGCCATGGGGTTTTCATGGAAACATTAGCTTGAAACAAGTTGCCAAAGTTTGTGCCTTCACAAAGTTTAGTCCCTCGGGGATCATGGTGTCAGAGGCCCAAAGGACAAGCCTTCATGGGATGGGAAAAGGGAGTATGTTGCTATGAGAAAGTCATCTGAAAAGTGAAGCAAGGTTTACAGACTGTGCCAGCTCCATCCTGTAGTGGTGTTGTGTTCCCTGAAATACTGTACAGGCTAATAAACTTATCTGGGGTCAGAGAACAGGATGGCCACAATATTAAATATAGAGGTTAGGCAGTGGTAGCACACGCCTTTAATCCTAGCATTCCAGAGACAGAAATACTTCTAGATCTCTGTGAGTTCAAGGCCACATTGGAAACAGCCAGGCACAGTGACACATGCCTTTAATCCCAAGAAGTGAGCCTTTAATCCCAGGGAGTGATGGTAGAAAACAGAAAGATTTATAAGGCATGAAGACCAGAAACTAGAAGCATTTGTCTGGTTAAGCATTCAGGCTTTGGAGCAGCACAGTTCAGCTGAGATTCATTTGGATGAGGACGCAGAAGCTTCCAGTCTGAGGAAACAAGACCAGCTGAGGAACTGGCGAGGTGAGACAGCTGTGGCTTGTTCTACTTCTCTGATCTTCCAGAATTCACCCCAATAACTGGCCTCAGGTTTGATTTCGTTAATAAGAACATTTTAAGATTCCTGCTACATCTGGCACCCGACGTTCGTGGTATAAATTTGCAAAAAATTTTTGCCTGTGGTCTTGCCGGCCCCTGCTCAGACCCAAGCTACCTTCAGCCAGTTGTGGAGGCACTCTTGTTGGATTTGCTGAAGGAGGCAGAGGCAGGAGGATCCCAAGTTGAGGCTGGCCTAGGAGGCTTCCTTGGGAGGAGCTGCTGCTCCGAGTTACCGGCTTCTTCTCATTGTGCTGGTGCTGCTACCTGGGACAGAGGGTTTACTACTGCTTGTTCAGAGAAGAATTGCCAGGACCATCGTGTTACAAGAAAGCATTGGCAAAGGTCAGTTTGGAAAAATTTGGTAAGACAAATGGTATGGAGAAATTGCTGTGAAGATTTTCTCTTCTAGGGAAGAATGTTCATAGTTCCAAAAGACAAGACAGACATTTATCAGACTGTGTTTGCTCCAAATCACAAAGGAGGGAAAATAAATAAATAAATAAAACCATGACCACGCCTAACAGTGACTTTGGAATCTTCAAAAGGATGACAGGATCCCACAATGATGATTCCACATGGACTATGATAAAGCCATTAAGCTGACTAACATTGACTTTGGACTACAAACTACTCAGGACAATTTCCAGATGGCTAGCTGAGATGATCCACCCTGACAGGCTACTCGAACAAGGACTTGTAACAATCCCTGAACTTTCTATTATGCACAGACTGGACAAATGATACAGGACTTGACAATTAACCCAAAAATTTTCTTTTCAGAATCCCCTAGAGATGGAAGTAAAAGCAACGCCCACATTCCCAAGAGGTGGGATGGGAGGTTTTCGGCCGTTTAATGAGTTATGGATATTGTCATTGTTTACAATGGTTGGTTACAAGTTGTTAATTCTTAATGGTCAGGAAAAATGCTGAACAAGGAGATTAGATTCAGAGTTTTTGTTTAAAAAAGAAAGAAAAAAGAGAATATAGATATGAGGTAGATATGAATCTACTCTGAGAAAAAAGATAAAGAATAATAGGATAAATGGGTAGATCACTGAATCTACTGTAAAAAGAAAAAGGGGGAGATATAAAAATGACAAAAGGTAGACTACTGAATCTATTATGAAAAGAAAAAAGATGGAATACAGATATAAGATAAAAGGTCAATTATTGATTCTACATTTAAAAAAGAATACTTGTTTTAAATAGGATAAGTAACAAGGGAGAATGAGGAATAATAGACCATGATAAATGAAGACCACATGAGAACAGGAATAGGCAGAGTGCTCGAGAGGTCCCCTGAAATCCACAATGATATATCCTCTGTAGTCTGCTGGCAATGGTCGAGAGAAAGCCTGATCTGACCTAGTCTGGTGATCAGATGGCCAAACACCCTAACAGATGTCTTGGAACTCTCATCCAATAACTGATGGAAGTGGATACAGAGATCCTCAGCCAGGCCCCAGGTGGAGCTCCAGGTGTCCAACTGTTGAGAAAGAGGAGGGTCTGCAAGAGCATGAATTGTTGAATCCAAGATTGCAAAAAGCACAGGGACAAATTGCCAAACGAATGGAAGCACATGAATTATGAACCAAAGGCTGTGGAGCCCCTAGCTGGATCAGACCCTCTGGATAAGTGAGACCATTGAATAGCTTGCTCTGTTTGGGAGGCACCCAGTCTGTGGGACCAGGACCTGTCCTTAGTGCATGAGCTGGCTGTTTGAAACCTTGGGCTTACACAGGGACACTTTGCTCAGTCTGGAAGGAGGTGACAGGACCTGCCTGTACTGAATCCACCAGGTGTAAATGAATCCCCAGGGGTGCCTTGATCCGGGAGGACATGGGGATGGAGGGGAGGGGCTGGGGGGAAGGTGGGGGTAGGGACAGGAGGGGGGAGGACAGGGGAACCCATGGCTGATGTATAAAATTTAAAACACATAATAATAAAGAAAAAAATTAATAACAAAAATAAATAAATAAATAGATAAAGAAAAACAGGAAAAAATAGGGTAAGTAATGAAAATTTTTTTGTCTGAGTTTATCAAATGTTACTGGACTGGACATTGTCAAAATATATATAGTGAAATTTTTTGTCTGAATCTGTCAAATGTTAATGGACTAGAAATCGTTAATGTAATCTTGGCTATGTATGTATTGTATATACTTATTGGATGGTTTTTATTGTATTAGTTATAAGATTTTTTAAATTTTGGACAAAAACAGGGGAAATATGGTGGCATTGTGTTCCCCAAAATACTGTGCATGCTAATAAACTTATCTGGGGTCAGAGAACAGGATGGCCACAATATTAAACACAGAAGTTAAGCAGTGGTACTACACGCCTTTAATCCCAGCACTCAGGAGGCAGAGCCAGGCGGATCTCTGTGAGTTCAAGGTCACATTGGTAATAGCCAGGCTTGGTGACTCATGCCTTTAATCCCAGAAAGTGAATCTTTAATCCCAGGGAGTGATGGTAGAAAACAGAAAGATTTATAAGGCGTGAAGACCAGAAACTAGAAGCATTTGGCTGGCTAAGCATTCAGGCTTTGGAGCAGCACAGTTCAGCTGAGATTCATTTGGATGAGGACTCAGAAGCTTCCAGTCTGAGGAAACAAGACCAGCTGAGGAACTGGCGAGGTGAGGTAGCTGTGGCTTGTTCTGTCTCTCTGATCTCCCAGCAGTCACCCCAATAACTGGCCTCGGGTTTAATTTCATTAATAAGAACATTTTAAGATTCCTGCTACATCATCCTGTGTTTTGGACCTGTGGGGAGGCAGAATTTCATAGCCCGATCCTTTGATGCAGGAAAGCCACCCACCTCATTGTGGCCACAAAGCAAACAGAAAGCGAAGAGGGCCAAGGTCCCCCTTTTCTCTTCAAGAGCCTGTCCTCAGTGAATGAACTGTCTTCAAGTAGGCCCGCCTTCTCCTACAGAGCCTGTCTCCTCCCAGGATCATCACCAACTGGCACCGGGTTTTCAACATGTGAGCTTTGGGAGGACAAGTAAAATCAAACCAGAGCGTTCCCTTCAGTTTCCGGCTCTTCCCTGCCCTCCTTCCATCCCAGACCCTCCCCTCCTTCCCCTCATTCACTCTACTGAGAAAGAATCTCACTTTATCACCTTGAACTTGTGATGCTCCTGCCTCGGCATCCTGAGTGCTGGAATCATAGACGTGAGCTGCAGAGAGAGTCCATGAGGGCAGGGTCCATGCCTTATTATTTACGGTTGAGTTCAGTCATCTGTGTCTGCTCCTGCCTGACTCTACCTTACGTGACTGCCTGGGTCACAGCTGGACACTTTGGGGTCATCTGCCTGCACTGGGCCCGTCTCCCAGGCCTGCCCATCTGGCCAAATGTAAAATCCCTGTTTGTCTGCTTACAGTTTTATGATGGTGGCACTGGCCATAAATCAGGGTGCATTCAGGGTTAGTACTGAGCTTAGACAGAATCACACTCAGAGAAAACTGGGGTTTTTTTGTATTGGAGTTACAGGCACTGGTCCTATATATACATATATATCTTGTATAAAAACATATATATCATATAGAGACATATATATCTTAAATTTTAATTTGGTGTGTAATTGGACTAGCTCTTTGGAGCCCTAGGTTATGTGTTTTGGAGTAGCTGAGAAACAGGGGCGAAGCAGGGCAGGACATGGTATGTTAATTGGTGGCCTCTGGGACCCGTGAGAGAATTAGATCTAAGTCCCCAGTTAGAATGAGCTTGGCAGTTTTATTTGAGTCCGAGGCGGCATGTATACAGAGACCACTGGTTTGCACCAACTGGAGCCGGTTATTCTCTGCTCTCTTGCCTGTGGACACGGTCCCCAGCATGCAGGAGGGACAGAAGACAGAGGCAGCAAGAGCATCCTGAGAGAGGGTGCCCAGAGCCCTGTACCTTTGTACGAAATTTGCCTGCGCCCTTGTCTGTAGTATTTCTGTGCTTCTTGGCCTGTGGTCCCTACGAGGGTTTCGCATTTTATTACCAGCCTGGATAAAAGGGACTTGGGTCAGAGCAAATGTTCGTGGAGGAAAAAAAACAAAGGAAATTAAATGCGAAGTTGTGACTAGTGAGAAACCACACGGAGGCCTTGACTTTAATACTGCCAGAGCCATTGGGGGAAGTAGTTCCCAAGAGTCGGAACCAAAGGACATTGGCCTGGTATTCCCAAAGCCTGGCCTCTCTCCTGTTTAAAAAAGAAATTGGCATTTAATTTGTTTCTGAGTTTTATTTCTCAAGCGAACCAGCATGGGGCCCCGTAATGAGGTTGTGTTTTTGGGAGGTGTTGAAAGACGGGGGGGGGGGGACCATGGAGCTAGCTAGGCTCGGTCTCATCTGGAGCGGGTGTGGACCTCATCAAGTGGTATGGGCTCTCGAGGAGTCAGCATATGGAGCACAGGAGGGAGGCAGAGCTGATAGAGGACTGTTGCTCACACACTGCCGTGGACAGGAGTCGCCATTGGGGTTCCCAGCAAATTAGGCAAGGGGCCCAAGAGAGGAAAGCCAACCTGAGCCAAGGGGGTGAGGAAGTGTGTCTGCAGTGAACCAAGAATAGCCCTAGTGATGAGAGGGTCTGAGCGTCAGGATCTTGGATACAGTTGTACATCAGTATCTAAGGGGGTGGTTCCAGGATCCCTATGGATACCAAAATAGTCAGATGCTCAAATCCCTTGTATAAGGTGGTCTAGTGTTTGTTCCCACAGGGCAAACATATCCTCATGCTCTGTAATCATCTCTAGCTGACTTGTAGTGCCTAGCATCCTGTATGTGGGGTCTATGTCGGCAGTCATTTTACTGTATTGTATAGACAAGAAAAGACTGTTCGTGTTTAGGATGGACAGAATTTTAAAAATATCTATTTTTTTTTTAATATAATTGACCCCAAGGATGCAGAATGTGTATACATTTAGGCAAGAGATTTCTGGTCCAGGGAGTATCAGAAAAAACCTGGTGATTGTTTCTGATAGACAGAATCTCTGTTATCTAGTGCTGAGCCAACTCTCTGTACAGACTACAGCAATTTGTGGGAAACAGTGGCAGGGTGCAGGTGTAGACACTCCAGCATCTCACCCTCCTGTCCTCCCTCCCCTTCCAGATAGAGAGTCGCAGGGACCTGGACTCCCAAATCACCCTCCCGCAAGCTCTCCGCCAGCTGGGCTGGCTCTACCCTCTCTGGCCTCCACAATTTATAAAAATAACTCTGGGCTTATGTGGATGGCAAAAGCAAGGCCAGTCCTAAGGTCTGCACATGTCTTAGCCTGATGCTGCCAGCTGTGAGCTTGCTCCCTCAGCACTGCTGACATTCTGGACCCAACAAGTCTGTGTTGGGGAGATTGTCTCAGGCATCACGGGATATTGAACAGCCCTTGGGCCTAGAAGATGCCAGAAGCGTTCTCTCAGTTGTTAGAATCAAAATTACCTCCAGACATTGCTGTGTGTTCCTGAGAGTAGTCTCCTTGGTTATAGTGACCGAGAGCCACACCTGAAGAATTCTAAGCTTTATCAGATGTTCCTGGCCATGGGCATGGCTGAGGGACACCAACGAAGAAGAGAAATGGGGCCTTGAGACAAAGCTTGGCAAGGAGCTGATGCCCTGTCAGTTTTGTGAGTGTGAACCAGAACTTCCAGTCACATGCAGTCATAGGTGAGCATCAGCCTGGAGCCAAGGTGTAGGCTAGGTTTGAATCCTGGGGTTCCACAGAGTGGCCACAGTACTTCAGTTCCCTGAGCCTCACATTCCTTATCTGTGGGCTCCACAATATACATCTCTTCCTCTGTAGCAGCCTCTGTGGCAGAGGGAAAGCTGGTTTGTATTTTCCAAGTGGCATTATGAGTCTTCCCGCTGAACTCTGTCCTGCTCAGATCCCCCAGCTGCCTGCATATAGGTTGCTCAGGACATTGAGTGGAACAACGCTATTATAGCTGGCCCCTTTATCTCCTTCTTTCTGTCCAGCACTGCCTCTGACCTCAAAGCCTGTCTCCCTACAAATATTTGCATCCACAGCCTTTGCCTCTCACCCCAGGTCAGGGATCTCTCAGATTTACCAGTAAAGACATCCATCTTCATCATCATAAGAGCCCAGGGATGAAGAAGAAAGAGACCCTTGCCTGGTGCATCCAAGCCATTCCTCAGGTGCTATTCACATTGAATTGGCTTAAATGGCAATTAAGCCTGAGCTTGTGGGCCTGGGAGCCATGGAAGAGCCAGATGGCCTTAAGGGCTTTGGTACAGCTTGCCAGGCTTGAAACTTCTGGATCTTTTCCACCAGCCTGGCACACCTATTAGTGTTTCCTGCATCATCCAAAGACAAGATGCCATCTATGATTGTCTCTTCTTCCCAGATGCAGGCTCTCTAACCACCGAGCAGGTGATGTGCAGACTCCCAGGCCCCTGCCTCAGAGCATGTGAGTTTGAAGGTCTCCAACAGGGTTTGGGATGTGATTCAGATGATGGGCTGGTTGCCAAGCATATATGAAACCCTGGGTCCCATCTCTAGCATCACAAGTGTCAGATGTGACAGTGAATGCCCATTTTCTCAGTTCAAGGTTATCTTACATAGGGAGTTCAAGGCCAATTTGGGATCTGTGGAATCCTGGCTCAAAAGAAAAACGTCTTGATCTAGAGAAATGGCTCAGTAGTTACGAGTGTCTGCTACTCCTATAGCCGACCGTAGTTTGGTTTCCAGTATCCAAGTCAGTTGGCTCTCAATTGCCTATAACTCCAGCTCCAGGGGATCTGATGCCCTTGTATGGTCTCCACAGGCACCCATACTCACATGTGCACAGACACTACACATTAAAAATAATAATAATTTTAAAGTTTTGAATGGAGCTCAGAAATTACCATTTTAACCATCACCCCAGGGGCTCTGTCAGTGAGCATAGGCAGTACTTTGAGAAACTGAGTCATGATCACATTGAAATTGTTTTGAGTGAGGATCTCTGTGTTAGCTGTGTATGCACACAGCATGCTTCTGTATTTTGTCTGGGAATAATGAGATTTAAAGAGATTTTCATTTTCTCTGTACTTTTAAATTTTTAGAATGATCTTATAATTTTATGTAAGTAGCAAAAGCCATCAAGTGTTCCCCTTAGGTTAGGAATATTTTTCCCAGATATATTTCAGAGGAAATACTATATGTGAAGTAAGTTTTGGAGAAATATGACCATGGAGACAATCTCTTTGTTTTAATTATTTCTTGTATTTTTGAGATTAATATAATTCCATCATTTCTCTCTTCCCTTTCCTCCCTCCAGGCCCTCTCATATACCTCTTCTTTCTCTCTTTCAAATCCATAGCCTCTTTTTTCATTAGTAGTTACATACGTATATGCACACACAGAGATATATATTCCTGAATACACAAAACAACTTTCTCAGTCTGTAAAATATTACTTGTTTGTGTGTGTGTGTGTGTGTGTGTGTGTGTGTGTGTGTTCAGGGTTGACCATTTGGTATTGGATAACCAGTTGGTCTGCTCTTAACTGGGGAAGATTATTTCTCTTCCCTCTTGGCATTCCTTAGTTGTCTGTAGTTCTCTGTGCAGGGTTGAGGCCTCCTGGGCTCCCCCACCCCTGCCCCCATATCCATGTTAGCATGTCTTTTGTTATATCCTTGTTCTGCTCATGTTTCGGCAGTCACAATGATGAGACTTTACGGATGTAGCTTCCCACATTCCTAGGAGACACAATTTAACATCAAACTCTGTGATTCTCTTACAGTCTTTCCACCCCTTCCTCCGCAGTGATCCCAGAGCCTAGGTGCAAAAGTGCTTTGTAGATATATCCTCTGGAACTGGACTCCACAGCTCCGAGTTTTGATTGGTTGTGGTTTTCCGTAATGGTCTCTGTCTATTGCCAAGAGAAATTTCCTTGATGAGGGGTGAGGACCACGCTGATATGTGAAGCAGTCTATTTTAACTCCTAGAACATGTCTCTTCTCAGTGGCTACCAGCTCCTAAGCCTGCCTACCCCTAGGTGCTTGCAGACGGGGAGGAATGCCCCACCTTCCATTTTCAGATAATCTATTTTTGGCAAAGCCAGAGGCAGAATTGTATCTGGGTATTTGGGCCTGTGGCCTTGAGCTAGACAGCAGGGCCTCCCCTGTCTCCTGCCCCTTCTTTGCCTAGTCTTTGGGGTCCTGAGCCTGGTGAGTTCTCCCTCTGCCCCCCACCCTGCTTCTCCTGCAGCGCCACTGGCCAGGCAGAGCTGCGACAGCAATTTTACAGCGCTGTTATTACTTCATTGTTGCCCACATTGGGCCCCACAGCCACTCTGAGCGCCGGCCAGACCTTTCCAGAGAAACGGTTTCCTACGCCTTTACAACGTGAGAGGAAGAAAGGGGCCGTTGGATTTATGGAAACTATATAAAGTTTATGGAGTCTTGGCAGGCCTGAAGTAGGAATGCCTGAAGGAGGGGGGCACAATTTGAAATGGAGACTGCCATGCAAGTGCATTGGGCCTCTGTCAAGACACCAGACAAAAGTCCCTAAGTTCAGGGTGTGCTGTAAGAGCTAGGGCCAGGGAACCTGGCCTGGAGGCAGCGGCTGCTAGGGATGGTCTCAGGGTGACTTCAAGCACTCCCGTGGCTTTCCTCGGCATGGCTGTCCGCATTCTGTAGAGTGTCAACTTGCCCAGGGTGGTGCAGTGTGACATGAAGTGGGCAGTCTGGAGATCCCTGACTCTTCTCCTGTGTGTTGAGCGATGCGTCCCAGTGGTAAACACTGAAAATATGGCCTTCATATCCTCTTTCAGTTTGGAATGTGTCTGCTGTTTATGATTGTGTCTGACTGTCCCCTGCTAGCCATCAGTCATCACCGTACCCCTCTTGTAGAAGATGATTTATGTTCAGGTTTGCCCATAGAGATGGTTGGGGACAGAAGCAAAGCCACCTCAGGGTTGGTTCTAAATCAGGGCAGTGTTAGAATACACAGCCTTTGCCTTCAGGACTCCCCCTGCATCCCACTTCTCCTGTAGGACCTGCGAAGGGTACGCCATGAAATACAACGTCCCCTGTCCCCATCCCTGTCACCCTGGGCTCTTCTAATCCATTCCCCTTTCATTCATACCACGTGGTATCTTTGTTTCTCTCTCCTACTTGTCTGAATTCTTGGAGTGCAGATTCTGTGAATGCTTAATTCTTCATTGCTGACAGGGCCTGGCATCGCTCCAGCGTCTAGTAATCCTTGTGTAAATATCAGCTGGGGGTATGGACGGGTGAGTGGATGGATAGGCAGGTAGCTGGTCGAGTGGGTAAGTGGATGCCACGTTGGGCAGGTGAATAGGTGGGTAGTTATGTGGGTGGTAGACGGCTAGACAGATGGAGGAATGGAAGGAGATAAGTGGTTGGTTGAATGCATGCATGAGTAGAAGAGGTTATGTGCTTGTGGATCAGTGGGTAGGGCATGTGTAGACCAATAGACACCCCTGTTCACATTTGTACCCCCACATGCAGTTAAGCTGTGAGTTCTCTCTTAGCCTTCTTACTAAATGCTTTTCTGTTTCAGGACTATACTTCACTCTCTCTGAGACCAGCTGGAGAAGCTAGCCTGGGTGTTTGAGTGTGTGTGTGTGTGTGTGTGTAAATACTTTACAATCCCCATAAACTTGTTTAAAGACAGATGAGGGTGAAAGTATAAACCCTTTGGGGAGGGCAGTTTGGAAGTGGCTGTTAAAATTTTAAATGTGCCTACCACTAAGACCCAGCAGCCCCACTCTGAGCTGTCAAGGATGAGAAATGCATGCACATGCTTGTGCACAAAGAGCTGTGTGCCAGGGTGCTGGTGCTAGGCTGCACTTTGGGGTGTCACTCCTGCTAGTGGCAGATTAATAGTAGTCACAGCGTCCACTGAGCAGGGGATGGCAGCCCAGAAAGTACCCTGGAAAACTTCAGCCACCTAAAAGAACAAGATCTATGTACAGAGCTGGGCAATTCTCAACTGGAGCTGGAGATGGGCCACTCCAGCTTTCGGAAGTCTCTGGGATTCTGGGACTCAGGCATCTCAGCAAGTGCCTCCTTATCCTAACTCTTATTTCCGCCAACCATTCCTTTCCCTCTCCAGGAAGCACAGCCTGCCGGGATCAGAGCTTTAAACCTCAAGCCTACTTGTCAGTGACCTTCCTTAGAAAAGGAGATGGATGAGAGGAAAGCAGTTACATGCATAATTACTGTCTGCGGGCTCTTCAATTAAAAAGCATGAACAGCACAATATTAAAATCTGATTTACGGGTGCCACTATCTACCTAATAATGTGGCCAAGAGCCCAAAAGCACTGTAGTCATTATGGAAAAGCGAAGCCTTTTTCTTGGGCGGCAGACAAATTGGCTCTCGATTTCTCCTGGCTAAAGGAATGTAAAATGTTTTCTACCATCTCCAGTATGTTCTACTGTGCTGAAATCCGGAACTTAGTAATCTGGGGTAAATTAGGAGTTGTCTGGCTCAGCACCCCAGTGAAG
The DNA here is from genome assembly GCF_903995425.1 of Onychomys torridus. Lineage (NCBI taxonomy): Eukaryota > Metazoa > Chordata > Mammalia > Rodentia > Cricetidae > Onychomys > Onychomys torridus. The sequence continues at coordinate 71,672,531 of NC_050456.1, read as the reverse complement.
TTTCCTGAGAGGCATGGTGGCTGGACACCAAGATGGCAGCCCTTGTAGGCCACCATGCATCAAGATATAGATTCTGGTGCTATGACCCTCAGAGGAACACCACCTAGATCTTTAATGGGTCTGGAATGGCTAGGACCACAGAGCTCAGGAGGGAGGGGGAGGAAGGAAGAGGCATTTAGCCCCAGTTTATTCATCTGTAAAGTGTGTGTAAAATGTGTGTTCATGTGTGTGTGTGTGTGTGTGTGTGTGTGTGTGTGTGTGTATACATACATATATATATGGGGGGTGTATAATGCATGTGTGTGAATAGGTGTGTACCCATCCAGATGTGCACATGTGGAGACCAGAGGTTGTCCTCTATTACTCTTCACCCTGTGTGAGACATGGTCTCTCATTGAACTTGAGGCTTGCTGTATCATCTAGGTGGCTAGCCAAGGGTCCCCCAGGACCCACCTTTTTCTGATTCTCCAGACTGGGGTTGCAGAGATACACTGAGGCACCTAACTTCTACATGGGCACCGAGGATTTGAACTCAGGTCTTCATACTTACAGAGCAAGCATTTTACCCACTGAGCCATCTCCCCAGGCCCCACTCAGTGAATTTTTCTTTCTTTTATTTATTATTATTTTATATATATATACATGTATGTATATATATATATTATATATATGTATATATAATATATATATACATACATATGTGTATGTGTGTGTGTGTGTGTGTGTGTGTGTGTGTGTGTGTGTGTGTATTTTTTGGTTTTTCGAGACAGGGTTTCTCTGTATATCTGTGACGCCTTTCCTGGAACTCACTCTGTAGCCCAGGCTAGCCTCGAACTCACAGAGATCCGCCTGCGTCTGCCTCTTAAGTACCGGGATTAAAGGCGTGTGCCACCACTGTCTGGCCTGTGAATTTCTTAAAAGCCATTGTTGCTGTTACAGGTACCAGGGAGTGATAGAACTGAACACACACTTCCCGTCTCCAGGGTAATGGCTGATGTGGGGGCAGACCTGGGGTGATTCCCAGCTCTGCTTCCTGTTGTCCATCCTTAGGACAGTTTCTCCTTAGCAACTGTTGTTGCTAAGGGGGTGTTGTAATGCCTACGGTTTAATAAGCAACAGAACATAATTGATGGATGCCAGTGCCCTGCACAATGAACACTCCTTACTAAGAAGCATAGTGAGAGAGTGCTGTCCCCTTCCAGAAGGGATCCACGGTTTAGGTGTGTCCACTCACCACGGCTAGGCATCAAGTGTCTGCAGAATCTTCTATTCTTAGCTCTAAAAGTAAAAGCTACAAAACTGGGCATGGCGACACATGCATATAATCCCAGAACTATGGAGGCTGAGGCAGGAGGGTCCGAGGTTGGAAGCCATCCTTGACCTTATCTCAAAACACCTGGAAACTTGGGAGTGGACCCCTCATCCTCAGCTTGCTGAGCAGAAGTGGGGATGGGAGAAAGGCCTGAACCAGGAAGCTGGAAAGTGACAGGGAGTCTGACCTTAAGACTGGGAGACTATTTCTCCCAACACCCTAGCACATCCCAGAGCTCCCATCCCAATCCCTAACCATTGGCTCCATCCCAGCCTGGGACTGAGCCAGAGGTGCTCTGGGATTAGAGATGCACTTTACTATGTCTGGCTTTCCCTGGGTTCTGGGCATCCTAATTCTGGTCCTCATGCTTGCCTGGCAAGGGCTTTACCTACTGAACCATCTCCGCGTCCCGTGGCTCTGGACCTCTACCTCTCAGCAGCTGCGTAGCTCACGTCTTGTGTGACCATTGCATTTCCCACCAGAGCTTATTCACCTAGAGCCAAGTGGATGGACTCTGACAGTCAGTGGGAATCCACAGGGTACTTAGAGGCTCAAGCTTGGGCTGGAAAACTGGGATGAGGTGCTGCATAAGGCCCTGGTACCCCACTTCTGTGAAGCATTCTGCTCATGCTGGGGACCCTAGAGAGGACCCTTCAGGGGACAGTCTGCCATCTGCCTATGTGGAATCTCCCTGGGAAGGGAGGGCACGATTTTGCCCATATTTCTTCGGCACCCTGGTTAATGGCCTTTCTTTGTTTTCAGTTGAGAGGGAAAATGTGCAGAAGAGGACTTTTACACGATGGATAAACCTGCACCTCGAAAAGGCAAGTGAGGGTCTGGGAGCCTGGGAGTGACACTTTCACCTGTGTTCATCTGCAACTACACGGATGTTCTGTAAAATGGCAGAGAGGAGATATGACTCCCCTTTCCCCACCCCACTCTGCACACTGCGTGTGTGTGTGTGTGTGTGTGTGTGTGTGTGTGTGTGTGTGTGTGTGACTTTGTGTGCTACATAGTATGTATGTGTGTGGACATGTTTGTGTTCATGTATGTAAGTGTGTGGAAGTCAGAGGACAACCTTAGGTGTCAGTCCTTACCTGCCACCTTGTTGAGACAGGGTCTCTTGCTCACTGCTGTACACACTAGGCTAGCCCATCCATGAGCTGCTGTGGATTTTCCCATTTCCACCTCCCATCGCAACCTAGGTGCACTGGGATTGCAAATGCATGCTACCACATCTGGGTTCTGGGGGTCGGAACTCTGTCCCCAGACTTCTATGGCGAGGGCTCTGTGCACTAAGCAGTCTCCCGAGCCTGTGGCTCTGTGCATTTGTGTCTTTATGGGTGTCCTCTCCCTGCTGTCCATGCTCAGCATGGGAAGCAGACACAGCTGCTGTGTGGTTACCGGGGTAGGTGGGGAAGAGAACCATGAGTGAACAGTAGAGGGTATTCCATGTTGAGCAATTTCAGTGCTTCCGTGGGCAGAAGACCATCACTCTCCAGCTCAGACACGATGCAGCTGTGCACTCTGGGGCTGCTAGCAGCCATTGTTAGTCATCTGAACTGACTTATGCAAGAGCTGTGAACATCCTTTAGCAAAGCCACTTGACCATTGCAGTTAAGAGCCATCCTCTGTATCAGGCAGCCAGCTTCATGCCACACACTGCCAGGTCTCCCTGAATCCTCCCCTAGCCCAGAATAGACTGTGAGGATGAGGACATGGGTGCCCAGACGTCCCAAGGCTTTCCTGAGCTCTTCTACAGCTTCTCGGTGGCTTTTCTCTTTCCCTTTCCTCCTCATGTTCTTTGGCCATGCAGCTTGAGTTTTACATTGTGTCTGCAGGCTGCTGCTGCACACACAAGCTGCACACATAAGCTGCACACACAAGCTGCACACACAAGCTGCACACACAAGCTGCACACACAAGCTGCACACACAAGCTGCACACATAAGCTGCACACACAAGCTGCTGCTGCACAATAAGCTGCTGCTGTACACATGGCACCAAGGCAGCTGATGCAGTTCCAGGCAGGAGGAGCTGAGGAGGAGAGGAAAGAAGAGGCAAACAAGTGAACAACACTCAGTGAGAGAAGGGAGGGATGCCTGCAGAAACTCGAGCTCCCCATGCACGTAAGGCTGGACCTGTGAGCCCTGGGAATATAATTGTCCCAAGTGTTCTGAGGCAAGCATACTTCTTGACTTTTTTTTTTAAAGCTGATATATGGGGATGGGGAGCGGTTGGTAGGGTGCTTACTCAGCATACACAAAGCCCTAGGTTCGATTCCTAGCACCACGTAAGCCAGATGTGGTGATACACATCTATAATCCAGCAACTTGGGAGGCAGGAAAATCAGAAGTTCAGGTTCTACATGAGACCATCTTGGGAAAAAAGTCAGATGATTTGATGCTTCTTGTACCAACACCACCTCTTCTTCCCTATGGGCACTCTCTTGTTCTCCATCTACACTCCCCCACCGGTCTCCCCAGGCTTCTGGAAGCTAGTTGTATCCCCACTGTAGGGAATTTCAAGAGTTTCTCTCCTCTTCAAAGGTAAGAGCACAACCATTGATGACCTGGACCAGTGGTTCCTGACCTGTAGGTCACAACCCCCAGGGGGTTGTTGAATGACCCTTTCACAAGGGTCACATATCAGATATCCTGTATATCAGATATTTATATCATGATTCATAACATTAGCAAAATTATACTTAGGAAGTAGCAATGAAAATAATTTATGGCTGGGGGTCACCATAACATGAAGAACTGTATTAGAGGGTCACAGCTTTTGGAAGATTGAGAACCACTGATCTGGAAGAAACCAGTGCAGTTATGAGAAAGCAGGAAGTGGAGCTCCTGACGGAAGCAGTTCATTTTCACACTTGACTATGTCCTGAGCAGGTACATGTGTCCCATCCCTCCTTCAGCATGGGTGACATGGCACTGTCACATCACCTGCGAGCATCTTGGCTGTGAGATGAAAAATGACAAGGGTCACACTTGAAATATGGTAAATCCTTTGTTGGTACACTGTTGGCATTGCTCATATAGTGAGACATGACAAAAAAGGAAAACCAGTCCCCAAATTTGAGCTTGGTGAGCTCCTAAATTAATGCCTGATGCATGTCAGCCTGGTTGAGAATTCCTAGCAGAGGACAGGGTAGAGCCAGAAAGTCTTTCTTTCTTTCTTTTTATAGTAAAAATAAATAAATACTGAGAAGAGCAGAGAGTCGTGTAACAAATGCCCCACACTTACCTGCCACCCAGTGCGAACCTCTTTGAACATGCATTTGTCATGTCAAGGACATTATCCTTGGCCAGGCTCTCCCTTGTCCCTTTTGATGGGGGGCAGGGTCAGGTAGGTAGCATGTAGCACCCATTCTGAAGATAAATCAGACAGCACCTGAATGTGATGCGTAATAAGCAGAGAGAAATTAACGGCCCCGTTTCCAGCCCCGAGACTTCTAAAAACAACTTCATGAGAAGGAAACCTAGGAAGTCCTTGGTGAATTGGGCTTAACTGCAATTTGAAGGCTGTCAGGAATATTTACAGAGTCTCTGGCTTCTGGAAAAAATTCCTTAATTTACAGAAGGAGTTTGGTCATGCAGAAAACCCTGGGGAGGTGAGAGGTACTGCCGGAGCAGACTCCTGAAGCCTGGGCAATGTTGGTCCAGGGAGTGTTTGGGCTGCAGTGGTCTCAGTCTAGCTGCCTGCTGTCCAGCAGTGGACTCTGGCCAAGGTCATCTTCGATGCAGCAACCCTTCCAGGCACAGCCATGGAAATTAGCCTGGGGTCAGACTCTACCCCTGTTAGGCGGCTCACTGGAAATTCTGTTAGCCCATTCATCAGGGGTGTTTTGTTGGGGTCTTTTAAAAGGAAGCCGTCTGCCGGGCCAGGAATGTGACTGAGGCTGCAGGATTTGCAAAGAAAATACATTGCCTTTTGGTTCAGACTCACTGATGCCCTGGAGGCTGCACCTTCTTTTTTTTGTCGGGGGGGGGGGGGGTAACACCTGTAGGTAGCCTCATCCTATATTTTGGCTAACTAGGGCAGGGAACTGGGACTCATATAAAGGGTGAGGAAGTGCCACCTTCCTTAATAAATAGTAAAACGCAGGCCTACCAAGGGGCCACAGAAGGAAGGAGGCATTCCCAGAAGGTGCTGGCTGAACTAACATTGTATTGAGATTTTCCTTACCCCTGGGTGTGTGCTGGGAAGAGCTGCCACTGGCCTAGTTATGAAGGGGCACTGCATCCTGTTTCCCATTGTCCCTGAGGATACATGAAGCATCTAGTCACTCCCTTAACCTGGACAAAAGGTAAGGGGGAATTCCAACCAAGGCCACAGGAAAATGCAGGCTTCAGATTGGCTCTTACATGGATCTCCATTGCATTCATTTCATGACAGCAAGATGCAGGAAACAGGATTTTACCAAATAGCTATTTGACGATCACCCAGCCTCTTTGAGGCTCAGTTTCCCCAAATCTGAAGTGAAGGCTTGCACTAGGTAGTTTCCCATGAGCCCTAATTGTGTGTGTATGTGTGTGTGTGTGTGTGTGTGTGTGTGTGTGTGTGTGTGTGTGTGTTTTAAATGGGTCTGCTGATGCATGTATATGGGTAGAAAATGGGTACGTGTGGAGGCCGGAGGTTAACCTCAGGTATTGTTTCTAAGAAGCAACCCACCCTGTTTTTTGAGACAGCATCTCTGCCTGGGACCAGGCTCACTGTTTCAGCAAAGCTGGTTGGCCACCAAGCTTCAGGGGTCCCTCTGTGCCTCCCTCCCAGCACTGAGATAACAGCTTTTTATGTGGGCACCCAGGGGTTGAACCCAGATCCTCATGCTTGTGCAGCAGCAGGCACTTTATCAACTGAGCTATCATCACCCTGAACCTGCAATGCTTTTATGCTTTGGAAGCCTGAGGGGGGCGGGGGCGTGCCATTTCTTTCTCTCCTTAAACAGAAGCCTGAATGTGATCCAGTCCTGGGGTCTGAGATCTCGTGTGAGGTGGGCCTCCGAAGCCAATCAATCAGTTCCCTGTTGCCGAATCCCTTACACAGCTCTCCTGCGGAGCTGCCCCACACCTGCTGGCCAGAGGTCCCTTCCAGGGTGATGGGCTTCTGGCTCCACAGACGATCCTTCTGCCTGCAAGTTTCTCTCTCTTTAGAAAAAAAATTATTTAACTTTATGTGCATTGGTGTGAAGGTGATAGGTTCCCCCGGAACTGGAGTTACAGACAGCTGTGAGTGGTCATGTGGGTACTGGGAATTGAACCCCGGGCCCTCTGGAAGAGCAGCCGCTGCTCTGAACCCCTGAGCCATCTCTCCGGTCCCACAAGTTTCTCCCTTGAGCAAGAGCTGCATGGTGAAGTAGTTCTGTTGATCACCCAGGTCACTAATCGGCTGATTGTCCCCCCTGTCCTACAGTGTGACCCACCTCTAGAAGTTACGGACCTGTTCGTTGATATCCAAGATGGCAAAATCCTGATGGCTTTGCTGGAAGTCCTCTCCGGGCGAAATCTGGTATGTGGTGTGTCGGGGAAAAGCAAAAGGAAGTACTTCCAAAGGCTGTGTTTTCATTTGGGCGTCACCTTTTCATCACTGTGACGCAGCACCCCAGTCAGCTATTTCAAGGAGGGTTTGTTGGGGCTCATGGGTTCAGAAGTGGCTGTGGCCACTTGGTCCTGTCTGAGAAAAGACGGCACATCATAAGAACGTGTTGCAGGGAAGCTTCTTATCTCATGGAAGCAAAAAGAAAGGGACCAGGGATCCCAATATCATCCTCAAGGGCACAGCTCCAAAGACCTAACTTCCTCCAACCAGGCCCCATCTCCTAAAGGTTCCATCACCATCCAATAGCCCCATAGCCTGATGTGTATAGGCCAATAATACCTGAAGGCTCTAGGCAACCATAACATCGGTATACATGCATGCACACATCCACACAGAGTGTAATTCAGTATCAGGAAATGATGAAGGGTGACATTCCTTTATCATGTGAGGTGGGGGACCGGTGAGATGGCTCAGTAGGACCAGAGGACCCAAGTTCTGTTCCAAGCACCCACATCAGACAGCTCATGATGGTCTCTAACTCCAACTCCAGAGTGTGCCAGTACTCCTCTCTGCCCTCTGAGGGCACCTGCACACATATGCATAAATAAATTGAAAATAAATAAAGAGTGACATGAGACCTGGAGAGATGGCTCAGCAGTTAAGAACACTGGCTGCTCTTGCAAGAGGATGCAGGTTCAATTCTCAGCACCACATGGCCGCCCACAACCATTCTAACTCCAGTTCAAGGGTGTCTGAAGCCCTTTTGTGGCCTCTGCAGACACAACACACACACAATGCACATATATGCATGCACTCATGTACATAAAATAAAAACAAATGAAACTTAAAGAAAATGAATGGTATGAACATATGTAACTGAGTAGTATCTGTTTTTCTTTTATTATTATTTTGTTATTGTGTATTTGTGCACACACGTCGGGGGGATTATGCGGGTAATAAGGTGTACATACAGAGATCAGAGGACAACTTGAGGAAGTCTGTTCTTTCCTTCCCTATGGGTTCCTGGGATCGAACTCAGGTCAGGGCTGGAGTTTGATTGGCAGCATCCACATCAGGTGGCTCACCACAGCCTATAGCTCCAGCCCCAGAGGATCCAAAGTACCCCAACAGCCTCCACTTCCCCTTTCATCTGCACCTACACGCACATGCTCACATAAATAAAAATAAAGCCCTCCCCCCTCTTTTTTTAAGGCCAGATGTGCTTAAGTTAAGAAACTGGCTGAAGGCTTGAGTGTTTAATTGGGCTTTGGTGGTCCTTTATGCTGGGCGCAGGTGCCGTGACAGATGCAGCACAATACAGCCTGCTCTGGCTCTGGACCTGACTTGAAAAGCAAGACTTCTCACACGGCGTGCTGGCATGCTCCTTTAGTCCCAGCACTCGGGAGGCAGAGGCAGGAGGATCTCTGTGAGATCAAGGCCAGCCTGGTCTACATGATGAGTTCCAGGACAGCCAGGGCTACCCAGAGCAACCGTCTCGAAAAACAAACCAACAGACAACAAACGGCACAATTTCTCAGATCCATGGGGTTGAGGCCTGTCACACCCATTCACACTCACAAAGTAGAAGATGCCATGAGTGCACTCAGGGCAGACAGCCGTGCAAAGCTGGGTGAGGTCGTCTTGGCAGGTCTCAGTGAACAAGCTGCGGGGCTCCCCAAAGACTTCGTAAGGAAGCGTGTTCTGGCTCCTTGTCCTATGTTCCCAATAGTCAGGCTCCCACTTTGAAGCCAGGGCACATGGCAACAACCTTCATGTCCTTGACCTTTGACCCTGCAGCTCAGCAAAAAAAAAGAGTCCTCCGCTGCCTCTTGGTAGAGCACAGCGAGTCCTTTCTGGTGGAGCTGGCATGTGTGTTCTCTGGAGATGAGCTCACTGTGGCACTCTGTGCAGAACTCACGCTGTCAGGATTGGAGCTGCAGCCTGCAGCTGGCTTTTTTGTGCATTCTCCCCCAAGCCCTGTGTGGAAAAGTTCTTAGCCAGAAACCAGCCACATCTGCTGCTGCTGGGGAGGCTGAGCCGAGCGGTGATGAGAGACAGCAAGCTCGCTTCCCTCACCAAAGAGTCACGTGTGCTATGAGAGCACGTTACTGCAGGTCCCTAGAGAGGGAGGCTGCTGGCTGGAGAGAAAACTAGACACATGTCCCATGTCGAGATTCCGTGTTCACCATCTCCAGTGAGTCAGGCCCCAGGATCCCTGTGTCACAATGGCATTTGGACACCTCCTGTGGGGGTGTTTTCAGCACCATCCCTAACCTTCTCCAAAAGCAAATGGTAAAGGACAGGCGCCCACTGTGGTCCTGGGGCGCTACCGCTCCTGCACCTGCTTAGCCGGTGTCTTCTCTTGTTTTTCAGCTGCATGAATACAAATCCTCATCACATCGTATTTTTCGGTTGAACAACATAGCAAAAGCACTTAAGTTTCTGGAAGATAGCAATGTAAGTATTTGAAGCCTGCCTCGATAACACAAGCTTGCCCTGGGGAGCAAGGGCAGAACTGAGAAGTTTGGTGTGGTCATGAGGGAAGTACAGAAAGTTTTAATAGCGGAAATAGCCAATCTCTCCCAAGCTTGGGGTGAAGGAAAGGCACTTGGAGAAGCTCCATTTTGGCATGTGCTCCCAATGTCCTGCCCACCCTGTTTGTGTCTGTGGGGAGGCAGTCTGAGAGGAGGAGAGCAGCTGGTAGGGTCCCAGAGCTGTGGGATTCATTGCTAGAATGTAGCTTTCTCTTGGAACTTGAGGACATGGCAGTCAGTGTGGCAGAGGGAATGATAGCAGCCTGGCTTTGTCATGAGGATTTCTGGATCCGCATTTGGAACTGTTTCTTGTCCTTCACAGGTGGGAAGGGGAGGCCCAGGAGTGACATCCCCAAAGCCTCCTTTCTTTTTGGTTTTTTGAGACAAGGTTTTTTCTGTGTAGCTTTGCGCCTTTCCTGGAGCTCACTCTGTAGCCCAGGCTGGCCTCGAACTCACAGAGATCTACCTGCCTCTGCCTCCTGAGTGCTGGGATTAAAGGCGTGTGCCACCACCGCCCGGCTAAACCTCCTTTCCCTAGGTTTGTTTCTGGATTGATCTGAGTAAAAACAGTCTTCAGCCTGTCTCACCCATTGACAGAGTAAACATTCCCCAAGGTGCAGATCCTTTGAGGTTCTGTGTTTAAGACAGGCAGGTGTACACTACTATCTCAGCAGAAAGGGAACCAGGTGAAGGATGTCCAGTAGCTCATGAAGGGACCCAGAGAATCAAAGATGGAGCCTGGGAAAAAGCTGGGTACCTAGACCATCTCAGAACCTGCTGAAGGACAGAAACAAGCATGACCCTGCTTTTCTGACTGCTCTCCTCCAGCCTGGGGAAGGTGTTCATCACTGCAGTGTTGTCCTGAGCAAGATGATGTGATGTCAAGCCTGGGGCTGAGCCACAGGCCAGATGCAAGTGGAGTAGGGAACAGTTGCCACAACAGAGGAGAGGGAATCTGTCTCCCAGTGGCCACACAGTAGAGAAAGTCCTGGATGCCAAAGGTTCAGATGATGGTGACCACAAAACACCCCATGCACCTTTGATATCAGAGTCTTTAAAGCTGGAAACAGACCAGGAATTTATCAGCTGACGCATGGATCAGCACTCCTGTGGAATATTACTTGGTTGTGAAAAATAATTTGGTGCTGGGGTGTGTTATGGCATAGGAGCTCAAGCACAGTGTACTACTGAGTGACAGAAGCCAGGCCGACATGAAGAGAGTTTCTTACATGATTCCATCCATGTGAAATTCCTGTGGTGGAGAAGTAGACTGATTAGTGGTGGCTTAGGCCTGGAAGGAGGTAGAGGGATGCAGGATGATGACTTGTGGGTCCAGGGCTGCTCTTAGAAATGGTAAATGTGGTCCACAGTCTGCTGCAGTGGTGTTCACACAAGTCTGCAAATATACCAAACCCACTGAATTGGATGCTCTAAATGGGGGGCTTGAACAACGTCGGCCTCATCTCAGTGAAGTCATTTAGAATACAAGTCCTTCCCAGATTCACTTAAGGGCACCCTCTGTGGGAGGGAACACTTGTCAGCCTCTACTTGAGCGAGGATCAGCCTTGCCTGAGTGTGACTAGGCCTCAGTTTCCAATCCTGGCCTCCCCACTCACTTCTAGGGATTGTGGGGAAATCATACACCTCTCTAAATAGAAGGATCAGAAGCAGAACTCTCCTCAGAGAGCTGCTGAGGAGATGGTGTGCCCACCTCCGCCAAGTGTGGTGTGGCTGTCCTCTGCCACTTTACTGGCTTGACTGACTTGTGACAACACTCACCTGTGTTCCATCCTGAAGCAATGTCCCCTCTGAATTCCAAAGGAGCCCTTATTTGGGGAGGAGATGGGCGGGGCCTTCACGCACCTGCCTCGGTTACTCCTCCTTCTGCCTTAGTTGACCGTGAGATAGTCTCCCACTGTTAATGCCCACATGGGTGGGTCTGGTCACAGTTACCCAGGCATGTCATAGGCTTCCATGTGAGCGTCTTTGTGGATGTGGGCTATACCTAGCATTGGGGAGAATCAGTTAATAAGATGCACATGAGCCTTGGACATGGTTGGGGTCCAGAGGAAAGAGCATTCATGCAGGCAACATGCTATTTGGTACTCCAAGGCACAAAGCGGAGCCTCAGCCTCATGGAGATGAGGATATGTGGCCCGAGGAGTCTTCACACGAGGGTGTTCCTGCCATAGAGGAATCAAAGTACACGTGGTGCCATGGGGAAGCGTGGCAGAGGCTGAGAAGGCCCGCCCTTCTGTACTCCACGTGTGAGCCTTTTCCAGGCTGTCTGCTCCAGTACCCTCACAGCACCACGGACCATTGACCCCACTTTCCTTTTTATTATTTATTTATTTTATAGCAACATTTAGAAATATCTCAGCGTGGATGGATGGTAGCACAGTGCCTCATTTGGCTGCATTTCCCAGGCAGGAGGATGATGACCTAGGAGGAAGGTGATGATGGAAAGGACAAGATAATCTCCCTGAAGCATGCTGTGTCCCACTCCCAGAATACACAAAATTACTTGGGAAGCCTCGTCTGCCCCACTTTGTGCCACTGCCTGGATTCCAAGAAGGGCAGGCCTCAGTGGCTTTGCTGGGTCCTTGGTGGCAGTGCCCACAGCTGGGTGGGAAGTAGGTGCAAACAGCAACCAAACCTGCTGTTCTGGGGTCCTGGGACCAGCCAGTGTACACCGTCCCTCCCTTCAACTGTGGGTTACAGATAGCCTCCCCCTGGGGCCAGCTCTGGGCTCTCCAGTTAAGTTACTCAGGCCAAGCTTTGGCTTTGTCACCTTTGAAATGGGGACACTGACAGCATTAAAGGAACTAACTTGGGAAGCCATTGTCATGAAAGCTCCCGAGTCACCTCTCTAAACCTGTCCTGCTCAGAGGAGAGAAAGGATGGTCCCCTAACCCAGTGATCTCACGGGTATGCAGTGTGGCAGAACAAGCTGAGTTAGGGGGAAGAGGAGGGGACGGTATCCCTGGAGAGCAGCAGTGTGGTGATTTTATTGTCCACCATGGAAGAAGGAGGACTGTCCCCTGAAGGTGAGGATGACAGTCCCTTTAAGTTCTTGCGGTTCACTGGACTGGAATGTTCTGTCTCGGCAAACCAGAGGATATTTCCAGGAAGGACTTGGGGGTAGGAGAGCAGACAGGAGCATCCCGACAAGTGATTGGTTACATGGCTTAAATGATGATGGAGGAACATGGACTGAATATTGGCTCCGAGTTTGATGGGCTGTGTTCCTCTCAGTATTGACAACTTCCTTCCTGGCCTCCGGTCTGCCGGCGATGAGCCCGTGTTGTCTCAATTACCTTCTTGGCAGCGGCTGTGAACGGCCCGTCAACCAGGGAGCTGGGCAGTCAGTCTCAATTAGGCTACCCCAGGCCTAACTGGTGTTGTCAGAGCCCCCAATAAACCGATAAGATCAGAGTCCCGAGCCAAGGCAGTTTAAAGACCCGTGATGGAGAGGGAAAGTGGAGAGAAAAACTGCTGTATGACAACCTCTCTAAGTTTTGACTCCCCAAAGTGTCCCGGGATAAAGTTTGCAGTGTGGCTTTTAAAAGGTTGCTCTGATTAGCTCACTTCATCCCCCTTGCCCCTGAAGACAGCTATGTACATTTGTGAAGTGTTGCTCAACAATAGGAAACGGAGGAGAGTCCTGTGTGGCCTGCATACCCTCTCTCACCCCACTCGCTCTCTGGCCCTTTCCAGAGAGGTTGGCAGAAGGCTGAACCTCGGGCTCAGATGCTGTTTGCAGAATGAAATGATGGTTGTAGGCAGGCACTGACCCTCCATCCTGAGCCCACACAGGAAACCCTGTGTGTGTTAAAATGCAGAAATGGGCTTGGTAGGGTGGCTTGATGGGTCAAGCCCTTGCTGCTTAAGATGACCTGAGTTTTGATACTTGATAGCTAAAACTTGCATGAAAAATAAGTAAGTAAATAAACATTTAAAAATAAGGTGGAGCCTGGTAGAGGAAGACAGAACATCAACCTCTAGCCTCCACAGGCACAGACTGTGAAATGCAGACTGTGGGTATTGGGGAAATGAACCTCCCTAACTAGGTACTGGGGTGCTGCAGGTTCAGGGGCTGCAAGTAGCCTTTAGGGGTTCACCAGGAAAATCTTTGTGTGGTCAGACACAGGTGAAATACATGAGTCACCTCTGGGAAGTTTCTCAGGCTGGCATGTTACTGCCAGATGTAGAACATTCTGTACAGATGCAGAGTTCCTTGCTGTGGTGGTCTCACTGTTTCTGTGCTTCTGGTGGCTGGTGTTGGTGCTCTGAGGTGGTCAAGGGTATGCTATATCAAGAGGTCTGATGGCATTCATGTGGCATGCAGCCATCCTGGGCCCACCCTTTTTGGAAGAGAATGGTAGAAACTTTGAATGCCCTCCTGACACACAGTTGTAAGAGAAGTGCCTACACGATAGGCTTGTGGTTGGGGTAAACTGAGTCAGTACTCATAAGCACTTGTAAGGTTTAAGGGCCGGGTCCACACATAGTAAGCACTATATATAATTTTTATCAAATATAGTTTTACACATTGGGTGTCCCCCAAGAGGTGATCTTTGACAGTGACACATGGCACCAGGCAGTCAGCAGCATCAGGCTTTGGACGGCAGTGGAGGTGGTAGATTGGACTCCTTGGAGTTTTGTGCTCATCAATCGCTTCTTCCCAGGTCAAGCTGGTTAGCATCGATGCAGCAGAAATAGCGGATGGCAACCCCTCACTGGTTCTCGGGCTGATATGGAACATCATTCTCTTCTTCCAGGTAAGCCCGCTACGCTCTGGTCCACAGTCATCATATTGAACGTTGCTCTAACATCAGAACAGCACGCACACAGCAAGGGACACCCTGAGACTTAGTGTCCATGGATTCTCCATGTTCTGAATGAGAACCACGGAGTGAAGACTTGGGTCATGGTCTAGTTACAAAGGCAAGCCACACGGGGAAGGTTGAGAAGGGCTTTGGGGCCGGTGTTGCCCAGAGGTACTTGTACAAGCACTGTATGGAGCTGTGGATCCCTTTCTGTGTGAGCCTCACTATATGCAGCTGTGGTCACAAAATACGCTGCGTGTGAGAGTTTTGTCCACTGTACCGAGTTCACACAGGACTCAGTCACTCTGTGACCTGGCTTCCTGAGAGACACTGGGGACATCAGGAAATGTGTTAAATGTTTTCCTTCATTCGTTCATTAGATGTCTGTTGAGTTTCTTCAGTACCGCAGATGCTAGAGAGATAGGGCTCTGTCTTCTGGGAGGAATCCCAAAGATACATGGATTCCATATCACTCTACGGTGCAGGTCACAACTGAGGTGTGAGCAGGGCTTTGTACGAGCTCTAATCAGAGACGGCTACCACAAATGGGTGACCAGAGTGAGGAAAACATACCCAAGGAAGTGACCAGGGCAGGGTTTTGAAGTGTGAATAGGAGTGTGCTCTGAGCAATGCTTCTCAGATGTACTATGCACACGAATTGCATGGGCATGGTGCTGAGATGCCATCTAAATCTGCAGGGCAGGCCTGAGCCCCTGCATTCCTCACGTGGACACTGTGGTAACAGTTCAATGCTGGAGGAAAGGGACAGCCAGCCAGCGGGCCCAGAGTGAACAGGGACAGTGAAGCCTGAAGGAGCATGATGCATTCTGGGAGTGCCAGGCTATAGCGGAACAGAACAGACAGAGTCTGGTCAGGACCAGTGTGTGTGGCTGGTGAGAGCCACAGGGATCTCAGGAGAAGCTTCTCATATACTGAGAACCATGTCTACACAACCTGGACTCTCCAACCAGGCTCTCATGGATGCAGGTCAGAGGGACCATCTGGCCAGGAGTCCCTTGTGGATCACTGGGTCTGATTTGCCCTTTTCTCTCTAGATAAAGGAGCTCACGGGCAACCTCAGCAGGAGTTCCCCATCTTCCAGCTTGTCACCTGGCTCGGGGGGCACAGACTCTGACTCCTCCTACCCACCCACCCCCACCACAGAGAGGAGTGTGGCGGTATCAGTGAAAGACCAGAGGAAGGCCATCAAGACCCTGCTGGCATGGGTGCAGAGGAAAACAAGGAAGTAAGCTGCAGTCTCTCCCTCCCTAACCTCTCCCCTGCCTTAGGCCCACTGGTGTCCACCATGGGCATACCACACCCCACAAGACTGTTTGCAGGCCTGGGGAGTGGTACACATGGACCTTGGGGGGGGGGGTAAGGCAGATCAAACTCTGTCTGCTAAGGTGCTGGGTGTCTATGGGCCCCATGTTTCACATAAAACGTCAAAACAGGGCTGTGATGTGCTTTTCCAGTTCATGTGTGGTGTGTGCATGTGAGTGTGTGGGCCATGCCCATGCATGCACACACAGAGGCCAGAGCAAGCATCAGGTGTCTTCCTCTACAGCTCTCCATTTTATTCTCCTAAGACAAAGTCTCACACTAAATCAGAAGCGTACCATGTCTGCTAGGCTTGGCCAGCAAGCCCTGGCACCTTCCTGTCTCTGCTCCCCAGGGATAGGCTTACACGCATGGACAGCTATGCCTGGTGTTTGTGTGGGTGCTGGGGATTCAAACTCAGGTGCCCAGGTTTGTGCAGTAAGCACTCTTACTGTTTCATAGGCCCAGTTAAAGCAGTCTTCCATCAGACCCTTTACTGGCAGATTTTGGGACTTCATCAGAGGTGCCAGATTAGTGTAGAGGAGGCCACACCCACTTGGGGACATCCCAGCTCCTCTGTGAACACCCTAGGGGGTAGTTGCTGGTGTCTCACTTACTTGTCCAAGCTTCCCCCTGCTAAGTGGTGACATCATTCACTGCCTTCCAAGACAGTCATGACAGAATTTGGGAGAGCAGCTTGGACCTCTCCTAACAGCCACTTAATACATTTCTGCACACCTCCCAGGGGCTGGGAAGAGGCTAGACCTTTGGGGGATTGATGGAGGGAGTTGAGTGTGAATGATTAGAATAGATTACTGTGAAAAACCAAGAAATGTTTAAAAATAAATCAAACTAAAGAGTTTATTGCCAGGGGCCGTGCGAGTGTGAAAGAGACATGGCATCTGGGGAGATAGGAATGTTCATTCTGTGACCCCATTTGGGTACCCATGTACATGTGGCACCTGGTGGCTTTGGCTTGGTTTACAGCCTTCCTAAAGATTGTCTAGATGACTGTTGGGGTCCCTGGCTTTGAGACTCTGATCAGGTCACATGAGCCAAGGCTTGCAAGAGCTCTGCCTAGAGAGTTTGTAACCTGTTGGGAGTCTGAAGTTGTTTCTGCATTGGAAGGTCTTAGATTTTCATTAGTTCCATGAGCAGAATAAGACATGAAAGGATGGACTCTAAAGAGAACCCACACCTGGCATGATTCTCTTCGCCCCTCACTTTGAAAGTTATGGTTTAGGGCTGGGGAGATGGGTCGGTGGTTAAAACACTTCTTGGGTAAGCATGAGGACCAAAGTTCATATTTCCAGCACCCACAGGCTTGGCAGCCCATCTGTAATACCAGAGCTCAGAAGACTGAGACAGAGGGATCCCCAGGGCAAGCCGGCTTAGCCAGAATAGCCGTGTCGGTACGCTCTGGGTCCAAGTAAGAGACCTTGCCTCGGTGAATACAACAGAGGACAATTAAGAAAGACTCTCTGATGTTGGTCTCCAGCTTCCACACACAAGCACCTCCCCCTACCCCCCCCCACACACACACATACACACACACGAACATGCCTACCACACATATATACACATGAGGAAAAAAGTTGTGATTTTGTGTGTATTCATGATGCTGGTGGATGACACTCATCATGTGGCTTCTGTACTCTTGCTTCACACACTAAGTTCACCTTTAGATGAGACCATTCTTGTGGGAACGTCACCCTTCCCAATTATAGTACCCCACGAGGTCATCCTATATTCACCGTTGTATAACTTAAGTGTTAAAGGCTCAGAAAGGGTGTGTACCTGGCCAAGGCCACAGAGCCAGAAGCATAGAGGGGCAGCTGAGATAGGAACTTGGATCTTTCTGGCTCTGTCTATAACAGGGCACTTCCCCACATGTCCCTTTCTCATCATCATCTGTGATGTGTGCTGTGTAAACATCTCTCCTTTATGTATTTAGAAACTTAGGAACCAAGGGTCTTGTTGCCCTTTTGGATAACATATACCTCATGCTTCACTTGGAAAATTCTCAGGGTGGTCCTCCTGGTGGTCAGGGTTGGGGTGTCTTCACAGGGTGAGATGAACAGCACCCAACCCCCTCAGGCCAGCAAGGCTACTGTGTGCAGACCTCCTCTTCCAGTTCCTTTACTAACCTTTCCATCAGGTATGGCGTGGCAGTCCAGGACTTTGCGGGCAGCTGGAGGAGTGGACTGGCTTTCCTGGCTGTCATCAAAGCCATTGACCCCAGCCTGGTGGACATGAAGCAGGCTCTGGAAGATTCTACCCGGGAGAATCTAGAGAAGGCCTTCAGGATTGCACATGATATCCTGCATATCCCCAGACTTCTGGAGCCAGAAGGTACAGTGACCCTCTCTGTCCTTTTATTATTATTATTACAGATATACCATCTGCTCTTCCAGGTAGAAAACTCAGAAAATAAAAATAAAAGCTTAATGAAGAAAAAAATTATTTCCTATGTTATAGTCTTTTTTCTGTGCATCTAATTATAGTATTTTTACATAATCGATATCATTTTTGTATATAATTTTGTCTCTTTTTCATATATATATATATATATTTAGGTAGTATATTTCTATGATTTCCTGTTATATATATTATATTGCATAATAATCCACCTGTAGGCATTCTAAACTTGCCTAGTTCTTCCATATTTGAGTCACTGAGGTTACTTTAGAAATGATCTCTTTGGGAGCTAAAGGCATACCTTAGTGGCAAGTGTGAGGCCATGGCTTAGATCCCCAACTCTGTAGATGGAAGGAAGGAGGGATAAAAGGAAAGGAAGGAGTGAGAGAGAAAGAAAAAGGGGGGACGAGAAGAGAAGAAGGAAGGATCATTTTTTAATACAGTATGACTGTAAACATCTTACTTATCCAGCATGCTTTTGACTATCCCTTAAGGACCAGTTCCCACCTGCAGAATGTCAGAGTTAGGAGAGTACATTCCTTTCGAAGGTGTATAACTATGTTTTGTCACATTGTTCCTCATTGGGTGATTAATTTGGGACCCCGTGTAGCAGGATGTCATGGTCCCTAGATGTACTTATTCATGGAACCAGCAGTGAGCTGACTGCTCACAGTGAGGTGAACCAAGACTCAAGGAAGGAGGGGCAAAATCCTGAGCCTAGGATCCCAGGGTTCTCCATTCTGGTTCCTCTGTCCTTCAGCCAGCTGTGGGACTTTAGCCAAAGGTATTGTCCCCTTCTCTGAGCCTAAATTTCTTCAAGGAGAAAAGGAAAAGGAAAATCCTTTGCTGATGTGTGTGTCCCTTCCTCACCAACACCCTGTGGGTCCTATGGAGAAAGCATGTGTCTTTGCTAATGCTGTGTCTTTCTCAACAGACATCATGGTGGACATGCCGGATGAACAGTCCATTGTGACTTATGTGGCCCAGTTTCTAGAGCGCTTTCCGGAGTTGGAACCTGTATGTTTCTTTCCCTTACCTTTAATTCACAAACTATGCATTTGCACTGGGTCCCCCGGGGACACAGCTGGGGCTTGGGCTGCATCGTTCTGTGTGGTTGATGGTAGCAAAGTGACCTCAAGTCCCTTGCCTTGTCTTAGTTTCTAAACCATCTGTGACATACATCAAGTTCCCAAGTGGGACAGAAAGCCCGTCACATCTCACCCAAACCTCTTCCCATTCCAAACTTGATTAAGGGGACAGAAGATGTTCCCTTGTCACCCAGACTTCACTCTTTAGATGCCCAGTAGATGCCCAGTGGAATAGCCCAGTTCACCAAGTTTTACCAAGGCTCAAAATTATAATAGATAATGACCATTCAAAAGCATGCTTGTGGAGCGTGTGTGTGTGTGGAGTGTGTGTGTGTGTGTGTGTGTGTGTGTGTGTGTGTGTGTGTGTTTTGTATTTTAGGGAGGGTGTTGAATTTTTGAGACAGGATCTCATGTCTCAAAATGTCATGTCTGGCCTTGAGCATGTGGCAATCCTCCTGCCTCAGCCTCCTCACTCTGGGAATACAACTATGTGCCACTATTCTCTGACCATGCCTTTTACCTTTTAGAACCCCAGATAACAGTTGAAAATAGGTTTGGGGCATGGAAGGAAGTTGTCATGGTTTCACTGAACACTTAACCTTGAGACAGTAAGAATAACAACCACAGCCTTTGGTGGGAACCATCTTCCACTTACTGAATGCCTAGCACCAGCTCCGGGGAATCAGCAAGAAGCTGGACTGGAGCTGGCCATCGCTTAGTGCTACGGCATTGATTAGTGCTCACAAAGCCCCGGGTTTGGTCTCCAGTTATGTAAAACTTAATTTAAAAAAGATTGGACAAAATCAGCTGGACAGATAAGGTGCCTAACGTGATGCAGCTTTGTTCTAGTACAGAAGACAGTCAACACATCAGTAGATGCATCGGAATTCCCAGCAGATTTAAGCGACTGGTAGAAAAAAATACACACGTGAAGAAATAAAAAAATGTCAGGGAACAGGGACCATCTTGTAGCTGGAGACCGTGTCTGCAGCTGTCATTCCGACAATCCTGTGTGGTTCACCACCATTATCCTCTTTTTCAGATGAGAATACCACTGCCCCAAAGAGACCTAACCGTCTTTCCAGGGTCACACAGCCATCTAATACAGGACCGCGGCTGACTCCAGAGCTCTGTGTCTCCAAAGTGCACCTTCTTGGGTCTCTTAAAAATACCACTGAGGCTGGAGTCTTACTTTACGCAGCAGTGACTCCCAGTGGCCCTCCGAGCTGTGGGTTAGATTATTGCCTGATCTGTGTGTGTGGTTCCACTCCTTCTGGCGCCATGGTATTTTGAAGAGGAGTTTCTGGGGCTGCCACTTGAAGCTCTGTGACCCTAGGCAGCTTCCTTAATCTATCTGACAGATGTATCAGATACTCTCTAAAGTGGAAAGCATCACCCATATTTCAGGCTTGAGCAAAAAATAACTACCTGTGTGAAGAATCCAGTTTTGCCTGTGGCTCAGAATGAACATTCAGCAAGAGGTGGTAGCAGTAATTGCTATAGAATTCTGTGTTGGGGGTACTAGGTAGCAGGATTTTCACCAGGCCTGAGCTCCTAATCCAGTGGCAGAATCTAATAACAATTGAAACAGTGGTTCTCAACCTTCCTAATGTTCCAACCCTTTGATACAGTTCCTCATGTTGTAGCAACCCCCAACCATAAAATTATTTTCATTGCTACTTCATCACTATAATTTTGCTGCTGTTATGAATCATAATGTTAATATTTTTTGGAGATAGAGGTTTGCCCAAATGGTTTGTGATCCACAGGTTGAGAACCACTGAATTAAAAGTTGATGGTAAGTGGTATGATTCAAGGTCATGGTCAAGATTCAGCAAACCTAAGTGTGGCTTCTCCAGGACTGGGAGTAGAGAGATGGAGGACACGATGGCTGGAGCAAGGGTCTTGGTTCACGCATAACAGCCTGTTTCATCCTGGGGTGTGTGGGATACATTATTTTGTGCTAGTGATTTTACTTTCTTAGTCTTTAGTGTTTTTGTGGGGTTTTTTGTTTGTTTGTTTTGTTTTTTTCCCTAAGTAGTCAGTAGGAATAGGCTTTTAAAGTTAACTGTAAGATATATTTTATTGTTATTATTATTGCTATTTTGTTATTGTTGTTGTATACATTGTAGGGGAGGGTCAGGGGTCTGTGTATTCAGGGGAGTACATGGAGGTCAGGGGACAGCTTGTGAGTGTAGATGGGACTGAGATTCTCAGGCTTACATGACAAGTACCTTTACCCTTGGAGAGAGCTTTCTATCTCCTCTTCAAGTCCAGGCTTCTATCTGCAGTTGCTTCCAAAGAATGTCTTTTGTATATTTTTTAGTTTAGATTGGTTATTCTAGAGCCTTCTCTTTTGTAATTCCAAACCTGAGTCATAGGTAGGTCTACTTTTGGTAATTGTTGCTTCCCTTGTTTATAGGCTTCATTCTCCTGCTTTCTCATTTCCTGAACTTTGTTTTCTTTGGTGGCAGAGACATTATGCAAAGTAAGAGTAGCCACTGAGGTAGATGGCTTTCTTTTTCTATGTTGATCTGTCTTCTATTGCTTCAACAAGATACCAGATGCTAGATAACATATAAAGAAGAGAGATCTGGGGCTGGAGAGATGGCTCAGCAGTTAAGTGCACTTGCTGCTCTTACAGAGGACCCAAGTTTAGTTCCTAGCACCCACATGGCGATTCTCAACCATCTGTCACCCTCTCTGCCTCTGTAGGCACCTGGCACACACATGGTTGACATATATATAGAGAGAGAGACAAACATTATACACATAAAATAAAAAGAGAGAGAGAGAGAGAGAGAGAGAGAGAGAGAGAGAGAGAGAGAGAGAGGAGAGAGATTTGACTCAGCATTGAATGTTTGAGTTAGCGCTAGCACCTTCTAGAAAGGACCTCATGGGCATTATAGTCAAAGTGTGTGAGAGACAGAGAGGTCACAGAGCAAGACAGGAAGCCAGAGAACCACTTGGCTCTTCACTCTGAAAACAACTCCCTCTGCAATGAACTGGTGACCTATGAGAAGTATGTTAGTTCCTTCTGAGGTTAGAACTCCCTGTGGCCCAATCACCTTGCACTAGGCCTCTCCCTTTAAAGGTCCCTCTATGCTTCCTGTAGCCATACTGGGTACCAAGCTTCTAACACGTGAGTCCTTGGGAAATACAGCCATGCAGAGGATATAGCCCCTTCCTGAACCCAAGATGGGAGTTGCTCATTCTGACCATTTCAGGAACCTAGAGGCATGTTGATGCTAGTTCATTTCTACCATCTGGCTTCAGATTGTGAGGGTGACATCAGTCCACTCCACCCACCATTGCACTTACTGGAAGCCCAGCCAGCCCTGACTTATGCCCTGCTTCTCAGCCCTGCCTGGGCTCTTGCACTGAAGACACCCCTGGGTAAAATCACAAGGCTCCGATGAGAGTTGATGTTACACTGCTTCTAACTTCAGACTTCTGTGGTGACCCACGTGGTCAGTAAGAACATGGCTGGTCCCTCCTCACCTCAGGCAGGCTAGCTCCCTCAACTGGTAGGGTCCACAGGAGTGAGGCAGCTGAGGTACTGCTCACTGAGGTACACTGAACACCCCACTGAGTGCGTCGATAATCTCTCTGCACCTGTAATTTCGGGAAAAAAAAAGTCTTTCACATTTTTATTTACCTGGCCATGTTTGCATCTCAGCGGGACAGGGGTTGATATCACTGTGAAAACTCTGGTTAAAGTGGCTTTTGTTGTTGTGGTTGTTGTGGTTTGGAAGTCGTACTTAAAGGTGGAACCTGTGATTTCATGTTGTCCTGTGTTTCTCAGCAGGAAGATTTTGTGAATCCAGACAAAGAAGCCCCCATTGAGTCCACCTTTGTCCGAATCAAAGAAAGCCCCTCTGAGCAGGAAAGCCGAGTCCTCCTCCTCAGTGAGAACGGAGAGCGGGCCTACACTATCAACCATGAAAGCAGCCACCCACCACCTGCCAAAGTCTTCGTCTGTGACCAGCCTGAGAGCACAAAGGGTTTCTATCTGGGTGGTGTGCCCAGCCATATTCTGTCAGACAGCGCCACTGAGTTCATGCACCAGATCATTGACCAAGTCCTTCAGGAGAGCCCAGGGAAGACCAATGAGCCAGCTCCAGAGTCTTCCATCTTATCAACCAGAAAGGATGGCCGGAGGTCCAACTCCTTGCCAATCAAGAAATCCGTCCACTTTGAGGCTGATTTGCACAAGGATGCTTCATGTAGCAAAGACCCTTTCTACGGCTCAGACTTCCGCTTTGAGGGGAGCCCAAGGGCGGCAAAGGAGCTATCGAAGCCTGATAGCTATGTCTCAGTGGTTGAGGTTGCCAAGGAAAAGAAGACAGAACAGGAAGCCAGGCCAGCACAGGAGGCTGCCTCCGACAAGGGCCCTAGAGATATTGTTGGTGTGGATGGCATGCCTCATCACAGTCAGCCTTCCCAGGACCCCACATTCTGTAATGGCGCTGTAGAGAGTCCGGCTAGCCAAGGTGAGAAAGGCCCTTCTTCTCCATCCCCTGGAGATCATACTATCCTGGCCAACTCCACTGAGCTCAAGGTTCAGCTGCTAACTGTTGAGCCTATGGATAAAGATGACTATTTTGAAGGCATCCCCCTGAAGGCTTCCAAGTTTAACAGAGACCTCGCAGATTTTGCTTCTACTAGCCAGGCTTTTGGTGAGGAGCCATCACCCCGTGAGAAGACACTTGAGGAGGAGGAGGGTTTTGAGACTTATGCTGAGAAACTGGGGAAAAGGAAGTCAAAGTCTCCCCATGCAGAGACAGAGTCCCCCGAATCTCAAGCCAAGCCTGACAAACATGAGTCTCCTCCCAAGGACCCTGAACAAGATCAAGACCATCCTTTAACCTCAGAAGAAACACCAGCAGATAAGAAACCCGAAGTGTTTGAAAAGGCCAAGAGAAAGTCCACCCGGCATCGCAGCGAGGAAGAAGGAGAAGTGGAAGACCTCTCTGGAGTCGGTGGAGAAATGCCATCCAACCCTCCAAGTGCCAGCGTCAGCCTGGAAACCCTCAGGAGTCACAGCGAAGAAGGGTTGGATTTCAAGCCTTCTCCACCACTCTCCAAGATCTCCGTCATCCCGCATGACCTGTTCTATTACCCGCACTATGAGGTGCCCCTGGCTGCAGTGCTGGAGGCTTACTCAGAAGGTGGGGAGGATTTGAAAAATGAAGATGCCGATCTAGGGGAGCCAGAAGAGGGCTATCTGCAGGATTCCAGGGAGGAGGAGGAGGCCCACAGCTCCCAAAGCAGCTGCAGTTTCTCCTTGCCTGTTGACAACGGCCACCCCAGCCTTGGTGACCAGGTGTCCCATGTTGATGAGAATTCTGAGGGGCCCACATCAGCCTCAGGATCTGGTTCACCACCCTCCCCCAAGGACCACCAACAGAGGGAAACCAAAGAGAATGGCCCTGTGGAGAGCCAGCAGGTACTTGAGGTTTGGGAACTCAGAGCTTCTCCCACTGTAAGCCTTCCCTTACAGAACCTAGAAGACATAGAATTCTATGTCCTTCCAGAAGGCTCCAACAAGTACTGGGTTGACACCCAAATGGAAGCCATTTCTAAAATTTTGTACCCAGGCATAATTATCTTATCCCAGCCCACACCCTACTCAGAGGTCTTCTTAGGACAAATGAGATTGTGTGTGAGGGCCTTAGCAGAGTAGCTATGATGATCGTATAAAAGGAGCCATTCACGGTGAACTATCAGGTCATCTCCTGCGGCCACCTGGGGAACAGGGCGAACTCACGTTGGTTTCCGGCATGGTTCTTAGAAGCCTTGGCTGTGTCAGGCCATGTTCTTGATTCCTCTGACTTGCTAGGGATCGTATAGACAGGAAAGGGGACACTCATTCTAAGCTCAAGCAGCTGAACACACACTTGTCAGCCTCTTGTGTTTCTACTCTTATCTAGCCAGTGGCTCAAGAGGGGACAAGAGGGGATAGGTGCACAGAGTCCTGGCTGATGCCCCCGGGAGCAGGGAAGGTCTTCCTACAAAGAAATACCTTGCAGCCCTGGGAATCCTGGAGGGGGTATGGGAAGGTGGTGGTGTCCAAGCCCTGGTAGGATGCAGAGATGGTTAAGAGAAGCACCTGTGCTCGGCTTTAGCAGTTCATGTGCCAGCAGTGGTTCTCAACCTGTGGGTCGTGACCCCAGTGTTGGGGGGGTGTGTGTGTGTGATCAAACGACCCTTCCTCAGGGGTTGCATATGAAATATCCCTGTCCCGCAGATCAGATATTTACATTACGGTTTATAACAGTAGCAAAATTACAGTTATGAAGTAGCATAGATTAAGGTTCACCACCACATGAGGCACTGTATTAGAAGGGTCACAGCATTAGGAAGGTTGAGAACCACCGGCTCAGCCCTTTGGAAGAAGCATCATGACCAGCATCATAGCAAAGTGAGGGCAAAAAGGGAGGTGTGCCACCCTCCCTAGTGTGGTGGACACAGAGAATGTGGCATCAAATGTGGAGGTGGCCCTGCCGAGGGTTCCACAGAGGGAAATTCCTCAGGCCCAGAGAAGCTGGAGGGTGTGGGAGAGCTACTGGGTGGGAGACATTCCCTGAGTGCCAGAATCAGGCTAGGAATGGAACCAGCTTATTCCAGATCAGCTCCATCTCTTTCTTCAACTCTTCCTCAGTGTTTCACCTCTTATCCCAGTTAAGTCCTGAACTGCCTCACAGAGGGGTGACCCTAAACCCCAATTGTCATTTCATTTTCCCCTACTCCCACCTCCTTAGCATGAGCTTTGACACTCTTTCCTCTCCCACCTACCTGTCCAGCCTTCTCTTCCTTCCTTCCAGCAAATTCAGCTTCCCCTGGTTCCCAGATAACCATGCCCTGGGTTATAAAAATTCCCAACATTTAGCAAGTGGTCATTCGCCCTTCAGAGCTCTGTACCAAGGTCACGTCTTCCCGGCTCCTGCCCTAACAGAGATCTTGCTGCCTTAGCTGGGGCCAACCACACTGGCAGTTCTTTCCTGTCTCCTTGTTTGTTTGTTTTCCCTATCCCAAGAGTAAGTAGGCATCTGCATATGCATCCTTGGACTCTAGAGACCAGTGTGGTGCCTTACAGGGTCTGCCAAATGCAGGGGTCAAGTGCATATTGCTTTGGGAATGAAACAGGCAGATAAATGGGGAGACATGGGTGGGCTAAGAAAGCCTTACACTCTGGGGGGGCTGCAGGCAAGGGAGGCTGGGGAGACTTTGGAGATGCTTAGGATTGAGATGGCACATAGCCATCGTCAGAGCTTGCTATGGTTCGGTTTGCCAATCTGGAACAATGGGGAGGATTGTCAGTCCTTAGCCATGAATGGCTTATTGGGGCAGGGCAGGGAGCAATGTGCTCAACAGTTAGTTGTAAGGCAGATCCGGAGAAGAGGGCTGGTGGTTCCAGGGGTGCCAGACACAGCTGTCCCCTTCTCCTGGTGCTGAGAACAACTCCATCCACACACTTCTTTGTGGAATATTCCTTTACACTGTGTGAATATGTATCACTGTGATTGAGTTAATAAAGAAGCTGATTGGCCAATAGCTGGACAGGTAGAGGTTAGGCAGGTCCTGCAAACAAAAAGAGAGCCCAGTGAAGAAGAGTCAGAGAATCATGAGGAAATCAGAGAGAAGGAGATAAACCTGATGTGGGCTGCCAGTTCTGCCCAGCAGTGCCTCCTGTGGGAAACTGTCAGAAGCCAGCAGGGGTGGCCATGACCTTCAGTGAGATCAGATCTGATGTCTAAGCTGGAGATATGGAGTACAGCTGGAGTGATTCTCCACGGGACAAAAGGCCGAGTAGGTGGATGAGAATGCAAGTTACATCCTGGCCTTGGCCTTGGGCGAGCAGCTAATGAAAATGCAAGTCTGGCCCTTTGTTCTTATGTTTGTTTGGCTGTGACAGGCTCTCGTGTACCCCAGGCTAGCCTCAAACCCACTCTATAACCAAGAATGACCTTGAACGTCTAATCCTCCTGTTTTCATCTCTAAGTACCAACCACTATGCCAGGTTTTTGCTGTGCTGGGGATAGAACCGAGGTCTTTTTCCATGCTGGGCAAGCTCTCCATTCACAGAGCCACATCCTCAGTGCCCGGCCCTTCATTTTTATGGGCTTTCTGCCAGTAGTTGCCAAAATTAGATTGAGCACCTGCTATGTGCAGAGTGGATAGTTAGATAGCGGATAGTAGTTGGGGCAGCCCTGGGTTGGAATCATATGATCACTCAGAAGTTTTAGAATCTCATCCTGCCCCAAGACTTACTGGTGGCCAGCAGGGGTGGAGTGTAGGGAGGGCAGGTCAGGCTTCCTTCCTTAGCTCTGAGCACAGCCTCCCTGCATCCAGAGGGAGCGATATCAACGCAGCTTACATTGTGGCTCTGACCCATGGCTTTGTTTGCCTGCTGCTTCTAACTCCGCTTTGCACTTTGGTCCCCAAGTACAGCCCCTACTTCACCCTGGGGGTGTGCAAAGTCCATGGCTGAGCAAGCCAGAGACTGGAAAATGGCAAGTTTTTCTTGTTCTGATCATTAAAAAAATAAAATAACGTGAGTAAAATCCTCTCATCATTTCCTCTCTAGGAAAGGCTCAGTCATGAAGGACACTGGTCTCATGAGGCTAAGAGCACTTTCGGTTCCTACCTTGAACTTTGTTCAGGGTAGCTGGCCTGGCCTCCAAATCCCTTACCTGGCCCCTGGTGTGGAGGTTCTCCCTGCTGTCCCCACACTTCTAGATTTCAGTGGGGGCGTGGCTGATGGGTAACAGGTGCTCAGTACGACAGTGGCTAGAAGGTCCCCTTTGCAGTAAATACTGGATGTAGCCCTGTGATCCCTTCTACCAGAGGCACGGTGTCAGTGTCCTGCCCCAGACTCTGCATTTGCTCGTGTGTGTTCCTCTGCAGGACCATAGAGCACCTTTGCACTTGGCCACCTCAAAGTTCAGCCATTGGCTGGTATAAGGGATAGCCTTTGAAGGAACGTGCTGAAGAGGGAAGAGGGTGATGGTGACTGTACCCATTTGACAGCTGGGATATTGAGGCTCAAAGAGAGATAATCAGTGGCTTAAGGTCAAGTAGCTGAGTCAGACAGGATTTCATATCACTGAGCTTCCTGACTCCAGAACTCGATGTTTCTCTCTATTGATTTGAGGCCTTTGAGTTCTGCACAAGGAGCAGAATTTGGGCATGGGCTTCTCTCCTGGGCCGTCCACGTTGGAAGGAGTTCGTAAGATGAGCAGCATTGGAAGGGACACTGGCCGGATTGGAGTAGAGCCCGGAGAATAATGTCATCTACTTCAGTAGGGAATTTGACCTGTGTTTTGGCTATTTTGTGTTCTAGCCCCAAGAACCCCCAAATCCAGAACACCCCGGAAAACCAATAGAAGAAAAGTTAACAGAAGTCTCAACTAGCAGTAAAAAGAAAGAAAAAAGGAAACATGTGGACCAAGTAGAAAGCTCATTATTTATAGCCCCTGGGACTGTCCGCTCCTCAGATGACCTTGAAGAAAACCCCTGTGAACACAAGATCCCTTCCAGGTATGTCACTAAGATCTTGTCACTTTAGAAACTGAGGCAAGGGCTTACTCTCTTAGGGTGAAGGAGCATCTTGGGTAGACAGTGCATCAGCAGAGGGTGCAAGCAAAGCCCAAGCCATGGATATTGGCTGAGGAGAACAGGGAAATGTCTGTGTCCGTGGGCATGAGGTCTGATTGGCCACACCCTACAGAGTCTGGTCACTGGTCATAGAATAGGTAGCAGTTACCTCCAGGGTCCTGCTTCCCATCTGGCTCAGGCACATTGTGGTTAAGGATACTGTGGTATGGGTAGACCTAGTTAGCACAGAGACCTCCAAAGCTCCATGGTAAGCAGGCAGTACTGAAGTGAGCTCATTTATGTGAGGGAGTCCTGGAGCCTCTACCTGCTGGCCCCAGGGTAAACAGAACTTTCGGGAGGTTGATCCCTGGCTTGAGGTTACAGAGTGGGACCACTCTCTGTGTGCCTCTTGGCTACAAATGCTTTTCTTGCCACAGCTCAGTTGGACTCCCTACATAGCTTTCCACTGGCCTAGGAAGAGAGGCCTGGGAACCCACAGGACCCACGTGACCGTTCATGCTTATACCACACACCTCTGGCCCCGGCCATCTACCCTCAGTTGAGTTCATACTTTGCTTTAGGCTCCTTCAAACTGAAGGGCTGTCGCTCTGCATTCAACTCTGTCTACTGGGTCACTCCAGCTCAGCCTCTGGGGGGCAACCCCATTACACCTCCTCCAAGCAGGTATCTCGGGTTTCCCACAGGTTATTTTTGATATGTTCTTGTATAGTAGCATCTTTTTTTTTTCCCCCACAGAATAGTCATTTCTTTCCTGTAAAATTTTTGGCAGCACTGGGGATTGAATTCATAGCCTCATGCATGCTAGGCAAGTGAACTAGGCTACCACAGATCTATTGGTGAAATTATTAAGGCCACTCCACGTAGTTAAAAGGGAGGTTTATTTTGTGGGGTAACTTACAAATGAAGGGATAGGTTACAGGGTCTAGCAAAGGTATGGCACAGTCCGGCGGTGTTCTCTGGAGAACTCTGTTCGGTCTACCTCCAGCGTCCAGGGTCCCAGAACCAAGAGCGACCTCCTCTCGATCCTGGGTCTTCCTGCTTCCTTCCTCCGCTCTGCCTTGTGGGCGTGACCATTACCGAAGCCTCAATGGGGGTTGGAACTTCCAGGCCAAGGCTGGGATGGCTACCTACTATTTCCCCAGCCCTCTTTTGGCTTTTATTTTGAGGAAGTGTCTAAGTTGCCTAGGCTGGCTTTGAACTCACTCTGTAGGCCAGGCAAAGGCAAGGCATGGAGTTCATTTTAGTACAGCCCTGGCTAGCAGTGGGCGCTCAGGTCTTTGGGTAGATGAATGCATGAACAGTTGTGCTTCCTCCTGTCTTCTGGAGGTCAGGAGATGGGTCCTCAGCACCTGATTGCTGGGACAGTGAAGGTCAAGGTTCACACTCACTATAAGGCTCACATTGGCAGACTATAATGTAAAAATACCTGAGAGAAACCTTGCTGCAGCAAAGCAAAGAGAGAAAGATCGTTCCCTCCCACCAGGAATGTGCTTTTGAGTTAGGAAGCATGACCCACACATGAGGGCAAGAAGGGGGTGCAAAGCACCCAGCACTGCACCATGGAGGATCAGGTCACTCTGGACACTGCTGAGATCTGGGCCCCAGGGTCCCTTTTGACTCTGAGGTTGCATTTTGCTTCATGCCTGTGCTGTGGTAGCAATGAGGACTATGTCACACTGCCTAGATTGAAAGATACCAAAGCTGCCTTACAGGGACTTTCTGAGAATGTGTACATAGGCAAAGTGCCAGCTTCCTGCAAACCATGTAGTGAGCTTGTTTAAAGGACACTGAGATGACTCTGTATGAAGGTACATAGCACCCACCAGATACCTAGTTCTGCTGGGCAGTAAGCCAGGACCCAAGGCATCCTGAAGCTGATGGGGTGATCCATTCTACAGAGGGATGTCAGATACCAACTAGCATTGACAGCTCTTACCCAGGAGCCATAGTTGATGGCCCAGGATTCTTCTGCCTCCACTTCAGGGTATCAGCTCTGCTCGAAAGACCGAGGGGCATTCCATGTTGGCCCCAAAGCTTTGGTGATAAAATCAGTCTCCTTATGCATGAAAGGAAAAATGACGGTATTCCCTAGGGCTTGATTGGCAGGAAGTAGCCACATAGCAAAGAGCAGCAGAGAGAACATCCAACCTCCAGGCCTTGGGCCCAGACCTGCCCTTAACCTGCAGGGGACTGTAGATGTAACCATCTTATTAAATAGAAACACAGAGCCAAATTCAAAGCCTAGATCAAAGCCCAAGAGGTCAAAGCAGTATCTAAGAGCTAAAAACCCTTTCTTACCCTTCACTGCTGCTGCTGTCCTTCCCCTCAGCAAGAGGCCCACTTCCTTTGTCTCTGTCTTTTTATTGATTTTCTGTTCTGCCTTCTCATTGATTGTAAACCCAACCACATGACCTCCTCGTCACTGCCTGTCTATACAGACCTCCAGGTCTTCTATGGTTGGTATTGAGATTAAAGATGTGTGTCTCCATGCTGGCTGTATCCTTGAAGACACAGAGATCCATCTAGCTCTGCCTCCCAAGTGCTAGGATTAAAGGCGTGCACCACCACAGCCCAGCTTCTGCTATGGATTGCTATTAACTCTGACCCCCAGGCAACTTTATTTGTTAACATACAAATAAAATCACATTTCAGTACAAATAAAATATCACCATAGAGGACTTACAAATGAGGCCCTAAACCTGAGGATGTCTGTATATAAAGACCCCAGTCCTGGCTCAAATTCTAGGATTTTTAGAAATATGCTTTCTATTAAAAACCCTGATTTGCATTTTGGTGTCGATGAGGGCCCAGTGTCTGTGGCCACACCTGGCTGTGTGTTTCAATGGTATGAATGCATAGGTACAAACCGTCTCTGGGTCTGAAGTCACAATTGTGCTTTAACCCAGCTGTGGAAAGTCCCGGGCTGGGGTAACTTGAGTGACAGTATGACTGGACCACTTGTGCCCTGAGCAGTGCCCATTCAAAATGTGTCTTTGCTTTTCAGGAATAGCCACAGTGACTCCAGCATTTACATTCGGCGACATGCTAATAGGTCTTTGGAATTGGTTAGTATGTGAATTTCTTCTTCCCTATGGCCCCTGCTACTCAGTACTTTTCGGTCCATCCTCCCTCTCCCATCCCTGAGCTATGGGATTATTGACCTGCACCAACCTTACACTGGGATAGAAGACAGACATACTTAACAAACTTGTTAAGCACAGTCCAATTGGATATCCAGTTGGGGCATGAAGGGGTGTAAATAAAGCATTGATTTCAAAGCCCAAAGGCCTCTTTGTCATAAAAAAAAAAAAACAAAAAAACAAAAAAAAAAAAACAATGGACCCAAGACACTTCCCCAACCCTACACCCACTTCTAGAAAGATCACAGTTAAACCAAGGCTGCCCAGTCACTAGAGGATCCTTGTGACATCGGCAAGTGTTGAGACCTGCAGTGGCCCTTACTTCAGAGCCTGTCTAGGTGGTGGGTGGGCCTCTTCCCAGTCACCCTCGGGCTGGGGGGCAAGGGCGGGGGGCAGGGTGGTCTTTCTTGTTTAGCAATTTGATTTTTGAAACTAGATGTCTGCAGTATCGAGAAAAGCGTGGCATGGTCGGCTTTGTAAGCTTAAAACCACCTTGTTTTCTGTTTCAGAGATTTCATCTTTACTAATTGGGTTGCGGGGTTTTGTTTATAAATTTCACTGTAGGACCATTTTAGCTATGTTCAATTGAGGAACGCAGCCGATCTGGATGAGAGGAGAAACAGAGTGCTAAACAGGTTGGTGGCTTCATTCCCTAAGTCTGGGTTTTAAATATATATGTGCTAAATAAACATATGTCTTTGTTTAAATGTGTGTGTATGTTTGTGTGTGTGTGTGTGTGTGTGTGTGTGTGTGTGTGTGTGTGTCCTATCACAGGGGCCATTATTATTATTATTATTATTATTATTATTATTATTATTTTTACTATGGCTTCTTTATCATGTTGCTAATAATTTGGGAAAATACCAGGAAATAACTCTTCCAAATGAAATGAATCAAGTTAGATCTTCTTGAGGAGGGGCAGAGGGGCAGAGCAGAGCTCAGAATGTGTGAGTGGGAAGACGGGTCTGGGTTCTGAGTCTGCGGCTGTGCTTGACAAAGACTTCAGAGATAGAAGCCAGTTGCCAGAGGTAGAGCTGTACGGTCCCATCCTATATATAGCACCTGACCCTGTGTCCCTTCTGTCCCACTGCAGGTACAATTCTCAGAAGCTCACTGAGCTGATTTTACAGTTTTACGGCATCAGAGCAGACATGAAGCGGGAAAGCAAACATGCCAGGCTGTCTATGAAAGTATTCATTACTGGTGGAGAACTAGATTCCCTAGTTGATAGTCCTCAAGTTACCGTAAACCAGTCCACCTAGAACCTGAGGGATGGGAATAGAATCTCTCTAATTCTGATGTGGCCCTACCCCTCTTAAAGTCACATGAGTATTTGATTGTATTGCCCCACCCCTGTGGGTTTGCATGGGCTTGGAAAAATTAGATGATGGGATTGGTAGTCTCTGCCCAACCCCTTGAACAGGGGCTTTAGACCTCTATTCTTTTGGCTCCTAAAAACAAATACAAGTGAGATACCCTGCTTTCTTCCCAGGCCTAAAATAAAAATGCTAATTTCAATTTCTGCCAAAGGGAGCTTTCAACTAGGGAGAGAGTGCTTGTGGCTTTGATCAGGTAGGGCTCTGATAGAAACAAGAACTTGACATATGCAGGGGTGTTTCCTACCTCCAGCAACAAATAGTTTCTATTTTTCCTACAGACAACTTTAAGCCAGAGGAATTCTGCCCAGTGTCTGTTATTCAGGCATAAATCACTCTATTGCAGATGTCACAGCTCACCCGTCACTTGTCAGGAGATGGTTTGGGCTTCTCGCAGCCCCCATCCAAGGCCTGGAAATGGCCCTGAGAAGCTCATATTTCAGGCTTCTATGTGTCGGCCCCCTCCCCCCTTTCCCTTGGTACATTTGGGGCTGCGGTTTGGTTTTTACCACCACCCACACTCTTGTGCTAACACCCTGTCCATTACCTGCCGGGCAAAAGCCAAATGGCGTGTTAAACGCTGCCTTCCACCACATAAAAGAAAGGTAACTCTGACCCCAAATCAAAGCTAGCAGCTCTTCTGAAAGTAATATTTCACAGACTAAACTTGGGGTGACTCTGTTGGTTTCTGGTGGCTGCTTTGAAATCAGGCTCAGGAGTACCTCTATCACAAAGTAATTGTGTGGCCTGTGACAATTGCTGCCCCCAAACTGTCACTGCAGCCATCTGTGACATGGGCCCCGATAGTTCCTTCTGTTAAGGGTCATGGAGATAGCTGGGGTCTGTGTGTGTATTCCAAGGGCTACCCGGATGGACCCCTGCCTGGAATGTACACACAATGGGAACCTCCTGATGTATCATGGGAACCTTCATCTGCAGGTGGGCGGTTGGGTTGAGGTTTAGGATGTGGTCCTCCCTCATAGGGACCCCACCAGTGACCATCCTGTCCCCTATCTTTCCCTCTGCAGGACTGGCACCAACTCCTCTGGAGAAGCTGTGCCCCTGGGAAGCCAGAGCCCACCCAACGACTCTCTGACACAGTTCGTACAGCAGCCTGACGTGATATATTTCATTCTTTTCCTCTGGCTCCTGGTCTACTGCTTGCTGCTCTTCCCCCAGCTTGATGTCAGCCGGCTCTGAAACATGTGTCTGGAGAATAAAAGACAGGACCCTGGCCAGGGTGGAGTCTGCCTCCTGCATCTTACTGTCTGTTCAGGGTCGAGCTGCTTCTGCAGAGATGGAAGACCTCAGAGGGAACACAGGCCCCACCTCCTGTTGCTGTCTGGTTCAGTCTTTGCTCACGTTTCCCCTTGATTCTCTAAGACTTGAGAGCATGCTTACCTCCCTGACTGTGCTCCGAGCTCAGGTTTGAGGCTGGATCTGCAGACAGGATTCCTCCGTACGTGCCTTGTTTGATCAGATGCGAGTCCTTATGAATGTGTACTCCAAACCCGGGTCTTAGCATGTGAACATGCAGGTTTCTGAGCTCCTAATGGAGCTTAAGTTACTTACTTTTATCTCAGGGGAGGGTCTGCCTGATTTCAAGAAAGAACAGAGTCATACTAGGAAGAAAGGTACCCTGTTCTCCTCCATGTGTGAGTGTTTGCGTGAAGGTGATACGGCTCCCATGAACTGGTCCCAGCCTGATGACCCATTGTGTTCCCTGAGGGAGTTCAATAGCACACCTGCCTGCTCCCCAGAAATTATGCCTGAGCATTGGCAGGCTCCAAAGAAGAGGGCACTCTGCCAGCTTTGTTGTGAACCATGGCACATTCTTTTACCTTGACGTTCTTGGAGGGTTGCACTTTTAATTCACTTTTGCATTGACTGGATCGAGGTAGAGCTGTACTTCTCAAACCTTCTCCACCATCAGATGAAAGAGGAAAAGGGGTCAGTCTAGATTTGCATTAAAAGCCAGGCTCTGGCTGCCTGGGATAGCCCTAAGACTGCCTCACATTCTGCTGAGTTTTCTGTACAGATTCTGAAGTCCTTACAGGGCAGCATAAGAAGCCCCAGGGTGCTGGAAGTGGTTGGGTCAGAATAAGCTCCCATGAATGGTGGAGCTGCAGGTTTCTGGGCTCAGGATGCACACCTTGGCACCAGCATCCTTTGTGGTCAACCGTAACAGAGATCTTGAAAAGGTTTTCTGGAAAGTACCAGGGCGTAGGCCAGGGCAGGCAGCTTGTGAAGAGAATGGTTTCTTTGCTCATCATCCTATTGCCCTCTCCTCTGTGCAAAGGCTCAGGTCTTCGCAGTCTCTAGGTTCCTGCCCCCCCCTCAGCATGCCTCTCAAAAACCACATACTGGCAGCCCTTCTAAAGCAGTGAACTGAGCCGGGCGGGGGTGGCGCACGCCGTTAATTCCAGCACTTGGGAGGCAGAGGCAGGCGGATCTCTGTGAGTTTGAGGCTATGCAGAGAAACCCTGCCTCAAAAAACCAGGAAAAACAAACAAACAAAATCATAAACTGTTAGTCAGGAGGAGGGGGCCCCAGGGGACATCTTATTTAGCTGAACTCAGAGAGGCAGAGCAGGCTGTCAAGAGCTAGGTCACACAACCTACCAGAAACAGACTGGCCATGAGTTCCCCGGCCACGTGACCCCCATTCCAGAACTGTCACCTTGTTGTAGAAGACTTGCAGCCAGGTACACAAGTGTCCCGAAAAACCTAAGTAAAATGTCCTCACTCAAAGGCATCACTTTCAGGCCATTTATCTCACCTTCAAGCTTATCCCTAGCTCCTTCTAGAATGTTCTGGACAACTGTAAAGGCTTGTGGGCTGCTTGCTTCTCTTGTTGCTGTAACAGAAAAACTGACAGAAACAGCTGAAGAAAGGGGGGTTGGGGGCTCACGGTTCCAGGGTAACCGTCCATGATAAGGGGGGGGGGTTCATAGCAGCAGGACCGTGAGGCAGCTGCTCACACTGACTCACAGTCAGGAAGCAGAGAGAGATGAACGCTGGTGCTCAGCTCACTTCCTCCTCTTTGTTCAGTTTGGACACCACCACCACCACCCCCCCCCCCCCAGCCCACAAAATGGTGCTGACCACATTCAAGGTGGGTCTTGTCTCTTTAGTTTTGGAAAGAGCTTCAGAGTCACAGCCAGAGGTGTGTTTCCATGGTGATACTAAATGTCGCCAAATGGACACTGGAGATGGGAAGTCCCATCTTGCATTGGACACGTGAGCACCATTCTCAGTCCGGGAATCATTCTCCTGTAGCATGCAAAAGACTTGCTTATTTTTAAACACTTTGTATGTTTAAGCAATTTATATAGCACATTGAGTCACGACAGCCAAAAACCTGGCCTCTCAACCATTTTGATTGGCACCTGCCTCCTCTCCCAGAAAGAATTGAGGCATTCCTGGGAGCTTTGGGGAGCTTGGAACAATTCCAGGTTGAAGGCCCAAAGCTCCATAAAAAGTGAATTACTTAATGAGCTCCCGGTCCTATTGGAAGTTCAAAAGTACAGATGAAGGTTATACGTGTGATGTTTCATGACCTCGAATATTGCAGTCCTCACCCAGATGAGGTACCAAAGAAGAGTTGACCCAAATATGAATCATTTATGATTTTATGGGACTGGACCATGGTCAGACGTCTCTGCAAGCTGCTTTTCTCACCCCCTACAGCTTCTAACCTTTAAACCATCTATAGGCAAGATGCCCAGGAGTCATTGGTTTCAGGCCAGCAGGAAGTTGACTTTATTTTGAAGGGAAAAAAAATCTTGAGTGTAGGGGTGTATAGAAGAAAGTGGATATGGAAAGCTGCTGAGAAAGCCATCCGATCCCTTGACATCCTTTTTAAAAGATTTATTTTTAAATTGTGTGTGTGTGTGTGTGTGTGTGTGTGTGTGTGTGTGTGTGTGTGTGCAGGTACCCATGGAGCCCTAAGAAGGAATCAGAAGATCCCCTGTGTGGGTGCTGAGAACCGAATCAGGGTCCTCTGCAAGAGCAGTGTGCACCCACCACCACTGAGTCCTGTCTCCTGCCTTGTTAGCATCTGTTAATTGAGAAAACGTTGTAGGTTTGCAATGAGGACAGCTGCCCCTGAGGCTTGCTTGTGGCGGTAGCCCCTTTCACTTTCAGCCATTTCTTCTAATATTTTCCTCTGTGTTTCTATGTGGCATACAACACTTTGATGTATATATATATGTATGTACACACACACACACACACACACACACACACACACACACACACACATATATATATATATATATATATATATATATATATATACATGCATGTATGTATGTATACACATTACTAGTTTAAAAACATCTACAGGCTTGTTAATACCTTAGTTGGGATTCCCTCTCACCAATACCCATACGGGTTTTCCCAGTATAGTTAGATCACGTGGCTGATGCATCCCTATTTCGTGATAATGCTGTCTTGGGCATGTGGGGACTGTACTTCTGAACTGAGTTGTAGGCTGTGGTTACATATCCTTGCTTGTTACCCTCCTCTTTCCCTCCTTTCTTCCTTTTCCTTCTGTGTCCCCTCCTCATCCCCCTCTATCCATTCTTCACCAACTTTTTGAGAAATGGAATATAAGAAATAAATGTAGTTATTTTTGGATTTTTTTTTTTTCATGACTTAAAGTGTCTTGTCTTCTGCCCTTACCATGTGGCTGGGCATAGATCTGCAGGTGGAAATGGTGCCCTCACCACTGCTTCCCAATGACATTATTAAAATTTCCGATGCCATTCCTATCCCCGTGCCACGAACTCTCCCCGTTCTTGGAGACATCCCCAGTTTCTTCTCGGTCACCTGACTTGATGCTCTTGTGTCCTTGCTCTGGTACCTATGCTGAATCCTCAAGGAAATTTTCTTTAACTCTCTGGCAATTGCTTGCTTGCTTGCTTTCTGAATCCCTGGCTTTGCCAATGTTGGGCCTCCCTGGCTCGTTTATATTTAAATGAGTCGGGGTGCAGGTCTCCTCTGTGGCTGATACAAGTGGGGAGCCTTATCTGCTCTCAGAATTGCCTTTGTTTCCTCTAAGTTCCGTTCTCTTGGTTGGGGTCAGTCTCCACCCATCACGTTATGACTAAATACCTGTGTCTATTCGTGTTTAAGGATGATGCATTCGGGGACTGGCAGGAAGCTCTGACAACCATCTGGTGAGACCAGTGTCTCCCAGTGGTCTGGCCTAACTATGGAGCGCTGACCCTATCTGCAGCTGCTTGTTTCCTCTGGGGCTTAGTCCATTTCCTGACGGATCTTCCCACCACTCCTGTGTGGAAAAGAGGGACTCGCACAGGGCTGCTGTTAGCCTGGGCAGTGCACTTGTTTGGGATCAGTAATCCTGTCCTCTCCAAGCAGAAGCCACCCACCATACACACTTGGTTTAATTGCCAGAGGACAGCTATTTTCTCTTTCTCTGTGCAGATACAGCCCCTGGCTAGGACAAAGGCTGGGTTTGGACTCCCACATGCTCCCTTGGCCAGGTGCACAAACCACAGGATGGGACCCAGAGATCTCTGAGTACTGAGTTTGGGCCTTGAAGAAGGCAGCCTCAGTAATCACCCTGTGACCTCCTGAAGTTAATCCTGACTTCTTAGTCTTGCATCCTTGGGTTGCCCTTTTCTTGTTCTCTAGGAGTAGGAGGCAAAGCCGTCATCTGGCCGTGTGGGAGGGGCAGGTGACCTAAGAATTAGCACTGTATTGTACCTTACCTTCACCATTCCAACTCCCAAGGTGCCAAAGTGGGAGGTTCCTCAGTGCTGCCCCCTGCAGGCATGTGGTGTGAGGACCATTCCCTGCTTCCTTCTTAATGGG
The DNA here is from genome assembly GCF_903995425.1 of Onychomys torridus. Classification (NCBI taxonomy): domain Eukaryota; kingdom Metazoa; phylum Chordata; class Mammalia; order Rodentia; family Cricetidae; genus Onychomys; species Onychomys torridus. The sequence goes on along the minus strand of NC_050456.1, from coordinate 71,633,506 downwards.
CTCTATTTCAGCTCTGAATGGGTGGTGTCTGTGGCCTTCCGTCTACCTTTTCCTATCCATGGCTATGGGACTTTCTCTTCCTTTGCACTTATTCTGACAGGTGAAATAAGTAAGCACATGTGTTCTACACTCTTAGTTTCATTGTCCTCTGTTTTTGTTGGTCCTCTCATGGGCCAGCACAGGCTGGCCTTGAACTCTTGTTCCTCCTGCCCCATCCCCCTAAGTGCTAGGTTACAGGCATGCACCACCGTGCTTGGCTTCGGTGTGCCATCCCGATCCACGAATGCCTTTGGGTTTTCTTGCTGGTGGGTTGGGTGGCTCCTGAAGGACTCTGCTGAGGCTCTGTGATGACCTCAAGGGCAGGAGAGCATCAGATGGCATGAGAAAGCTGTTTGAAGTTCGAGGCTTGGCACGGTCCTCCTCCTTCCTTTCCAGTTTTACCACCTCCTCCCACAGAACACGTAGATCTCCAAAATCCTCACAAGACACACATGGTGTGGTCACGTAGTTTCTAGCCTTTCTGTACCCGCCACCTGACTCCTGACTCCCATGTAGGGAACAGGTGTAGGGTCAAGGTTCTCCACCAGTTGGTGTTTGGAGTTTGGGCAGAATTTCCCCCTAAAAGCTTGTGGGTTTCCCTAGCTTTTAGTCTGGGGGCTGCTGGACAGATGTGACCTGAGTGGAGAAATGTGCTCCATCACTCTCTCTGGACCTGTGTTTGACCATTGTTGGGCTCAGCCCAGGTCCAGCAACGCTTACCTGCACTGTGAACAATTGCATTGAAAAGGCAAGGATTCTCTAAGTCATAGTCTGTTTGGTGGCTTTGGGGATCATGTGAAGGTCCAGCGCCTTCTTTAGAGATGGAACTGAGGTGGAGGATCATGTGAGTCTAGCTGCCATACCAGTCCAGTAAGATGTTAATAATAATAATAATAATAATAATAATAATAATAAACCTACAGAAAGCAAAAAAAAAAAAATGAGGAAAGAAAGCCTCATTGATTTTCTAGCCAGTGACTTTGGGATGGTCATTCCTTCCCAATTAAGGTTTGTATAAAACTCCAGCCACCCTCAGTGAGGCCTCCGAACACCATTGGAGTGCATCTCACCATCAGAAGTCAGCCAATGAGTAGGGGCGCACCTTGGAAGAACAAAACCTGGGTTCCACAGTGAGAGCAGTCTCTTTCCATGGATGTCATTGGCATGATGATATGAACGCCTTCATGTTGATTTCATCTTTTCCCTAGACTCCAGAGGGCTGAGTGGAGTCTGAGGCCTAGCCTCCCTCTCCCTCCTGCTTGGAGACTCTGTCCTTAGGGATCTCCACTGTTTTTCCTATCTGGACTCAAGGAGAGGCAGGGTCTGTAGCCAAGTGACAGGTGAGTCTCCTAGTCTATCCTTCTGGAGAAGGTGTGTTCTCACGAGCACATCTAGGATCTAGGTTAAGTGGCTGAAGGATTGGTGCTGGTGTCTTTCTTTCATTGGCTAAAAATTGCTTGGAGATTTTCCCTGACCCATTAGCCAAAGTGACAGAGCAGCCTTGCCTGGACTGTGCCCCCTCCCTGACAATCACTTGAGTATAGTTTCTGCCTGGCTTCTCTCTGGTCCCACGCTGCCTTATCACCTAGCAGCTTTTACAAGAGGAAATGTTAAGCCATTGTATACTTGTAAATTCACTTGGCCAACAGTCCAGGGAAGTACTTCCTTCAAAACACTGGATCAAGAGATAAGGTTGTCACAGCTAACTAACTCTGGCTTTTGTGGTAAGATTTACTGCTTAGAAAAACAAAGGAGGACATTCTGATTCTGGGGCACCAGTCTACTTGGGAGTTGTGGGTGGGATTCTCCGAGCTAGCCCTTCCTTACCTTGTACTCTACCCCTACCCACTGCCTTCCCACCAAGTTTTTGCACACATTGACTCAACCTGTGCACAACCACTTAAATCCCATTAAATCCATGGTGAACCTACAAATGTAAATTTATGGCAAGAAAAAAAAAGTGTTGGCCTCTAGCTTGTAGCAGTAAAAGCTCACTATCCAAAACCAGACACATGGCCTCTCAGTAGCATCAGTCAGTACTGTGTCCTGCCCCCAGTTGCTGCCCGTCTCCACCTCCATCGTGTGCTTCTTGGAGAAAGAATTCAGGCTTTCTCCTTCAAACATAAACCTCGAGAAAGAAGGATTTAGAAGAACACAGTAAAGATTGAGGATTGAAAGCCATCCATGGTGGTGCACACCTACAATCTTAGCACTGAGGAGTCTGGGGCAGAAAGGCCGCCAGCCTGGATGAAAGAAAGCGTGAAATTCCATCTCAAAAGAAGAAAATAAAAATAACAAACAAATAAAAAAACAACAACAACTGGACAAAAAAAAACCCACAAAATCAACTTTAAATCGATTTCATTTTTATGTTAATGGGTATGAATGGTTTGTCTGCATGTCAGTGTTAGTACTATGTGTGCAGTGCCCATGGAGGCCAGAGTAGGGTGTTGGGTCCCCTGGTACTGGACTTACAGATGGTTTTGAGCCACCGTGTGGTTGCTGAGAACCAAACCCAGGTTGTCTTCCAGAGTGGCAAGTGCTCTGAATCACAGAGTCATTTCTCAAGCCCCCCAAATAAACTTTTTCAAGCATTCAAACTCAGGGTGGGTGGTGAGGAGGATGAATTCTTTGGATAAAGTTATAATCGTCCTCTTACATGAGAATCCTTTTTTCTTTAAGCTTGAAAGTCATGAATTTTGCATTGTTATTAAAAAAGAAATAGAAAAATCTCATTTAGTTGGAGGCTTGTTTCATTTGTGACAATGAATGCTTTTTTCCCCCCAGCACATCAAAAGTCAGTAGGAACTGAGACTGCAAGGCTTTGAGGGAAGAGCAGCCATAAAATGCCTGTGTTCTTGAGAGTCGTGTGAGGATTGAGATATGTTTTCAAGGAAAGTTGGGGAGTTCCCAAGTTTAAGACAGCCCTGGCCTGGGAGTCCCACCCTGGCTCAGCCACAAACACCTTGGATAATGCACTTACCCCTCTGGGTGGAAGGGTAGAGGACCACAACAAAAGTCCTCTCAGGGTTTGAAGCTCTAGGCTTTGCAAGGTCTTTTTGTTTGTTTTTGTCCCTGTAAGTGATAAATGTACTTGTGTAAATGAATGAACTGCCAAAACTTACAGCTTGCATCAGTTTGATGTCTGAGAAAGGTGCCTTGGGGGGCATGGTAAGCCAGGGGGTGGCCTGACTGTTACAAGGTTTGAAGTGGAACCTGGTAGTTCTAAGTCAACACCCTAGACAGTGTCCCAGGAGGAATTTCCTTGGAAGTCGGTAATTTAGCTGTAGGAATAAGTAGCTATAGGCAACGGCCTGGATCTTCCCATTCCTCCCAGCATTTTCCTCTTACACTAGCTAAGAGAGCTGTGTAGAGCATCCCAAAGGGGTGTGGTAGGGAGGGAGGGTGGGCTCTACAGTGAGGGACACACCTGCCTTCTGCCCTTGAAATTGGACCTTACAATACCACCTGCATTATTTACTTTTGTGCTGATAATATCGGCCAAAGACAAATAGGAAAATGTTACTCCCTCCCGGCACTGTTGGGACAAGTTGTGAAGCCTGGAGACAAGATGGTGTTCTGTCTTGAATACCTCTTACATGGGAATGGATGTTTAGTTCTTTCAGAGCCTGGGATATACTTAACAGAATTAATGTTTTCTTAATGGCATGGCGGAAGACCTCATGGCTTGTACCTAAAAGTTGCAGAACTAATGAGTGGGACAAAAGCAAAATGTTATTTTGTGGTACAAGGATTATTTTGTCTATTTAGTGTGCATAGCTATAGCTTTATAAAAACAAAGGGATCTTTGTAAAAAAAAAATGCTGTGTGAATGTGCACTCTTATTTATTGATTATTGTGAATGAAGATATAAATGGATATTTGAGTAATTTATACATGTGGGAAAACCCCTGGAGTATTTGTTACTTGATAGTTTTCTATCATGGAATATTGGGCCTGGTGCTATGATGAATGACCTTGTAAAATCACATGCATTCTTAAGAAAATTTTTCAATATAAATTTCTTGAACTGATCACTTTTCTCTGATGACTTCTTTCCATGTGTGCACACAGTGTGCATGCATATTTGTGTGCCTGTGTATATGTGTATACATGTGTGTGCATGTGTACTTTCCAACCAGAAATGACACTATCTTTCTTTTCCTAAAAGTAGTCCTTTTACTATCTGCCCTCACAGGAAACATGCTTGTCTTTTGTCATGGTTGAAAGAAAATGGCCCCCATAGGAAGTGGCACTATTAGGGGGTGTGGCCTTGTTGGAGGAAGTGTGTCACTATGGGGGTGGCCTTTGAGGTCTCCTATGCTCAAGCTATGCTCAGTGTGGTACACAGTTCACTTCCTGTTGCCTGAGGATCAAGATGTAGAACTCTTAGCTCCTTCTCCAGCACCATGTCTGTCTGTGCACCCTCATGCTTCCTCCCACCATGATGATAATGGACTAGACCTCTGAAATTGTTAGCCAGCCCCAATGAAATGTTTTCCTTTATAAGAGTTGCCATGATCATGGTGTATCTTCACAGCAACAGAAATCCTAACTAAGACGTTCAGTTGTATCCACTTGTCCTGAATCTTTTTGAGCAAAGTTCCAAGAAGGAAAGACAACAGTGTGGCATGCCCAAGTGTCTGTGTGAGGCTGGTTCTCGGACTTTGGTCAGAGGCCACAGTCCTTGGATGCACAGGTTGAAAATACAGTGGTGTGATATTTGCCCACCTCAGGGTTACTATGATACTATGACATGGGCTTATATAAATAGTTGTCATATTGTTTGGGGAATAATGGCAGGCAGATAGTCTGCCCATGCTATGTGCCATACAGATTCAATTGTGGGGTGTGTGTGTGTGTGTGTGTGTGTGTGTGTGTGTGTGTGTGTATGTGTGTGCTTTCTCTCATTATTCCAGTCCTCAGATTTGGAACCCTTGACACAAGGGATTGGCACAGTGGTAAGCTCTATAGCTCAGAGACAGACTGCTAGGAGGTCTGCATTCCCTGCCCCCCCCCTTTTTTAGTCTACTTTATGATCTAGAGCAGCGGTTCTCACCCTTCTTAATGCTGCAACCCTTTAATACAGTTCCTCAGGTTGTGGTGACCCCCCCAACCACACAATTATTTTGTTGCTACTTCATAACTGTAAATTCGCTACCGTTATGAATTGTAATATAAATGTTTGTATTTTCTGATGATCTTAGGTGACCAAGGGTGGGGGCATGGGCAATGATAGCAGTATCTCCAGAGCTCAATGGCCAGCCAGTCTAGCCAGTCAGTGAGCTCGGGGTTCACTGAGAGACTGTGATAAGATGGAGAACAATAGTGGAAGATTGTGACCCGATGTCATCTTCTGGCCTCCACATTGCAGGCACACACACATGTACGTGTACATGCAGTACACATACATGCAGAAAAAGAAGGGAAAATGAAGTTTATTTTCACTTTCATCTGTAGAGGCCTTCAGGCTTGATTCATCTATTAACCGACCTGTCCTTCCGGCCACTCTTGGCTCTCTTGTGGCTGTGTCTCCCTATACTGTGGTTCCCATCCCCATGGTCCAAAATGGAGACTGCATGTTTAGACAGCTCATCCCTGCTCCACAATGTAGAGTGGAGGGAGCAGCAGGTGTCCACGAAGGACCACACCCATGTCTTCCTTTGTCTCCTTCTCTGGGTGAAGGCACTGGCCACAGCTACCACGGTGGAAGGAAACTGTTCTCTGGCTGCTTGAGTGAGTGACAGTGAAAGGTTGGTGTGTTGTCAGCTTCTCACTGCTTTGACAAACACCTGTGAGAACGACATAAAGGTTTGTCTTACTACCTTTCTATTGATGGAAAGATACCACAGTCAAAGCAACTCAGAAAAGGAGGAGTATATTTGGGGCTCACAGTTTAGAGGGTGAGTCCATGACCATCTCGGCAGGGAGCATGGCAGCAGGTAGGTACATCATTAAAGCAGTAGCTGAGATCTTACATCCCAGATTGATCCATTAGCATGAGACAGAGAGAGCTAACTGGGAATGGTATGGACTTTGGAAAGCTCAAAACTCACCACTCCCAGTGACACGCCTCCTCCAGCAGGGCCACACCTCCTAATCCTTGACAAACAGTTCCACTGACTGAAGACCAAGCATCCATACACATGAGCCTATGAGGCCCTTGTTATTCAGACCAGCACAGGATGATTTATGTTTACAGTCCTGGAAGCATCAGTCTCTAGTTGGATGGCCCCATTCCTGTGACCTGAAGTGAGTCTGAGCGTCATGGCAGAAATCATGTGACAGGGCAAAGCACTTCACTTCGTGGTGAACAGGAAGCAGGGGTGGGGGGGGTAGGGGTGAGAGGGTGGGGAGGCATGGCACAGACATACTTCTCAAAGGCACAACCTCAGTGACCTAATTTCCCCAGTGAAGTTCTACCTCCTGACATTTCCATACTTCCTCATAATGCCACCAAGTAGACCCATAGATGAATCCATTGACGAAGTTAGAGCCCTCATGATCCAACCATATTCCAAAAACATATGTGATCACTGTTTGCTCTGAGGGCCATGCCTTCAGTGCATGAACTTTTCAGGGAATGGATAATAAGAATTATAATTTGGACCAGCAGCAAGCATCCTGGTGGTATTTGCCTAGGTTCTAGCAGTCAGGATTGGGCCTACTTCTCCTCTGATGGAGCACAGGAAGCTTCCGGGGAGAGGAGAGAGGCATGAGGAGCATACCTGACGTGTGCTGGGCACTCTCCCAGGTGCCAGGCTGTGGAACACCCAAGCCAGAACTCCAACGTTTTATGGTGGATGCTGCATCGTCCCACAAGAGGCAAAGATTAGAAGAAATAAATGAGTGGCAATGAAGGTTCAGAGCTGGCATGAAAATCTGAGGAATTTCCTGGAGCATTAATGTGCTTTCAGAGCCCCTTCAGGTGGCCCCCAAGCAATGTGACCCCAAGAGGTTGAGGCCGATCCTGGTAAGGCCTTGCAGACACACACCCCCCCATGGAAAAAGTTGGCTACCAGGTGCAGGTATGAAGTTCTGTTCTCCCTAGGGAAGGAGACCACACGAGCGCCTAGTGCCCCGGCCCAGCAGTCAGATCTGGATTTCAGGGACCAACTTCAGCTTTCCCAAGCTCGTTCTTATTGGCCTTGCCACAACCCAACTATGTGAGCCAAGAGGGCCACATGGAAGCGACTGGAGCCTCAATAAAATGGCCTTATTAAAGCTCCTTTTTTCCTGGAACTCAACCCTTTTCCCACTCACTAGTCTTCATTCCTGGATGTTGTTGGTTGTTGTTGTTTGTTCCTTTGGGGCCCTACCACCAGCTCCTACATAAATACACAGAAGCTTGTTCTTACTTATGAATGTCCAGCCTTAGCTTGGCTTGTTTCTTGCCAATTTTCCTTAACTTTAATTATCTTGCCTGTCTTTTGCCTCTGGGCTTTTCCTGTTCTCTTACTTCTGTAAATCTTACTCTTAATCCATGGCTTGCTGTGTAGCTGGGTGGCTGGAAAATTCTTTCAGATTTTCCCTTCTATTTATCCTCTCTGCCTGCCAGCCCCACCTATCCTTTCTCCTGCCTTGCTATTGGCCGTTCAGTTCTTTATTAGACAGGCACAGTAACGCAGCTTAACAAATGCAACATAAACAAAAGTAACACACCTTAAAATAATATTCAACAACACCTGGATATTGCTGTGCCACTGCCATAACAGATCATGGAAACATCCCTGGCAGCCTTGGGTTTTCTAGATGGCCATTGGCTTTTCTCTGTGCTACCTCTTTAGTATTTACCCTTGTTAGAATTCCTAGCCACTCTCCCAACTACATGACTGCACATGTACTGTCCAGTAGCCAGGCAAGATGCTTAGTCATCCCAGGGCCTTAGGTCCTATGTAATTCATGTGCTTCACAGTCACATAATCTGTGTGCACTGTGATCACATAATCTATGCACATGTGCAGCGTAGCTACAGAAGCCCATATGCACATATGTGGGTGGAACCTATAAAAGTGGGTCCCACTTATCCCTCCGCCCTTTTTTTCCTGCATGATCATTCCCATAGGCCTAAGCACATCCCTTCTGTTCCCTTCCTTTAATAAACGCTTATAGTGGGTTTTGTTGTACCTTGTGACTTTTCTCACATGGTAAACAGCTCCGTTTAATGAATAACATTGCACTGCTTAATAAATAACCATGGCCTAGCAAAGAAGGCTGCATGAAGACAGCATGGAAGCCCCTTGTGCTGGATCCTCCAGGCTTTCTGGGCTGAAGAATGGCCTATCTGTGGTGACCAGAGAAAGCCCTAGAGTTTGAGGTGTGTGTAGGTGTGCATGCACATGTGTGTGCACGTGGGGTAATAGCATTTATACCACAGGTGCCATGTTGTATGTGGTTGTTTCCTAAAAAAGATCTGTCTAGTCCCTTTAGATAGTGGAAAGAATCCAGACGACATCTGTGAGGAGATAATTATCTGAGGAGAGTTTAACTGGGACCCTAGACTGGGTCTGGGCGTATCTGGGGTAAGAACTCCCTAAAATCGATCATTCAAACCATACTTTGTAATGGAAGCAAAAAGCGCTTGACGTGTTGGTCCTTTAGTGCCATGCCATCCCCATTCCCAGTGCCGTATACAGGACAATGTGTTCAGGGCTCTTGCAGTGTTTGTGGTATTGGGAGAAGTCTGGTTTGGCTCAGTCCTGTCTGGTACCCTGATGATGCTGGAAGATACCAGCTTACTGAAGTGATGTGTTCAATGTTCCCAGTGTGACAGCTAGACAAGCATCTCTATGTACTTGGATGCCTTGGCACCAAGCAGTGTCTCTCCCTGTTAGAAAGGATTCTTCTAATGGTGAGTAAGCCTACTGTCTAGGCTGCCTCAGAAGAAGACTCACACTGTCTTGGCCTAGCCTTCTACAGCTTTCCCACTACAATTTCCTGAAGAAATGAGGATGCCCAGCAAGGAAGGATGAAGCGCAATCCTAATTAGTCTTAACAATAAAAATCCAGAGTCAGATATTGAGGTTGAAAGCTGAAAGATCAGAGAGCAGAACAGCCAGCTACCAGAGACTTCTTACCTCGTCCTCAGACTATAGCCTGCCCCCAGCCCCGGCCCTCATTCTTTTGCTTGATGAAACACTGAGTGACTTGTACCAATCACCAATCCTCACTTGATCTCAGGGACCCCTGAGATTGTGCAGCGCATGGGTTACATAGGACCTAAGGCCCTGGGATGCCTAAGCATCTTGCCTGGCTACTGGACAGTACATGTGTGGTCATGTAGCTAGGAATTCTAACAAGGGTAAAGACTAGAGAGGTAGCACAGAGAAAAGCCGATGGCTTTTAAATTTGGAGACACTTGATCAATTAAAATTTTGGCTACAGTTGTCTAACCCAAGTCTATAATTATTTTGCTGTGCTGTCTTAGTTGGAAATGATATTCTTTTGTTGTTTGTTTGTTTGTTTTGTCTATGATACATTCTGCTGGGTTTTGTACAGATGCAAGTTTTTTTTTGCATATTAGATACTGTGGTAGCTAACTCTACTTGTCACTTGGTTCTAGAATTAACTAACCCCTGGGCAGGTCTGGGATGGCATTTCCTAGAATGAGTAAGTGGTGATGACCCACCCCTAGCGTAGACAGCACCTTCTGGCAGTGGTCCAGCCTTTGCTCCTTGCTGGTGAGGGCCTCGACCCTGTTGCTGAAATGCTACCACCAAGACATTCTAAAGCTGTGTCATTAACAAGGAATCCTCTTGATAAAAGGATAAACATATGGATGGCTGGAGGGGGGTATAAAGAATTCGTTCAAAATGCCAAATGTTGTTTTTGTTAAAGATGTCAAAGAAATTCCAACAGTTGCTGCCAGAGCAATTAGCTATCTATATTAGAGTTCTCTAGAGGAACAGAACTGAAAGAATGAATATACACTAGAAGGGCCTTCATTATAAGGTTGGCTTAAATCAGTGGTTCATAACCTGTGAGTCACAGCTCCTTTGGGGGTTACATATCAGATATCCTGCACATCAGGTATTTACATTATGATTCATAACAGTAACAAAATTACAGTTATGAAGTAGCAATGACGTAATGTTATGGTTGGGGGATCACAACATGAGGAACTGTATTAAAGGGTCGCAGCATTAGGAAGGTTGAGAAGCACCGAATTATATGATACAGGGTTGGTAGTCCAGCAATGGCTGTCTGCGTTGTGAGGCTACAAACCCGGGAGCTGCTCCATCCATGAGTCTGAATGCCTGGAAGTCCAGATTTGGTTCTGAAGTCTGGGAGGATTCCTGAAGAGCCCTTGGTCTTCAATCAACGTTGGAAGGCCGAAGAAGCTGATGTCATCAAAGTATGGCACATTCAGGCTGTTGGGATATTGGAATTGATTATAATCTAACAGTAGTTTGGAGAGAACTGACATTCCTTTTCTTTTTAAACTTTCTTTTATTTATTCTTTGTGTCTTTCACATCATGGAACTCCATCCCATTCATTTCCCTGTCCCTTCATATCCACCCTCTGCCCTTGTAAGCTCCCCACCAAAATAAATAAAATTTAAGAGAAAAAAAAAAAGAAAAAAGAGAAAGAAGGGAAAAAAAAATCAATTTTGTTATGGAAGCAGCAAGTCGTGCAGTAAACCCTTTTGTCCATAGAGCTTTACTTGCAAATGCTCATTGCAGAGAGTCATTGGTCTGGTCCAAGGCCTCTGGTTTCAGCTACACTGTCCATGCCAGGTCCTCACTGGAACTCCTCTGGGTTATCCCGCTGTTGTCCTGTGTTGTGGAAATCCTTCAGCTTTGAGTCTACAGGACCGGCCCCTTCACATGTTCCACTAGATTGCAGATCGAGTGGATATTGGGGTGGGCCAACTCATAACCCTGGTTCTGGGCCTGGGTAGTTACAGGGTTGGTCAGCCCATCAGCTCTCCCTTGTCCTCACCACCAGGGTAAGCTCTCCTGAATGGCCCAGGCTAGTTCACCCTTTACTGAGATGAGCAAGGGGTGGGGCCAGTTCTCCTGCTTTCATGTCCTCAGGGGCAGTTCTCCCACACCTATACCTTCAGGGTCAGCAATGCTGTGTTGTCCAGGTGTGGCATAGGGTCCACTCTCCTGAGTCTCCCAAGTGCTGCAGCTGATGAGGGCCAGGGATAGCTCTCCTGCTCTTAGGACCTCAGGGCCAGCTCTCCCATCTGCCTCAGGTGTTTATGGATGGGTGGAGGGAACTGACTTTTCTGTAATACTGAGTCTCTCTGCTCCATGAACATGGCATACCTTTCTGTTTATTTTGCCTTAAGTTTCCCTTATCAATGTTTTCTAATTTCAGCATAGAACTCTAACATACTTGTTAGATTTATCTCAAGTACTTTTTAGCTTTGGGTGCTTTAGACAAACAAACTGATTTGTACTTTCACACTGTAGCCATCATTAGACTTGTGATTTCCAAGGGTGTGGAGTTTGCCAGCAAGCAAGCAGTTCTTCAGTAGCTGCCAGGGCCTGCCTCTAATCCTGTTCGTTACTCACATTATCTGCTTGGTAGAAGCATTTGATGCAAGACTTCCCCATCACCTGCAGATATCAAGAATAAGGCTGTTGCTCAGCAACCAATTACAGATTGGTTCTTACAAACCCTTTAGAGCAGCTCTCAGAATGCAGGGGATGGGTTTGCTGGCTTATTATAAAGGGTATTACAGAAGATAGATGAAGAGATTTATAGTGTAAGGTATAGGAAAGGGGACGTGGACCTTCCATTCCCTCTCAAGACATGTCACTCACCAGGAACCTCCGTATGGCTCTGTCTTGAAGCCTTCAAAACCTTTTACATTTTTATGGAGGCTTCAGTGCATAGGTGCTGGGCATTGGCTACTGGTGATCAACTTCACCTTGACCCTTCTCTCCTCCCCAGAGGCTGGAAGTTCCATCCTTCTGGCAGTGCCCATCCTGAAGGTACTTAGGGACTACCAGCTGTCAGTTACCTCATTAGCATACAAAGACATCCTTTTGAAGGTTCCAGAGATTTTTTATGATTATATGCTAGGGAACAATAAAGAATCACACACACACACACACACACACACACACACACACACACACACAGAGAGAGAGAGAGAGAGAGAGAGAGAGAGAGAGAGAGAGAGAGAGAGAGCATTTTGAGACACTTAAAATGAAATATCTATTATTTATTACTAGAACATAGAAATTCAATTATTTTCATATATCTTTCATATATCAGCCTTATATGCAGTGACCTTGGCAAGCTCATAAGAGTTTAAGTAGCTCTTCTATGGGTAACTTAAGTCTTTTTTATAGGTTTACTTTTCCTTCTTTTTTCACTTTTTATTTGAAAATAATTCCACAGTGATGGCAGGAAAGTGCAAAGATCAGCCCTACGCCTTTCATCTCCCAGTCTGCTCGTCCTTGCCAGACCTAGACCGTTTTTAGGAAAGGAAAGGTTCATGTATTTTATTTAGTTTTTACTCATCTTCAGTCGTCTTTATTCTGAAACCATTTAAAAATTATTCCTATCATTTACATCTGATATTTGCTCATGTCTGTGTGTGTGAATGCACACATGGAGATCAGATCATGTCCTGGGATTGAACTTAGGTTGTCAGGGTTAGTTGCAAGGACTCTTACCTGCTATGCCATCTCGCCACCCCTCTGAAACCATTCTGAAGTCCTTCTTTGGTTGTTAAGAATTTTGACTACTCTTCAATTTGGGTCTGTCTGGTGGCCCTATAATGCATTTAGGAAATGCATTTTTTTTTCCCAGAAACACTACCAGTGTGGTACTGTGGTCATCGCTGGCAGAAGATGGATCTGAAAGACCCTGGAGTTCATACCCTTCCTTTTTGGTGGCAAAGCTGACCTTTGGCTGAGCTGGACTAATCAGGACTCTGGGGAGACAAGCCCTTGGGCCAACATGTACATTCCTGGGAGGCAAGGCTGTTTCCATGGCTCCCCATGGACAGATCTTGGCCCTTGGCATGCACAGTCCCTAAAATGTTACACAGGGTTTTCTTTGATAGACTTACATTAAGAAAAATTAGGAAACCAGACAGGGTAATATAAGCATGTAGCAGTGTGTGTTGTCCACCCACCCATCTTGGGCTGTGGCTGTTTGCTGCACATCTGGCTGCTGGCCAAAGCCAACACTGTCCCGCTGGGACTTTGGGCATGAGGTACACACATCTGTGCTCTGCCCACACTGCATAATAATGAAGATCAGGGTCTGCATGCACTCTGCCACTCTCCAAAGGGGCATTTTCCCTATGAACCCCTGCCATGTCTGTACTTCTAACTTGACACTTAGACATTGATGTGACTCTAGTGGGTGTGTCTGTGGTCCCCTCCCATGACAGCTGACTTTATCTGGGTGAGATGGCATCTGCTAGGCGGCTCTTCTGTAAAGTTATCACTTTTCAAAGAAGAGTTCACAGGGCATGCTTTGAATCTGTGTGAGGATCTCTCATGCCTTGTTCAACATTTATCCACCAGATTTAGTAAACAAATTGCCAAATGGTGATCATTGCCGCCCCACTCCTCCTTCTAAAATTACTCCGTGGTAAGGAAGAGCTTTTGCTCATCCTCAGTTACTTATTCTTTTTTGTATCAATGTGGACTCATGAATTTCTGAGGGAAAAGAAAAGTTAGCTCACAGAAAATGCATTGCATGTGGTATTGTACCATTGTTTAGTGTGGTTTGACATAGCAGCTGAGATTCCTGGAGAGCCAAACAAAATGTGAAACTCTATCCCTTACAAGATTTGATAGCTCCATATTGAAAACAAACCAGCAACTGGAGTGTGGACAGATGGACCACTGACATGGAGAATTTCAGAACCCAGATATTCTACAAATGGCTAGTAAATGGGCAGTTGTGTAGGTGTCTGGGGTGGGGGTCATTTGGAATCATGCCTCACCCCATACACTGGATGAAGTCTAAATGGATCAGTGTTGAATTGCAAAAGACTGGTGAATGCTGGCAAACCAGGAGTTCTTCCACATTGCTATAGATATGTCCTGTATTTGTATATATTATATTAAAAACAAGATATAGTAAATGTGTATCACATGCCAGGGTTGTTGTAAATGAAGAAGACAGGGAATAAATAAGTACCTTGGCTTGTTTGTGAAGGCAAGTTTGAAGAATGAACAAGAAACAATGGTTTGCTGTTGGGGCATGAGAATGTATGTAGGGGACAGACCCTTCTTTACTCGGTTTTGTTTGTTTGTTGTCTTTGTTTTTCAACTGTGTTTCTCTGTGTAACAATCCTGGCTGTCCTGGAACTCACTTTGTAGACCAGGCTGGCCTCGAACTCAGTCTGCCTGCCTCTGCCTCCCAAGCGCTGGGATTCAAGGTGTGCACCACCACCGCCCGGCCCTATGGTTTATTTTTCATTGCTCTGCTGATCGTAATCCTGAAAGATGCCTCTCAAATGCTAAAATCCTGAATATTAAAAAACCTAAAGATTATTATGGGTCAACCCTAAAACCCCCAAACTGAGCAGGATATATAGAGAGCACTTGCCTAGTATGCATGAGGCCCTGGGTTCAATGACCAGTAGCCCTGAATTCACAATTCTGGAAGATTAGTTCCAAATATTGATGTTTTAAAACTTGTTGAAAAGGGAGGCTATATATGAGAACTAGAAGGCTGAATTATGGGGAGAAATTGGTGCATTTTGATTGGCTGTTTGTTGGTGAGGGTCTTTCCAAGTGATCAGTGTGTGAGTTGAGTGGCCAGGTAGGAGGGGTCTCTTTTGCAGCTGTTTCTGAAAGGCAATGTTCCTGAGAGCAGGACACTGTCCAACTGCATTAGCAAAGATGACCCTTTGTGGATACACACACACACACACACACACACACACACACACACACACACGGGCCTTGGCATGTAGCTCTTTTTTTTTTATTTGAAAGACAGATGGGCCGGGCAGTGGTGGTTCACACCTTTAATCCCAGCACTTGGGAGGCAGAGCCAGGCGGATCTCTGTGAGTTTGAGGCCAGCCTGGTTTACAGAGCGAGATCCAGGAAAGGCACAAAGCTACAGAGAAATTCTGTCTTGAAAAACCAAAAAAAAAAAAAAAAAAGACAGATGGACCACCATGCTCTCCAGTTATTAAAACAAAACAAAACAAAAAAAAAAAAAACCAATAAAATCAGAAACATCTGCTAGTAGACAAGCCCAGTTGGCTTAAAAAAAAATCTTTGTTTTTGTGATGTGTGTGTTGGGTGGAAGATACAACAATGTGTATGGAGGTAAGAGGGAAACTCTGAGGAATCAGTTCTCTCTTTCTACCTTTAGGTGGGTCCCGGGATTTGAACTCAGGTTGTCAGGCTTGCAATCCAGGTGAGCCATCCTACTGGCTTTTGAGGTGGTCCTGAGAGACTATGGAAGGAAAACAGGAAGAACATCAGTTCTACCCATTCTGCTGCCAGTATACCTCAGTGCAGCCCTTCACTTTTATCAGATTTCATTCTGCTTATAAAGGACCACTTTCAAAAACCCTCTAATTCTTCTCTGGGGAGAGCTATTGCCCACAGTGCGTGCGTGCGCTCTTTCTTTCTTTCTTTCTTTCTTTCTTTCTTTCTCTCTCTCTCTCTCTCTCTCTTTCTTTCTTTTTAATTAATTTTTTTTTAGCTGAGGATCGAACCCAGGGCCTTGCGCTTGCTAGGCAAGCACTCTACCACTGAGCCAAATCCCCAACCCTTATTAAATTTTTATTAAGAAACATCATTTTTTAAATGTGGTCAGCCAAAACCATTTCATTTCCTAATTTACCCATGATGTTCAGGTTAATGGTCAAGCTAATAAACACATGACCAAAATTTGAGCACAGGACTGAATGAACATACCAGCTCGGAAAACAGCATAAGATTTAAATCTCAGTTGTTCATATCCTAGCTGCAGAATTATTGGAGGTTACTCCGGGTTTTTTCCCTCTGTTAAAATGGGAAGCACATAAGGTACACAGGCCTGTAAGCCTTAAATTCAATGCTAGCCAATGAAGCCTAAAAATTTCTAGTGCTCACATCAGAGAAATAAACGGGAGGCTGGAGAACTGGCTCGGAGGTTAGGAGCATTTGCTGTGAAATCATGAGGATCCTATAGCTCCAAGCCAGGCATCTCACATATACTCACAGACACACAAATAAATGAATGAACAACAGATCTTTTTAAAGTTAGGCCTCCTAGTTCCAGGCCAGCCTTGGTTGACACAGTGAGACCTGGTTTCAAAATAACAGTGATAAAAAAATAAATAAATAAAACAAACGACACTAGTTTTTATTCTAATAAATAAACCACTTCAACTTGTAAGTATAAAGATGAGCAAATCATACCTCCACCTTAATTCAGAGAGGCAACAGTAACCACGTGGGACTGGTGGCCACCGTGTTGAATGCAGTGCATCGGGACAGCTGCGACTAAACGCTTCCAGGGGCAGAGAGAAGCCAGGTGCTAGTACCATCTATCCCGCACCTGGAGTACAGCAGTCTATGGGGGGAATCTTCTGGAAGAGAGGCCCACATGGGAGGTGGGGGAGTGTCCTGCACTAAGACGGTTTTCTTTAAGTCAGCCTCTTTACTCCTTCGAACTGTGAGCAAGGAGGCGCGGCAGAAGGCTCCGACCTATAAAACCAACAAGCCTCTGCGCACCGAGGGCATTTTCTGGTTGTCCAAGTTGGCCTCCAGGACTGGCCACAGGGCCCAGTTCTGGGGACCCAAAAGGCCGAGCAGAAGGGCTTGCAGATGGGCAATGATGGATCCGTGACGGCGCCACCATCAACGAGGGGCAGTCCCCAGAGCTGGGAGGCTCTTCTAGACTAAGCCCAGACTGCGTAGCCCGCGGCGGCGGAGGCGGCGGGGGCCAGAAGTCCCGCTGCCCGCCCGACTGCGTTACATACACAGCCTGGTCTTCGCATTGGGCCGCAGACGCCGTCTCGGCCCGAGCCCGCTGTTTCCTAGCTCCTGAATGGCTGGGGTACCGGGATTAACCTTTCACCTCCGCACTCCGTCCAATCACAGGACGTCTTTCATGCGGCCGCGGGGCCAGCGAGCGAGCGAGTGAGGGGGCGCGGAGCGGCGGCGCGACGCCGGTGGGATTCTCCAAGCCGCTGTGCGCCGTCGCCGCGGGCCGAGCGCGGGCTGCGGGCGAGCAGGGCGCTGCGCAGTCTCCGCAGGCGTGGGCGGGAGGGGTCGGGGCGCGGCGCGGTGAGGCGCGGGCGGCTCCGGGCCCAGGTGAATGGAGTAACCTGACAGCGGGAACGAGGCGACGGCGAGCGGCAGGAAATGGCGGCGGCGGCGGCGGCGGCGCCGGGCGGCACCGGGAGGCCTGGGCTGTGACGCGCGCGCCGGAGCGGGGTCCGATGGTTCTGGAAGGCCCGCGGCGCCCAGTGCTGCAGGTGAGGCGGGCTCCCCCTGGGCCGCTTTGTGTCCGGGCCTGGGGGGGACTGCAATGCCCGGGCCGCCTCTTGTGCGAGGCCCGCGCGGGCGCCGGGAGCAGGCCGCGACGCCGAGCCCGGGCGGGTGACGGTCCACGCGGACCTCGGCACCCCGCGACTCAGAGCCGGGACCTCTCCGCGCCCCGGCCCTGGGAGGAGCGGGCTTTGACAGGTCCTGTTCGGCGTTCGAAGCCCGGGCGAAGATCGGAGGTGCACACGCGGGCCGGCGTCCCCGGGAGCGACCCGGGCCTGCCGAATGGCGCGGGACCCGTGAACACCTCAGAGGACCAGGATAGGGACAAGGCCTCCGGCGAGGTGATGGCTGGAGCCCTGGGAGGGATTGTTGGATGTTTATTGGCAGGTGACCAGGGCTGGCCCCAGGGGGCGGGTGGCCGAGGCCATCTTTTTGGCCCCTCTCCTCTCAGGTCACTGTGCCTGGACCCTGCGAACGGGCTTTCTTTGGACAGATCGGTGTGCCTTTCAGGCTAGCACATCCGAGTGGGTTGCCTAGCAGAGCTGAGCTGCCCTTGTGATTTTGCCTGCAGGACAGCGCCAGTGTCCTGAAGATTTGCTTAAACAGATGATTGGGGAGTCTTTTTGATCTATAGCCCTTGCTTTGGTGAGGAGAGTTGTAGTTAAATGGTTAAGTTACTCATATGTGATGTCATAGGTATTGTGATGATCAAGTGTTGAAAACCTCCATCTGATGAAAGAGAATTACGTGGGAGCTCGCCCCTGCCTGAGTTTCTGAATCTTTGCAGTCCTGATTTGTCGATTTTCTGAGGAGCCGCACCATCAGTCAGTAGAAAAAGGGCCAAAGTTTAGCAACTTGGGAAATATGACACTTGCTATAAAATGCATTCACGAAGTTGGAAATTTATTGGTATAAATATTAAACTTTCTAAGTAAAATTTCCATTGTGACCACATTGTAAAAAAAAAAAAAAATTAAACTTTCTAAGTAAAATTTCCATTGAGCTCAAAAATTTATTAAAAGATGAATTCTGGGTGAGGCTTGTGCAGTAGTTTTTGATATTACTGATACCTTCGGAAACTGAGTTCTGGAATCAACTGTTGTGCCAAGTGTCTTTGAGGCTCCCTGTGGCACATGCAGTGTGTAATATAAGTGCACATGCTCATGAACGGAGAGTGTATTTATTAGAACTGTCAGCACCAAGGGTTGCTTTTAGTAGCCTAAGTTTGTGAATGACTCCAAAAGATAACCGGTTTGGTTTCAGTTGGGTGGTAAAGGACCTTACAACTACTTTAGTAAGGGTTGTCTTTACTTCCCTGAATTATTTACTTGTTGAATGCTGCATTATGGCAGCTTCTCTGGGCAGGAATTGCATAGCTAGGCTCTCTCCCAGTTGCTGAGCTTTCTCGTCTTGGGTTTAGAAGATGTTTTGGTGTGGCTTATTTCTGTCTTTCTTGAACTCAGGAGGCTTCTGCCTCACTCAGCCTCTCTGGTCCTGGAATTACAGCGGGCCCCGCCAGGCCTGACTCTTGGTTCTGATTGGACAGTGATTTTGTGGTGGGATAAGGAGTCGTATTTAGGTGTTGTTCTGCTTTCCAGGGATGATAACCTATAGCATAGCGTTCTAGCATTGCCATGTCTTACTCTTTGCTGCTGCCTGACATGTGAGACAGTGACGTCACTTGAGGAGGTGGATGTGCTCTAAGTATTCCCTCTCTGTAGCCTGCACGTACTTATGTGTGGCAGGTAAGGAGCACATTTGGTAAATCTCATCAATATGTGCCAAGATGTGTCAGGTTCTTTTCACACATTCTCATTGAATTCTTGGTGTGTTGGTGTAGTGACCTCCTTCTTGATTTTACACACTAGGGAAGTGAGACTCAGTGATGATTACTTCTGTCTGCCCGAGCCTTGACTGATTCGTGGTTTGGTTCCAGAATGCCAGCGTGCCTACTCCTCAAAGTGTGCTGTCCAAATGGATTTTAGGCAGTCTGCATGAAGTGTGTTATATCCTCGGCTAATACAGGTGGAGTGAGGGAAGCTCTGTCAAACTGAATGTTCAGGTGACCTCTGCTCATCTGAATGTTTCCAAGTGTTTTAAAATGTGACAGAATACACATGATCGAAGCTTTAGCCATTAAGTGTACAGTGCAGTTGCATTGACATTTTGCAGTTATTGCCATTATCCATGTCCAGACATCTTCTCTCACTGGGACACTTTCCCCACCTAAACACTAACTGCACGTTCTGGCCTTCATTCCTAAGTAACCACCATTTTCTCTTCTCCTTCTGTTTGAGTTTGGCTATGCTAGGAACCCCATGTAAGTATAGTCATTCAGTATTTGTCTTTGAGCTGGTATATCACACCAACATAGTACCTTGTGGCTTCATGTCATGCATGCATCAGCTTTGTCACTTTGAAAGGCTGATATTGTTTGTATGTATAGATGGTCCCTAGCTTATAATGGTTTGACTTGACAGTTTTTAGCTTTAAGCTATGTGAAAATGTGCAATTACAGTAGAAACTTCTTTAAATTTTGAATTTTTGATTCTTTTTCCTGTTCTAGTCAGCTATGTGATCATGAGGGATAACCAATGATACTGTACACTGTGCTTTGTCGTTGTGTTAGAAAGTTTGATATGCTAAGTACACATTTTTCCCCAGTTCTCTGTTTTCAACTTAGAAGTGGGTTTCTAGGGCCATCGACAATGGAGGAGCACCTGTGTATGTCCTGTTCTGCTTTTCCAGCCGTCTGTGGGTGACATCTTTGAGAGTAGTTGGTGCTGTGAGCATGGATATGAATGGCTCTGATCAGGGCCTGCTGTCATTTCTTCTTCTGGGCATATACCCCAAAGTGGTCTTGCTTGTTGATCATTAGATCAAAAACACTAGGCTCAGCTTTCTTCCAGATTCTTACTTTCCTTAAGTTCCTCTGAGTCAATAAAGGACTAGAATCTTCTCCTAGTCCAGGGGTTACTGATTTTTAGTATCTTGGTTCTTATCACAGTAGAGCAAACAGGGATTCTTATCACATTTGTTTAGTGGATCAGCAGGCTCTTATGCCCTAATGGAGCCAGAGGAAGGGGCTGCTAAGGTTTCTGTGTACCTTGTACAAATAGAAAGTTGGAGCCCGTGATTATTTTGTTTACCTTAGGATCTGCTATTTGAGCATTCAAGAGTTTAGCTCATCCTCAAAGCCAACAGATATGTGTGTGTTGTGCTGGCTTTTATTTACAGTTTTCTTTGCAGTATCTTCAAGCTAGGCCGGACTCTCTGGAGGTCAGAGTGTTTCGGTAGTATTCTACCTCTTTAGTCTGTGCTGCCCGGACCTTCTTTCCTGATTCTTTGATGATTACCAACATTTCTTAAGAGACTCTAGTTTTCAGAAATTCTGTGCAGAGATGAGCATTTGTGTAATAGTATGTTCTTTGAGAAAGGATGCAGGACGTCCTTATGATAATAAAAAGGTGTTTTAGAGAACTATGAAATAATAGTGCAGGTGTAGAATAGTTTATGGATGGGAGAATTATATAAAGAGCTTCAAGCAAAGTCACAGCTTACCTGTAACTAAAGTGCTTTTTACTTTTTTGTTTTGTTTGAATTTGCCAAAGTGAAAGAGGAACTAGGGCTAATTATAGTTGCCATCGATTGATGAAGGAAATGTACCAGTTAGCTAGGAGCAGCAGACTTTTCTTGATTAGATTCTCTCACAAAGAACATTGTCAATGTATGGAGACAGTGTTGACCTATGTAGGTGATAGAGAAACACAGTCAAAAGCACAAGGCACAGTCAACAAGCCTTGGTAAGAAGGCATGTGTGGTTCTGGTGATGTCATCTCCACTGGAGTTGAAGTGTCCCTTGTAGCATGCAGGCTTTGACTGGTGGCAGGTAAGTTCATTGAGGAGTGTACCCTCTGGAGCACTAGAAGCAGTCAGGACTTTGCAAGCAGTGCTATTTTTGCTGGCCTTCAGGAGTGTGTGGTGGGGGAAAAAGTAGGACTGCTTGTGTGGTGGTTTGGACCTGATAAATAAAAGATCATAGAGAGAAAAGTGTATGTTTGAGGTGTAGCTAGGGAAATGGGAAATTGGTCCAGTGACTTTCTCATCTCTCTAAAATGGCTGGTGAATTGTTGGTACTCCTGGTCTAATACCCACTGAGATGCTCCAAGTCAGTGACTAAACTGACAGGACATGAAGATGCCCAGGTAGCTTTTAGGCCTGGAGCTTCAGTTTGGTCACCTGCTGAAGCTTGGTTCCTGAGACACGGAAGCTGCATGGTAACATGAGATGTTCTTAGTTATGCTGAGGTTTATAGTACCAAGGATTAAGCACACATGTGTTGTCACTGCCACACACAGCACTTGTGTAAAGGAGTACTTGGTTTTGCTGAGTAAGTAGATGTCTGTCTTTATAAAACTTTTTGAAGGTTTTGGAAAGTTAACAGGGTTGTGAGGAGGAACCCTGCTGGCATCGTCAGGCTTTTGAAAAGGATCTTGACTCCCCTGATAATGGACAGATCATGCCCTTGGCTTCATCTCCACTTGTGCATGAGCTGTGCATGCGTGAGCACTGCAGACTGCGAGAGCTATCTGGAATCATGGAAGAGAGTTGCTGTAGTACTTGGAGATTGTTTGGTACTGGTGACATTTTTATTGTTGAGCTGGCTAATCCCAACTTACTTTTTTAGTGACAGATGAGTGTATGTGATGAAGATTTTTAAAAACACATTTGAAAAATATTCTCTTGGGGGTTATAAAACAAGACAATCAGTTCAGAATTAAAAAAAATACACTTAATCCAAATAATGAGAGCAGAATGCTAGTTTAAAGATGTGATCTTTGGGTTGAGGCAGAAGCTCAGTAGTAGAGCATTTGCCTGATGCTTTGCCTTCAAGTCCCAGCCTGGCTGAAAATTGACCTTTGAGGTGATAGAAGAAAGTTATTTGCTTAAGAGTTAAATTCGTAACTACTTATTCATTCATTCATTAACTATTTGAAGGAAAAAGTAAGACAGTAGAGTTATCTAGCACTTGGAGATATTTTGAAGTCAGACTTTCTGTCTTCTGTTGGGAAGAGCAAAGCTGAGGGATGGTAAGGTAAACATGGACAAGCCTATGGTCTCTCTCCTTTCCCACATCTTGCTGCACAGCTTCACTCACCTGTGACATCTTAGTAATACTGTGGGCTTCGTCCATTTCAAACTCTACCATCATAATGTTTAGGAATGTTTAGGAGTGTTTAGGAGCTAATGTTCAGTGTTGGAGGACCAGGGTTTAACACTAACTCTTGTAGCTTATCACTGAGATACACTGGGTATCTGGCGGCCTCTGAATCTCTGTATTCTCCTCAGTAAGCTCTTGGTCCCTGGAAGCTGTCAGTAAACAGTTTGCTGCCCAGTTCTGGCCTATTTCTTACTTTTGATAAAATTTAGATGGTACTATTTTTCTTCAGATATGTACTTTAGAGAATATTTTGCTATATTCTTTGTGTAACTAGATTATGCCATGACTTCCATGTTACTAATACTGAAATACATATCCAGTTTCATAATGGAAGGCAGTCCAAAAAAGTGGGCTTGTGCACAGCATTTTCATAGATGAATTTTCTTTTTTTTGTACTTATATATTCTATGTGCATATATAAGTATTAGTAATATTCAAAGAAAAAAGCTATCAATGTGAGAGGGAGTAGGGGCGTGGGAGGAGTAGGAGGGAAGGAAAGGGAATGATTAAAATTATGTAAATATATGTGCATATGTACATATATAATTTTTGCATATTTTCTTTTTTCCTTTTTATTGAAAATGAATTTTTTTCCCTCACATAATATATTTTGATTACAGTTTTCCCTCCCTCAATTTCTCCCAGTTCCTCCTTATCTGCCCTCCCGTCTAGATCTACCCCCTTTCTGTCTCTAATTATAAAACATACAGGTTTCTAAGGGATAATTATTATAATAAGACAAAACAAACACTAACACATTGGAATAGGACAAAAAAGACAGAAAGAAAAGAACCCAAGAGAAGGCACAAGAAGCAGATATAGACACTGAGACACACTTGCTCACATACTCAAGAATTTCATAAAAATACTCAATTGGACATCATAATATATACCAAATGACCTGTAGGGTAAAAAGAGAACAATAAAATAAAAACTTTTAAAAGATAAAAAATTCTTTAAAAGCCCTGAGTTATGAGACAAGGACCCTCTAAAGATAACATTGAGTTCATTTTGTGTTGGCCATTTATTTCTGGGCATCAGCTGCCCTTAAGAGTAGTTTGTTTCTCCCCTGAGACCCCCTTGGAGAAAAGTGGCTCTCATTTGCACGTGGTTATCTGTTGGAGATAGCTTCTGGGTTAGGAATGGGGCATTTATCTACTTCTGCTTTCAGCTCTAGGACCCCGTCTGGTGCAGACCCGTGCAGGTCCTGTGCATGCCACCTCAGTCTCTGTGAGTTCATATGTGCGTCGAGCATGTTGATTTTGAAGGCCTTGCTTCCTTGGTGTCCTCCGCCTTTCTGGCTCTGTTACTCTCTCGGCCTTTTCTTCCAAAGGATTCCCTGAGCCCTGAGGGGAGGGATTTAATGGAGACGTCCTGTTTAAGGCTAAGTGTTCCAAAGTCTCTCTTCTACTCTTTGCATATTGTCTAGGTCTCTATATTTGTTCCCATCTGCTTCAGGAGAAAGCTTTTCTAATTAATGATAGATGAGCAAGGCGCTGATCTATAAGTATAGCAGAGTCTCAGTAGTAGTCATTTATTGATATGTTCCTTAGTAGAACAGTAGTATTGGTTTTAGTATTTGGGCCCTGGCCTATCTAGTCTCAGATTCTTGCTTACCCAAGCAGTGTTGGGCATGGGTTCCAGCTTGTGGAGTGGGCCTTAAGTCAAATCAGTTAGTGGTTGGTTATTCCTGCAAGCCTTTTACCACTATCACACCAGCATAATTTGCAGGCAGGACACCATTGTGTATCAAAAGGTTTGTAACCAAGTTGGTGCTTACATTTCTCCTTTAATAGCATGCAGAATACCTTCCTGTACCAAAGATGCTAGCATGCTAGCACAGAGGGCTGAGAGCTCTGTGTAGGCACCAGCTTGACTTCTCTGTGTTCAATGAGTTAGTTGTGTAGGTGTTTTCATCAGCAGTAGGGCCTTGCCGCAAAGATGGTTTTCTGGTTAGTTGGATCTCTGTGACAGTGGTGCCAGGTCTTAAATGTCTCTGTGATAGTACTTTAAGCTGGCATAACCTTTCTATATGCTGTTTGACCTGATGTAGACCAGTTTGGCTTTTAAACTTCTGGTTTGATGGAATATATGACTCACACCCCCCCCCATATGCATCTATATTTATAATTTTATATAATGTAATAGGAGAGATAGGCAAGCCCTTCCATCTGTAGACATTTGAGTTAGGCTATGGCTACTCATAAACAAGTAATGGGCTAAAACAGGAACAAAATTCTGAATATCCTCAGGACAGATGTGTTTGAAACTTAACTGATAGTGGAAACTAAGACATGTTTTAAAAACCTATGGTCAGCCAGGCAGGGGTGTCCCATGCCTTTAATCTCAGCACTCGGGAGGCAGAGGCAGAGGCAGGTAAATCTCTGTGAGTTGGAGGCCAGCCTGGTCTACAGAACTAGTTCTAGGACAGTCAGGGCTACACAGAGAAACCCTGCCTTGAAACAAAACAATAACAAATAAATAAATACCTACTGCCAAGCTGAGATGACAGCAGCACATACCTGAAATTCCACCACTTGAGAGGTAGGAGGATCATGAAGTCAAAGCCAGCTTGGGGTTACCTAGTGAGATTCTGCCTCAGAACACCAAAGCTCACGTTCTATAACTTGGTTTGTCATTAAGGGCAAGTCAGCCTGGACTGCTGTGTTTTGTTTTTGTTTTTGTTTTTCACTAGTCTCGAGATCAAGTATACTAGATCCATCAGAGACCTTACAGTCAGTAATCTCTTAAACACCATAATCTAGAGACTTCTCCATTTCAGACTGAGATAGTACATTAAAAATAAGATCTGGGTAGATTGCCCTTGTCCTACTTTACAATTGGCGACTAAAAACATGGGGATGATGGAACCGAGACCTTCTGGGAAGAGTGTCCAGGATGGAGGCCTTGGGAGTAAGGTTGAACACTAGAGAAAGCCTTGGGTGGGTTGGCAGCATCTTAGAGACAGACATTCTGTCTCCTCTACTGCAGTTTGGTGTTGCTGACTGAGAATCTGACAGACTCCACGCTTTGCTACATTCTAGATAGCCAACAGCGTGTAGACATTGAGAAGCCTGTCCATGGTCATGCTCATACTTTATTACACTTGATATGCCACTGTGTTGATGCTGCCCATTTCTTCAGGATAGAGTACTGTATAACTAAATATTAAAAGGGGGTTTAAAATCCCAAGTTCTAATCTTTACACAAGATCTCCCTGTGTCCTTAGACTGGCCTTGAACTTGAAATCCTCCTGCACCAGCCTCTCCAGTGCTGCTTGCTGAATGTGTGGATTACAAAATGCAGGAAGTACTAGAGCCATAGTTCATTCTTAGAATTAATAAATAACAGTGAATTATGAATATTGCTTTCCTGCATTCCAGACATAGTTTGGAATTTACAGTAGGTTAATACATGAGCAAATTAAGCAATGGGCAGTGGTAGCTAGTAGGATTGTAAGTGAGGATAAAGTTCTCTTTCTCTTCAGAGATCTTGAGCTTTTGGGAGGCATGGCAGGAACAGATCCTGATTGGATGTTTACATAGCCCACACATGGGGTTGGTGACAGACTCTTAGAGAAAGCTGGCATGAGCTGTGTGAATGGTGAGTGATAGGGAGTGGTGATTGGCTGTGTTTCGAGGAGGGCAGATGGCCAGGCGCTACACAGCTTTACCCTTGCCTAGAGCTTTGCTGTCTTTTCATATTTATTAAACAACTTCATATAGTATTCACTTAGATTTACTTTGCAAAATTAACCCCTTCTTAAGTTCTCTCTCTCTCTCTCTCTCTCTCTCTCTCTCTCTCTCTCTCTCTGTGTGTGTGTGTGTGTGTGTGTGTGTGTGTGTGTATGTATGTATGTATGTGTGTGTACATACTTTGGCAGTTCTTTTTCCACATAGCTATCCTTTGATGTAATGGATTAGAAGAAGATAGATACGGAACAGATAAAATCATAGTGTTTCTTGCACAGTGTTAAGAGCAAGGTATGGAGAATCAAGTGCAAGCCTGAAAGCTAGTGGTGTGTTAGCTATTTACCTCTCCAAACAAAACTGCAGAGTAAGTGTCATAAGGGCAATTGGAAAGACATGGAGGGAGGGCGTCTGTGCTTTTTGGGGGCCATGCTGTCATTTTTCTGAGAAGGGCTCCAAAGAAGCAGACAGTTAGCTGGAGACTAGGGATACTTTCATGTGGACAGTTTTGCTGGGTTGAACTTGTTAAAAATGGCATTTTACTTATGTTAAACTTTATTTGGGACAATATAATGAAAATCTAAGCATAATACATTATGTTGCACAGAGCCAGGCCTGGTAGTCCACATAAACACAACAATAAGTATTATGTTTATTATTAAATAAACCACTGAAAACATTTTCACTAAATTTTCTTCTGCAATGAGGTACTACATGGGTGGTTAAGAATAGCAGCCAGGAACTAGGAAGACAGCTCAGCAGGTAAAAATACTTATCCAGTATCCAAACAAAAAAGCCGAAAGAGGAGGCACCCATATTTAATCCCAGCACCAGAAAGTGGATACAGGCCAGTGTAACCAAATCACAAAGCTCCTGGTCCAGTTAGTGGCCTTGTGGGTGGAGCTGCAGAGATGGCTCAGAGGACTCAGCACTAGCTGCTCTTTCAGAGGATCTAGGTTCAATTCCCAGCACCCACTTGGCACCTCACAGCTGTTTGTAACTCCAGTTTCAGGAGTTGTCTGATGTCCTTTTCTGACCTCCATGGGCACTGTATGTATGTGGTGCACAGACATACATGCAGGTAGAATAGAGTAGACATAAAATGAAAGTAAAGAAGAAAAAATTAAATAATAAAAAAAACTAAATGGGGTTGGGGAGTTGGCTCCTGGGTAAGAACCCTAGCTGGGCCTGCATGAGGACCTGAGTTCTGATCCCTAACAACCACAGAAAAGCTGGGTGTGGCCATGCCCACATGTAAGCTCCAAGCTAAAAGGGGCAGATCAGACAGCTCACCAGAGCTCACTGGCCAGCCAGCCTGGTTTATTTACAGTCATAGCTAAATGTGATAAAATGTGACATAACAGGAAAGGAGGCTTGGACCTTTAGGGCTGGGGAATTGTAGCAGCTGTCTAGAAGTACCTAGAAGGTACTAGTAGAGGCTAAGAGTTGTTTAGTAAAGTTTGTTCATCCAGACGATCACAGGGCCATCTCTGTCTCTAGTATAGGCCTTGATCTCTTCCCTTTGGAGCAGGCTGGAGGGATTTATAACTTAGTTTTTGGTAGAAAGGTGAAGGAGAGACCTTTTGCTGAATCTTTTGCTCCCTAATGCCTTGAACTCAAAATAATCTTGGTGTTGTATAATATTATTTTAAAATGTATTACTTTTGTTTATGTTGCTTTTGTTTAACTCTGTAAAGCTGTGTTACTGTGCCTGTCTAAAACACCTGATGGTCTAATAAAGAACTGAATGGCCAATAGCAAGACAGGAGAAAGGATAGGTGGGGCTGGCAGGCAGGGAGAATAAATAGAAGGAGAAATCTGGGGGGAAAAGGAAGAAGTAGCCAGAGAAGGAGGAGGACTCCAAGGGCCAGCCACACAGCTACACAGCAAGCCACAGAGTAAGGGTAAGATTTACAGAAGTAAGAGAGTGGGAAAAGATCAGAGGCAAAAGGTAGGTGGGATAAGTTAAAGTTAAGGAAAGCTGGCAAGAAACAAACCAAGCTAAGGCCAGGCATTCATAATTATAAGAATAAGCCTCTGTGTGTGATTTATTTGGGAGCTGGGTGGCGCCCCCCCCCCCCCAAAGCCCAAAGACAAACCAACATCTCTGGGCCACAGTGGCATGTTTGAAGATGGTATGTTTCGATCTCCTTTGTGAATTTGTGTGTTCTTGGGGTTAATCTGGCTAAAAATACTATGTAAAATCTTGTGCTTTATGTTATGCACAAGGTTGTATTTTCTGTGTTGAATCTTAAGTGTATATTAGGTTTTTCTTGAAGAATTCTTTAAAATTTAGATTAAGAAGTATATATAGTTCCTTTGTTTACTTTACCAAGCTTAAGATCTCATTTTATTCTCATATATGTTCCTGCTCTTTGGGCCAGGAAACAGTAGTAGAGGGGTAGTGGTACTTGGTATGCATACACCTTGACCTATCTGATGTGTCCCTTGCATGATTCAGATACCAAAAAGAAAAGAAAGACTACTTTCTACATCATTCATGTTCATGGTGCCTGCTGTGAAGATGGCTGATACATTAGTATGAAGAGGCAAGAACCACCGCTTGACTTGGGGCCTTGCTAAGGACAGCTGGGACATTGTCCTGACTAACTTTGAAGAGGAAGGGATTTGGGAGGGGGTTTAATGAACACTGACCATTGGATGTGTGAGTTCCTTTTTAACGTGGCAAGTGTTGACCTACTTTGTTCCGTTTTTATTTTTAAACCTTTCTCCCTTTGCTCTTGAGGAACATGTTTTAGAGTTTCTCGAAGTTCCAAGAAATGAAATTTGTTATTTGGCATGAATTTCGCTTGAGAATTGGGCTGTGTTTAAAATGTCTCCATGTTGGAGAAACATAATTAAAGAAGTCTTTCAAAACAGAAATTCTCTGCACAGAGGTAGAAGAAAAAGAAAAACAGTTTCATTATTGAGCAACATTAAACTAGACAGGTGTTCAGCAAGACCAACTATGAAGACAGGAAGAATGTTGATCCTTATGTCCTTAAGTGGTGTCTATAAATCCAAATGCAGAAACTGGAAGCAAGAGGGTCCTAAGAATGGATGTTGAGATAGCTCCAAATCTGTAGCAAGGCAGGGGCAGTGGCGACTCCTGTGAGCAAACTTGGTTTGTTACAAGGCATTTGGCATTCTTTTGTGGGAAACTTGTTGGAGTTGAAAACAGGTGTTATATAACAGGACCTATGTGACCAATAGGAAAGGAAGAAGAGAATATATACCCTGAGCCACACTACCCCAAACAAGACTCTGGCCTCTTGCTGTATGTTTTATGTCTGGCATAGTATAGCTGATTATGTGTTTTAGGGCCTACAGTCAACAAGTGACCCAAGTGCTCATGGCTGACAGACCACAGGTGGAAGACTTTTCTTTGGAGATAAACTTTCTGGTGTTCTGGCTTGATGACGAGAGGTCAGTTATATAAATGGGAATCAGGTGACAAATTAGGCCTGTCTCCTCCCAAGAAACTGGTGGTTCTCTGCCTGGTACTATTTCAGAGATGCCGCTTAGG
Organism: Onychomys torridus; assembly: GCF_903995425.1. Taxonomy (NCBI): domain Eukaryota; kingdom Metazoa; phylum Chordata; class Mammalia; order Rodentia; family Cricetidae; genus Onychomys; species Onychomys torridus. The sequence goes on along the minus strand of NC_050456.1, from coordinate 71,603,612 downwards.
CTCTGGAGGTAACCTTTTGTAGTGAGGGAACTAGAGGCTTAAGTTTCCGTACACTGAAGGGGAAGGAGAAGAGAATTCTGAAAAACAAAGGAAAAGGGATTTCTTCTGATTTCAACAGGTTGATTTATAAAAACTCTAATTCTCTTCACCCCATGCCAAGTGATCATCTCAAGCTATCACTTGGGCTCCTGAGCTGACTCTGGGTCATCTAGGCTAGCTTGCTGTAGGTGTTTGGATCCCCCATAGGATCTCTGTTGCTGGGCACATTTCAGTGCTAACAAATTTGACTGCATGTTAATGCCATAGTGTTCATGCTGAGTCCCGTTCTTGTTTACCAGGAGCTTTATAGAAGTTGTACATTAATTAGGAGCTCAAGAGTAGGGTTAGTGTGACATAAATGTGTAAAGTTAGTAGTGGCAGGATCTCTGAGATTCTGTTAAACTTGCTTTGAAAATTCATACTAGGAATGGAAGAGCTGTCTGTCTCTAATTGCACCCATCTCTGTAGTTGGGTGTTAATGGGAGGGTTTTTTTTTGTTTTTGTTTTTTTTGTTTTTTGTTTTTTGTTTTTTTTTGTATTAAAACCTAGTATAATTTGGAGCTTATCTTAAAGGGGCCCATGAAATAGGATTTCGCAGATTTGTAATATATTATCATCAATTAAAATTAGATAATGACTTAACTTTTTATTACCAATGTAAGTCACTGTCCTATACTTGCCAGATGGGCTTTCTATGTGTATACTTATTGTCTGGTGATGTACTAGATAACCAGATAATCCTATACTGGTTGACTTGACTTTGGTTAGAGCATTGCTAGAAACAGGCAGGTCTGAAACATTGTTTACCAACTCTAGAGGTGGTGGGACCTGGGAGAATGGAGCTAATAAATGAGGACTGAAGTCTTATGTGATAGGCAACTTTATTCAGAGCATCAGATAGTTTATACTCTGAGGGTTAAGAAGCATTACATGAGTAAGGTGTTCAACCACAAGGACAAGTCACAGGTAGCAAAAACATGTTTGTTTGTTTTCTTTCCCCATAGAGGAAGCTAAACAAATAACAATAGCCAGTTGTAATGAATAATGTAAAGTGAACTCTGGTGTACCTGGGAGAGGCACACCCAAGAGCACCCATGTTATGGAGGAGCAGAGATTACTGTTGTTTACTTGGAGTTTCTCACCAGCTCTCAGAAATCCCTCACACAACTTCTTTCATGGACTGTTCCGACCACCCGTGTTGGTATGCATGGTCTTTGCATCTTACTGGCTGGTGTATATAATGTGATTAAAAACTCAATCAAGGATGAGGTAGCCTTAGAAGATAGAGATGCCGGGAGGTAGGAAGACATGCGGTACTGTAGATTGTCATAGTGTTCCTTAAGGAGACTTACAGGCAGATTTTACTAGGGAAATTGGTGTGCTGTGCCAAGAGTCTTCCCTTGTATCTAACTGGATCACATAAAAAGCTTGCTTCTTGTTTATGTTTGTATTAGAATGTAATACTGATTTTAACAGGCAGCTAGTTCAGTCATGTATTGTTTTCTTGCCTTTTAGTAGATAATTTTATAAAGGATTTTATCCTGATGTTAAGTATAAAAAATTATCAAGTAGCTAATTTGTTAAATAGTCAATTTCTTAACTTTTTTTTTTTTTTTTAAATGAGCTGTCTCTTCTAAAATACTCTTTCTGATTGCTTTTAGGTTACCTAGGGTATGCATAAATACAGACTTGGAAACTCTGAAAGAACTTAGACTCAGCATTTCGAGGTAAATATGTATATATTAAAGTAGTGTCAAGGTCGTCCCAGTCTGGTTTGTTGTTGTTGTTGTTGTTGTTGTTTGTTTTTTCAAGACAAGGTTTCTCTCTGAAACTGGCCTGGCTGTCCTGGAACTCACTCTGTAGACCAGGGTAACCTTGAACTTAGAGATCCACCTGCCTCTGCCTCAAGAATGCTGGGATTAAAGGTGTGTGCCACCACTGCCTGGCCCTAGTCTGATTTATTAACAGCTAGAAAAAAAAAAAGTGTACAAAATGAGGATTTACCTGCATGATGGCAGTACAGATGGTGTAAACTAATGAGCTCAAGCCCAGTGTCATAGCTAAGATCAGTGTTTGTTGATTACATTAAGCTTTTCATATCAATTCCTTATGCTTTCTTTGTTTTTGAAATATAATAATCATTTAGGAAAGGCATCCTATATTTAAATTTCTTCCCAACACTATCATTGTCAATTCTAGTCTTGAATTGTCTTCTAAACCAATTTGATGAAAAGTGATTTAATAGTCCTTGGAGCTTGTTTTTAATTTCATTTGTTAAATTGGAATTACTGTGGGATTCATGCACACACTAAAGGTTTACAATAGGTTATTTGGATTTCTCAGCCAAGTATCTCTTCTGGTGACCTTTATTTGTTTTTTATAAATGGGAATCTAAGAAGTAATGCATTATTACTTTTTTGTTTCTCTTTAATATATAAAGCATGATCTTTAACATTGAGTTACAGATATTTTTGAAATCCTTCCTGGAGCTTGGCTGTAGTTTTTTCTCTCTATAAGTCAGTCTTGACTGATTGCTGCTCACTCTCTGTTCTTTGTTTTAGAAGAAGACTTGGCATTCTAAAAATATCCCAAATGTCTTTTGTTTAAAAGCCGATACAATATAATGGCCTGTTATTCGGCTCCTCGGGCTCTTGTCTGATTGGGACTCTGCTGTGTGCATTGGGTTTGCAGGAATCTTATACTTGACTGTCTCTGCATTTGTTTTAGAGCAGAAGCGTGGGCATGCTGTGGTTTCCCAGTAAGCTATCACAATGTCAGAATGCAGTTCAGACCGCAGCAGCACAGAGGGCGCAGACATTAACACGGTAAATCTGGGTTGTTGTCTGGAAAGAGGATGAGGGCTTACAACTGTGTTTTATTACGTCCTTCTCTGTGTGTGTTTGGCTTTTGTTTTGGTGGTGTTGGGTATTGAATCAAGGCCTGGCTTTGTATTAGGTAAGTGCTCTGCCCTGCACTGTATCCCAGTCTCACTCAATACTGCTAGGTGCATAACCTCTAGAAGCTGGCACCCAGCTTTGCCAGTTCCATGAGTGTAGATGATTTAACAAAAAAATTAAAACTTGTCATTGAAAATAGTCACTCAGGGTTTATCTTTTGGCTCTCCTGAAGAAATTAATGTGGTTCATCCATGAGACTCAAATGCTTATATATGATCAGATTCTCAGCCTTTCACTTATGGCTAAGTTAAAAAAAAAAGTCTACTAAAATACACCAAAGAAAGTAAAAATTGGCAAAATTATAGGTTGTTTTTTTTTTTTTTTTTCTGTTATTACAGGATTAGGTTACCAATTGATGTTTTGATCGTGAGTTTGCTTTCCTTAGATAGAAAGTGTTTTACTGGGGCCAGCCACCATACATAAAATGAGTGAAAAATTAATTCAAATATTATGACCTTATGGAAAATATAACTGGAAGGGTTATAATTCCTTGTAAAATCCTATCCACCATCAGGAATGGTAGCAGTTTATTTCCAAACCAAATAAAAATACATTGACTTAGCTGGGCAGTGGTGGCACACGCCTTTAATCCCAGTACTTGGGAGGCAGAAGCAGGCAGATCTCTGTGAGTTTGAGGCCAGCCTGGGCTACAAAGCGAGTTCCAGGAAAGGTGCAAAGCTGCACAGAGAAACCCCCCCCCCCCCCAAAAAAAAGAAGAAAAAGAAAATACATTGACTTGCCCATGATTGTGTTCTGTATACTATTGTGTGGCAATTCATGAATCTCTGACTCAGTTTTACACACACACACACACATACACACACACACACACACACACACACACGAAACATGAGAACAGATTTAATATATACAGAAAAATGGAGCCATATCTTGTTCTGAGGGAGCCTGTGTTCCAGGAAGAAGAGAGGGGAAGAGAGGGAGAAGGAGAGTCTGCGTTGGTGCATGTGTGTAAAATGGTTATGTTGGGAAAGTCAGAGACAAAAGCTGCTCGGGCCACTCAGCTGACTTGGCTTTCTACAGACTGCTTAGTTTGTTCATTGTGTCCCAACTGTGGTTTAGGACAGTGGGTAATAGGATAAAAGGAAATAGAGCTCCTGTACTCCAGGTCACACAGTCTAATCAGTCATTTTAAAGCAAGAATAACAAGGGCTTGAAAGTTCTAAAAGAATACATTAGCAGTTTTAAGAAGATTCACTGATAACAGAAAGTTTAAGCCATGTTTATAAGGACAAATGAGGAGCGAATGACTAACCTTCAGATGTCAGGGAAGCTCCAGATGGAGGTCATCCTGGTCTCGCGTGAGTGGTGCTGGACTCTAATGTTGGGCTGTAAACAAAGCTCTTGGCTTGTGATCTGGCCGCAGGACCTCCTGGACCTCAGGTTTCTAGTCTGATAACTTTCTTTTTGGTCTGTCCCTGACTTTCCTTTTTTCTTTCTTCCCTCCATCCTTTATTTCCATTCTTTTCTCTCCTTTTTTTCTATCTAGATCTTTTATAGAAACAGTAATGGTGGTTTACAGTGTCATTTGTTCAGAATTGCATAAAATTCAACTCACGTTAATTTGGATAGTGAGGGAATTTGTTTGGCTCATGTCTTTGGCAAAGATGTTGTTAGGCTGAGCTTTGAGGTTGCTTGATTGAGCTGCTCATTGATGTTACAGGGATCAAGTCTCTTTACTGTTGCTGTTGAAAGTACATCTTTTTGATGGCTGTCGGATGATTTCAGCAGCAGACAGGGCTAGTATTTCTTGAACTATGTTTGAGTTGCTTTTCAGCCAATGACTGAAAGATCCAAACCTTTTGTTATTGGATTGGCATGAACCAGTTCCTAGTCCAAAGAGAGGTGTATGCCATGAGCTGAGGGCTAGCTAGGTGACTGGCAAGTATTAGAAAGTCTGAAACACAGCCTTGGCAGCTTTGGTGTATTTAAGAATACACAGTGTTGGGCAGTGCTCTTATTTGGGAAAGAAGTGCAAAGTGAATACTGAGTAGTAGTCACAGAGTTACCTGCCATCCCTAAAAGAAATGAAGTACTTACTTATATTATATTACAATAGGAACTTTTAAAAAGGACCCAGTACTGTCCTTTGTGAAATCACATCTCTGAATGATAATAGCTTTAACTTTACTTGGATATTTGTTGCATCATTGTTCACAACAATCACAATTCTGAATATGTGCTTGCATCTGTCAGCAGATGGGAGTGTGTGCATGAGTGGGCGCGCGTGTGCACACACACACACACACACATGCACACACATGGAGACACTAGGAATATTCTTCAGAAAATAAAGAACTGATGTGGCAAGAATTAGAATAGGATAACCTATACATGTTCTACCCATTTACTCACTTGCTTTATTAGTTAGCTTCTGCTTAGGAACTGTTTGAGACTAATTTCCAGACATCACCCTTTGTCCACACATGCTTCAGAGAGTATTTCCTGAGAATATAGCTACCCTCTGACATACCACCACCTTCAGGGTGTTTTAATACCTGTTATCTGCAGTGTAAAAGGCTTTTTCATTTTTTTTTTTTTTTGGTAATTTCTTTATTAATATGTCAGCATTAAAGCTTATTCTTGATGTCTGTATTTATATGCTTATTGTAGCATATTCACAGGAGCTAAAATATGGAAACAGCCTAAGTCTGTCAACAAGAGTGGACACACAGACAGACAGACAGACAGACACACACAGAGGAATATTTGATCTTGATAAAGTGGTAATATATTGTATGCCCTAATAAAATTTGCCTGAAGATCAGAGAACAGAACAAGCCTCTAGAATAAGCATAGAGGCAGGCAGTGGTGGCACACACCTTTAATCCTAGCACTCAGAAGGCAGAGATCCATATGGATCTCTGTCAGTTCAAAGCCACCCTAGACTACATGAGATTGACTCAGTCCAGGAGAGAAACAGAGCCAGGCAGTGGTGGCACACACCTTTAATCCCAGTACTTGGGAGTCACACACCTTTAATCCCAGTATTTGGGAAGCACACACTCCTTTAATCTCAGCACTAGGAAGGAAGAGATGGCTGGGTGGAGAATGGTATATAAGATGTGAGGACTCAGAGGCTTTCAAACAGGATTCATAGAGTTGGCGAGGTGAGATGTGGCGGTGGCCTGTTCCTTTGTCTCTCTGATCTCTCAGCATTTGCCCCAATATGTGGCTCCAGGTTTTTTAATTATAAGACCTATTAGAATTCGTGTTACAATAAAGGAGGAAATGCTGACAAATGTGATAACCTAACTATATAGAGAGGCCATTATGTTAAGTGCAACAAGCAGGCTTAGAAAGACAAATACTGCGATCTCTCTTCCACGTGGGGTCTAGTAAACAGAGTTCTTCTGACAAAGTGAGAGCACAGGTGACAAGTATAGGGGGTGGGAGAAGTGAGGAAATGTTGATTGATGGGGACAGCATTTCGGTTACGAGGAGGAAGTTCTAGAGAACTAATAATAGCCAGTGGGCTACAGTTGATAATAATACTGTATGCACTGTATAGTGGAGTCTGCTGAGTGTGGCTTCTTAGTGTTCTCACCACACCAGAAACATAGGAGTTGTGGCTGTGCAGATTAGCTGACTGTGACAGTCAGTTCATTGTATGTGTGTGATATCACCTTCCTGTAGCCAGTTTCATCGTGAAAACCATCAGTTTGAGATCTGTCCTGAGGTCAGTTGATCTGTTGTGTTGTCATGCCTCTTACAGTCTTCTTTGCTGTGAAGTAGGCATCACAGAGTGCTGGCGAGCCAGGAAGCTCAGGAAAGTGCTGCCTTAGTTGGTAGGCCTTCAGGGTGGCCTCTTGATCCTTAAAAGCTAGGTGAACTTGACTTCCAGGTGAGGTGCTCAAGGTCTGTGTGCTGTGGAACTTGGAGCTGTATGTGTGAGGTGTGGGGTGCAGGGAGTGGATGTTAGATTTTAATTCCAGTAGAAAGTGAGTGGATTATTTCCCATGAGGAATATGGTTTCTTTGATCCAGTATTGGTGGTGGGTGGTAGTGGTAGTAATGGCCTGATAGTTTCTCCAAAGGTGCTCTGGTCACCCCTTGCATGTCTCCTTCCTTTGAAAAGCGTAGTAGGAATGATAATGTTGGTTGGTGTGTGGACAAGCCATGGTGATTATCTGTAATCCGAACTGGGGGTAGGATGGGTTGTCTGTATGTGGTAATTGCAGGCAGAGATAGGCAGATCTCTCTCTATAGGTGGCCAGCTAGTTATTAGGATCCTGCAGACTATGCCAAATGTCTTGAGATCTCTGTCTCTTCACTCCAGGGCTCCAATGACAAACCAAAATACAACTCCACCAAAGTCCAACTTGGGGAAACCTTTGAGTTTATTGGGCTCACTTACAGAGCGTCAGTAAGGGTCACTTTTAGGAGAGTGGGTGACTGTAAAGCAGCCACAGTTCTGGAAATTCTCACCCCAGCATGGATGGCAGCTTCCTGTAGCTCCATAGATGGAGTCCCCCTTCTCTGTTAATTTTCCACCCTAGACCTCCTGAGGCCATGAAGCCATGTGCAATTAGAGCAGGATTCCATACAGATGGCAGGAGATGTAGGGGGAGCAGCTGGAATTTCAGGTAAGTATTGACCCTCCTCACCTGCTCCTCCTATGAGGGAAAGCAAGCCAGCACTCAGCAAGGTGTGCTTTGGGGGTGGCTTACAAGTAGTCACAGCTGTTCTGGTGAGAAGGTGGCTGTTATGCTCCGAGGACAGTGCCTACAACACCAGTGTAGCTGACGGCGATTTCCACTTTCAGCAAGAGTCTGTCTCAAAAAAGAGTGTGCTGGAGGATGACATCCAGTGTTGACATGTGGCCTCTACACTTGCACATATTGGCATACACATAAACACACACACACACACACACACACACACACACACAATTTTTAAAAGATGAATTTTTATTTCACCAGCTTACATAGTCAACTTTACTTCTGGAAAAATGTATGACAATGGGAGAGTGCCTAAATGACTTGGAAGAATGTCCATTAGGGAATGTCACACACTTAGTTTATCAGGGTATAATTTTAAATAGACATGTCTAAGGATGGTCTTAAATAGACATGTCTAAGGTGCAGTTGTAGATTGTCAACTAAGCAAAACACCCCTTTTAATAAAGTGATGTAAACAGGTCAGGTGTTTGCATCTTTAGTGCCTGCCTGTATGTTGGCTCATTATTTTGTCAACATAATGTTAGAGCACTTACAAAGAGTATGTTTTTATCTATGTTTGTATTTTACAATATAATGTGTATATTTATATACTTAACATGTATGTATATGTTTAACATCTGGCACACATTTTCTTTTAAGGGTTTATTCTGGACTTTTCTCTTTGCCAATAAATGTAGATACATGAGAATCTGAATAGATTTAAAGTGCTCCTTTAGATTCTTTGACAGTACCTTTACATAGCTGTAGTTACTATGGTTTTCTACTAGTTAAAAGCTCCTTCTTATTTTCCAGTGTTGTAACAATACAAATCAATGTGTTTCTGTTTGTATAGTTGTCTGATTTATTCCTCAGACAAGCTTCTAGGTACAGGATTGCCGGGTTGAGTATAGACTGCTTGACTTTTAGAGAGACCGAACCAACCCCAGGAAGAATGAAAAGGCCCTCGGGAGCGGTAGTCTGATGTCTCTCTTGTTCCTGTGCTTTCTTTGATTTTAACACTGCATGGTTGTGTAATGGTATTCTTTTTCCCTTTTGTAGTAAGCTGTGCTAGAACAAAATGCAATGAAAGAAACACTGGATGAATGAAAAGCCCTGCTTTGCAGCCCCTCAGCATGGCAGGCCTGCAGCTCATGACCCCTGCTTCCTCACCAATGGGTCCTTTCTTTGGACTGCCATGGCAACAAGAAGCAATTCATGATAACATTTATACGCCAAGAAAATACCAGGTACTAATGAAACCACTAATACTGGAGCATTTTTCACTAAAATGGAAGAAATTAGTATAGAGTTGACACAGCTTATAAAACTCATTTACCCTTTCAAGCTCCTTCTTCTGATTAATTTTCTTGTTTAAAACATTTTTGTTCTTAATTTTCCTTTTCTGTTCTAACATCTGCTGGGTAATTGATTTGTTGTGTTGGTTCTGTTTGTGAGTTCTTTACACACACACACACACACACACACACACACACACACCCCGCCCCAATCCACACTGTTCCTTTATATCCATTTGGGTGTATCAGTACTAATAAGCTGGGTAGGAATGCAGGTTGGTTTGAAAGTGTTCAGCCCTGAGCTAGTAGAAACATACCTAGTGAAGGTTCAGTTCTATGTGTTCTTCTAGAGAACTAACATGTGCAGAAATAATTCTTAAATTGAATTGTTAGTGCCATTTTAATGTATGTTTACAGCAGCCCAGCTGTGTGTAACAACCATTTTACTCCCCTGTTATTCTTGAATAAATGTGAAGACAGTGGTTTTCTTTTTGTAAAGTTGTCTGCAGATTTAGATTTTAGAAAACAGAGACATTTCTCTATTTAAAACAAAAGCCAGTTCTTAAATGTGGTGCCTAGTTAAGAAGTGTATGATCTTTTTCCATGTTTCAGGTTGAGCTCCTGGAAGCGGCTCTGGACCATAACACCATTGTCTGCTTGAACACCGGCTCAGGGAAGACGTTCATCGCAGTCCTGCTCACCAAAGAGCTGGCCCATCAGATCAGGGGCGACCTCAACCCACATGCAAAAAGGACCGTGTTTCTCGTCAACTCTGGTAATCAAACATCATTTACTAAATGTGAGGAGAGAATTGGATGAGCCTTCATATCTAAACAGACTATCTCTGGGTATTGACTAGTCATGAGCTTAGCCCTGCTAGCCGAAGTCCCGTTTCATTTCTCTACCATCTCTCTCATTTGCTCGGACTCTGCATTCCTCTTAATGGGGTTTGCCATAGGGAGATGGCTGAGTGGTTCAAATCACTTTCATTCTAGGTATTTTCACTCGGTAAAGCAGGATGACTAGAGCTAGGAACCTACTTGACATGTGATTTTGTTTTGTTTTGTTTCTTTTGTTTTTGCTGGAGTATTAGAAACTTACATGTGTCTTTAAAGCTACTGAGTAAAGCTTTAGTGTCTCATGTCTTCAAAAATGTATGTATGTTTGGGATTGTCAAAATGAAAGCACAACCTGTGAGCCCAAGATGACCTCCCTTTTGTTTGTAAAGACAGTCTCAGCATAATTCTGTGAGTTGAACAATACTTCTTGGTGGATTGACATGGTTTCATTGAGGAGAGCAAGACAGGCGACTGGAGAGTTGGTTCCCTTCTGACCTGAAAAGGAGTTAGGTCTTAGGATGAAGGAAGTCGGTTGTGAAGCAGGCATGAGGTTGTTTGGAGGAAGTGATGGAAGAGAAAATAGCAGGGCTCCTCGGTGACTTTTAGAGAGGATCTTGGAACTATGATTTTTAAATTAGCCATTCAAAAAATTGGTGGCTAGGTATAACTTGATAATCTTTGTAACTGTTCAGAAAGCCAATTGAGCCCATTGTTCATATTTATCTGTTATCTTTGTGACCAGCAAACCAGGTTGCTCAGCAAGTTTCAGCTGTCAGAACTCACTCAGATCTCAAGGTTGGGGAGTACTCAAACCTAGAAGTAAATGCATCTTGGACAAAAGAGAGATGGAGCCAAGAGTTTACTAAGCACCAGGTGAGACCTGCAGGGATATTTCACTGTATAGATACAAGTCCTGGATTTGATTAACTTGATTAGCCTTAGCTATCTGAGGTAGTTTGAAAATGATGCTTTCCAGTCCCTTTCTAATTTCTCTTGCTGTGGGTTCATCTGAAACCAGTAGGAACAATAAATTGAATGTGAGTGCCATTCAGAGGGTAGAAAAGAGACCAATGCCATTATTTACTTGCTTGAAAACCACAAATACCTGGACTTATTTTGAATTTGAAGAAAATGTTCTTTTGGGTTAGGTATTTTGCAACTGCAAAAGTTTCTTGGTTGAGGCCTCTGGTCTTTGAGAGAGGCTCCCCCTGCCTTCATGTTCCCACGTAGCTAGCATGTACTAAGGGCTTCTTGTGTGTGGTGCTAGGAGATACACAGCAGTTGAGGGCTGCTTGTAACTAACATTCAACAGCCTACTAATTACTAGTATTTCTCACATATTGGAATGGACACACTTAAATAAAGCCTGTCCACAGAACAATAGGCTGGACAAAGAGTACTTAATCTTTAGAAAACCCTGTCAGCTCAGTGTAAATTCTTTTGTGATTTGACTAGATTGACAGGTCTCATCTGTCAGTTATGCCTGGGAAAACCTGAAGTCGATTTAGTAACTTACCATAAGGACGTGGGCTCCCTTTCTAAGGACTTTTTTCTCATAATCTTTCCCTATATTTTCATTGTTTACATCTTGGTTCCAATGTTTGTATATATGTTCTCCATATGTAAATTTTTTGCTTTAATTTTGACCCATGATTTCATTCATAATCTTCACTTCCATATACTGACTCTGGTCTCTGGTAGAGGTATAGCCAGGCAGGTTAATGGCATTTGTGTACTGATGTCAGTTTTATTTTAGGTTCTCATTATGACTTGCTATGTCGCCTTGAATGTTTTGAAAAATGGTTACTTATCACTGTCAGACATTAACCTTTTGGTGTTTGATGAGTGTCATCTTGCAATTCTAGACCACCCCTATCGAGAAATTATGAAGGTAGGTTTTTAGACTTTATCAACTTCAATAATTCATGGTCAAATTATTAAGTTATTGAATATATGCAGTTTTAAATTTAAAAAATTTTAATTTTATAAATATAGGAGTTTGCCTGCATGTATGTCTGTGTATGGCATTTGTGCCTGGTATTCTCAGAGGCCAGAAGAGGATGTCAGGTCTTTCTGAAACCGGAATTACAGATGGTTGTGAGCCAATGTATAAATGCTGGGAATTGAACCTGGGTTCTTTGGAAGAGTAACCAGTGCTCTTAATTGTTGGGCCATCTCTCCACCCTTATATGCTGTATTTACGGGGGGAAAAGAAAAGTCAAAGGGCAGTGGTGTTAGTCTTCTGTATTGGGAACTTGATTCCAGTGTACAGATTAAAACCAGTGTTCATTTAATCTATAATCTATAATGTTTCTACATCGTAATATCAATTGACATATTTTTAGAATATCCAAATGTGCCCTTTTGAGAAATATATCTTTAAACAACGGCAACAAAAATATAGTAATTTATAGTATTAATACTGCTGTTTCCACAGAAGTGGCTATTAGTAATTGCCAGTGGTTTGCCTGTGTTTGGATGTGGCAGTGTCTCTTGCTGTGGTCTGCATGAGGAAGTCCTTACTGTCTATGTCTTTTATGATGTTAGCTCTGTGAAAGTTGTCCATCATGCCCTCGAATTTTGGGACTGACTGCTTCCATTTTAAATGGGAAATGTGATCCAGAGGAGTTGGAAGACAAGATTCAGGAGCTGGAGAATATTCTGAAGAGCCATGCTGAGACTGCGACTGACCTGGTGGTCTTAGACAGGTGTGTGCTGCTCAGTGGCTTGGCTGGCAGAGGTCTGGTTTGACCAGTGTGGGGCCTTTGACAGCCTCTGGAGCACCTTGTATTTGGTACCTGTTTCAGTGAACAAATGGCTGCTAAAAGGAATGAGCAAAACTGACAAGTCTTTTTAAGTAGTTAGTTATCTTCAAGCACAGGCATCTGCCCTTGTTTCTGCAGAGAGCCTCAGATGGGGTGCTGCCATCTTCAGTGATGGCATTGTATGGGGTGACTGGCTGGCTAGTTTATGTCAGCTTGACATAAGCTATAGTTATGAGAGAAGGGAACCTCAGTTGAGAAAATGTCTCCAGAAAGAAGATTGGGCTGTAAACAGACAAGCCTGTAAGGCATTTTCTTAGTGATCGATGGGGGAGGGCCCAGCGTATTGTGGGAGGTGCCACCACTGGGTGCTTGTAGTCCTGGGTTGTATAAGAAAAGCAGGCTGAATGAGCCAGAGGGGCAATCCAGTAAGCAGCACCCCTCTGTGGCCCATGCATCAGCTCCTGGCTCCAGGTTGCTGTCTTGAATTCCTGTCCTGACTTCTTCGACGATGAATTGTGATACAGAAATGTAAGCAAAATAAACCCTTTCCCCATGATTGCTTTCGGTCATGGTGTTTCTTCACAGCAATAGTCACCCAAACTAAGTCAGCCAGCCCTTCCTGTTCCCTCGTGTCGCTAGACTGGGGACTCCTGTCAGGACATTTACCTTCCGTGTAAGGAGCACACCATCAATGCGTGCTTTGTTGTTCTGATCTAGACATCTCAGGGCACACTGAAGAAGGAGTCTCGGAATTCAGCAGGGTACTTTAAAATATTGGAGAACAGCTTATTGTCTTGAAGATTGGTTGCAGGTTTCTGAAAAAGATGCTGTTTGTACTTAGTAAGTTGTCTTGGTTGAGGAGTTAACAGTTTTGAGCTTCTGTAGCTTAATTAACATGGAAGCAGACACATGCGTACAACCTGACCGATACGTTTACCTTTATAGGAAGGAGCTGTGGCAGTTAGTGAAAATTGCCATTTTGGCAGAATCTAGAATTACCTGGCAGCCAAGTCTCTGGCAGATTGTCTTAATTGAGTTGATCAAAGTGGGAAGACTGAGGCAGCACCGTTCCTGGTGTGGGGTCCCGGACTGAATAAAAAGGAGAAGTGAGCAGAAAATGGGCATCCAGTGCTCTGTTTCTTGACTGTGGATGTGATGTGAACAGTTGCTTCAACTTCCTGCTGTTCTGACTTTGCTGCGTTTTGAACACTATCCCTAAACTGAGCTAGAATACCCCTTCCCACTTCAGTCCCTTTTGTCAGGATGTTTGTGATAGCAGCAGCAGCAGAGACTCAGACAGAAGCCTTGTATAAATTAGTAGGGAAATGGTTACAGTGAGCTGGAATAAACTGTGAGTATGGACGTGTATTTGTAAGTAAATAGAACATTCAGTTCACAGCAGAATAGTCTACTGTTCTGATTTGGTGTCTCTGTTTCTTTTCCTGTTGCTGTGATAAAGTACCTAGCTGCTTTAAGCTTCTGCTGCCTTGACTGAAATCCCAACCATGATGGACTGTTCTTTGAACTGTGAGCTCAAATGAACCCATTATTCCTGTGAGGGTAATTTATCTCACAACAAGAAAAGACACGTAAGACATTTAGGTTAAGAAAAATGAAACTATGTATTAAGTGTCTTTATTGTAGTTCACTCACTAAAAATCATCCATATTCTTGTAGTGTATTGTGTACTGTTTGGGTGTCATGATTTGTGGAAGACACAGTGGGTCCAAGGAATGACACCAGGAGTGAATGAAAGCTGGCAGTGTACCTTACAAAATACATTAGTATCAACAGAGTCAGTGAAATGGCTCAGCAGATAAAGCCTGCCTGAGTTACATACATGGCTCCTATCCCTTCCAAGCTCCTGTCCCTCCTTCAGAATGAGTGACATGGTGCTGTCACTTGGCCCTCATCAAGGTGGGGGAGAGAACTGACTTCACAAAGTTACCCTCCTCCTCCTATACTATAGCACTCATTCCTGCCTCTACCATGCGGACACCACAACAAGTAACATTAATAAGTAAACACTCTTCACAGTGAGATCCGCACGGGTTAAAGGAGTTCACATGGGGGCTGGAGAGATGGATCAGCAGTCAGAGTGCTTGCTGCTCTTCCAGAGGACCTAAGTTGGTTCCCACTACTCATTTCAGGTTGCAACCTTGGGCATCTGCACTCATGTATATACCCATATAGAGATACACACATCTTACATAATTAAAAATAACTAAAAATAAAAGTTTTCAAACCATATGTTAAGCTGTACATTTAATGATAAACACTCCTCTTTGACCTCTGCTGATCACTTCTGTTTCCGGAAAATAATTATTGAGTATTTTGAACATTTTTCTTCTCCATTCTGCCTCAGTGGGCAAGAGGTGGCAGTCAACCTACAAAACAAAACCAATTCTAGGACTCTAGTGAACTCCCTTCACAGAGTTCTTAGAACCTTAGCCTTGCAGTGATTGCTTGCACCTAACTCAGTGAATAGCCAAGTGCCACTAGAGAAGGCATGTTGGGAGTCTGCCTTTTTGCTTAAGTAGAGACATAAACTCAAACTAAGATAGAGGAGGTAAATGAATCAGTGTTGTATTGGATTTTTATAAGATGATGCAAAGGGCATTTGAGGAAGGCAAGAGACTTTATAGCTGACAGAACCTTCCAGGGAAGGTGGTGGTTGGTCTTGTTCTGATGGAATGACCTAATATTGTTGACATTCATCTCTTTTTACATCCTCCTTGCATTTGGGTTAAGTCAGAGTAGAGCTCCCAGCACACTTGAGATGTAGTAACAATTCAACTTGCATTCTTTTCTTTTTCCTTTAGGAAACCTCTTGTAAATAATACTTATTTAAAAACAAAAAAGGCTGTATATTTTCTGTGGGGAAATTCAGAAATATGAAAAATAATAATTAAAATAAGTACCTAAAATTCTACCACACTGCTAACATTTTGGAATATTTTCTTAGTATCTTCTTTTCCTTGTTTTTTAAAAAGCAGTTATGCATTTTCACTGATATTGACAACTTGTTTCTGATTTTAAAGATACACTTCTCAGCCGTGTGAGATTGTGGTAGATTGTGGACCATTTACTGACAGAAGTGGGCTTTATGAAAGACTGCTGATGGAATTAGAAGAAGCACTTAATTTTATCAATGACTGTAATGTATCTGTACATTCAAAGGAAAGAGATTCTACTCTGATTTCCAAACAAGTAAGTATGTGTAGAATCTCTCCATTGAGCACTGCAATAAGGGTATACTTCTGTTGAGGATGTTTCCCACACATCTCAGTTAAAACTATCTTATTAGCTCCGGACATTCTTCATTTGAACATGTGATAGCTCGCACTTTATGGTCAAGGTTGGGTTTGCTTGGCAGGCACTTGTATTTGTATGTTATAACCTTCTCTGCAGGACTAAGGGTTCCGATCATGCTTGTTTAAGAAGTGAGTCCAGTTTGGTTTGGTTTGGTTTGCTTTGGTCAGAAGAGTCAGTTCCCGCTGGAACTTTTGCTCTGAGTTCTCTGCTGTTTGCTAGCATTTGTAACAGGAATAGCCCACACCTGCAGCCGCAGCCACAGCACTCTCTGCCTTTCAGCTTGTTAGAAGTGAAAAGTATGGGACCCATTTCTGGGCTGCTGAATTGAGTCGAGGAGAGAGGGGGCTTGACTTTGAAAAGGCCTTCCAGTGATCCTGATGGCATTGATGCTTGACAACTAGTAACCATTCTAGGGCTTTGTAGTGAAATTTTTTTTTTTTTTTTTAATATCAATACCCTCTTAAATGTGGCTCAGAATTTTGCATAATGTTTTAATTTTTTTTTTAAATAGCAATGTCCAGATTGGTTTGTTGTTGGTTTTGTTGTTGTTTTTTGAGACAGAGTCACATTATATATCTTTAGTTGTCCTTGAATTCACTCAGTAGACTAGTCTGACCTCTGACTCAAAGAGATCCACCAGCCTTTGTCTCCTGGGTGCTGAGATAAAGGTGTGTGCCACTATGCCTAGCCTTGTTTGGGTTTTTTAACCCTATGAATCTTGCTAAATCCATTTGCAATCCATTGTCTTCACTGGCATATAGAACTGATAGTTGCCCCATTAGAGCCTGGCTGTGCATTTTTATTCAGCTCAGCAGAAGTTAGAAGTTGGGCTACTCTGGACAGGCTCCAAAATGAGATTCTGGATTTTACTGAATGCTTCATTACAATGAACCCAGAGGGGACAGTGGACAGTGGTATAGAACTGTCCAACCTTTGTAGAGGGAAGTGCTGGTGCTAGCCTGGCCAGAATTCACCCATACTTCCTAGCATTTCATTTTAATATTCATTATAATAGAAAAACATATGTATGAATGACTAGGGAATCTGGAACATGAATACAATTGAAGGGAAATTGCTTTTGTCTTTGCTGAGCTACTGCACTCCATGGCTCTTTACAGGGAGCAGGTGATGCAATTATACTTCTGACAAATATCCTGCATCCAAAGTTCAGGTTTTTAATATCTCATACAGTTGCATATTTTGGGTGCTATTTATTATCTTTGCTGGGAGAAAAGGAGCTGGTTCTAGGCATAGGTCTGTGAAAGGGAAGTTGGGAAGACCATTAAGCGGTTCCTGTAATGTTAAGGAATTGATCTCTGTGTTCCTGTTGGGGTCAATAGGTTTTGAAGGAGCACTTTAGGACCTCCGAAGCCCCAGTTGAGCTGTCTGAAAGGATGTGTTGATCATCTAGCTTTTGGCTTTCTTCACTTTTCCCATAGATGCTCTCGGACTGCCGGGCAGTGTTGGTTGTTTTGGGACCCTGGTGTGCGGATAAAGTAGCTGGGATGATGGTAAGAGAACTGCAGAAGTACATCAAACACGAGCAAGAGGAGCTGCACAGGAAATTTTTATTGTTTACAGACACTTTGCTGAGGAAAATACATGCACTATGTGAAGAGCACTTCTCACCTGCCTCACTTGACCTGAAGTATGTAACTCCTAAAGTCATGAAACTGCTCGAGATCCTGCGCAAATACAAGCCCTATGAGCGACAGCAGTTTGAAAGTGTGGAGTGGTACAATAATAGGAATCAGGATAACTATGTGTCCTGGAGTGATTCTGAGGATGATGATGACGATGAAGAAATTGAAGAAAAAGAAAAGCCAGAGACAAATTTCCCTTCTCCATTTACCAATATTTTATGTGGAATTATCTTTGTGGAAAGAAGGTACACAGCAGTTGTCCTCAACAGGTAACTGTCGTGTGGGGAAGCAGTGCTGAGAGGGCTTGAAGAGCCTATAGACAGGTCTGTTTCTGACTTTTGCAAGGTCTCATCCAGAAGTCGTGTGTCATGCTGTCCTGAATTAACAAAGAGGATGCCTACTGTCACTTTCTCTAAAGGCTAATTTTGACACAATTGACATTTTTGTTTTAAAGGTTGCTAATTCATTCTAATTCAAAGTAGAGAACATACAGAAAGATTGAGTTGAAGTAAACCATACCTTGTTTTGTGTACAGTTGCTGGATTTAGTTCAGTTGTCTATCAGTGTTTAACTGTATTTAGACTCTGTGTTGAGTATTTCTTACACAGCTCTTTACAGGCTCCTAGGATACACTTTATCTGAGTATTGAGGGTGAATTTTTTTTTTTTAATTAAAAATTTTCACCTCAAAGGTGATACTGTGAAATGGTTTCTGGGCATACAGGTCTTGAAGTCCTTAGACCCTTCAAAATAAGTGTCTTTTATATGCTAAAGAGTTGGTTGGCTTCAGAATGAGGATGGGTCTGGAATGATCTATCTAGGCCAGATTGGGAGTTAGCTCTTCCCCACTGGTTGGGGAGGGAAAAAGGGGCTGAGGGCTGAGTTGATGACTGATGGCCACTGATTTAACCAGTCATGCTATATAAGAACACTTTCACAAACCCAGAAGATAAGGGGAGAGAGCTTCTGGATCACTGAAGTTCCTGCATGGTGTGGACTTAGGGTGGAAGTCATGTGCCCCTCCTCGAATCTTCCCTTGTGCATCCATTCATCTGCATCCTTTATATTAACTTGTATCATAAACCAGTAAACAGTGTCCTGGGCCCTTTGGCCACTCTGAAGAGGACCCTACTTGGGGCTTGTGACTAGCTTCTGAAAACTAGGAGCATTTTCTTGGAGACAACCTTTCAGACTTTGGAATCTGATCATGTATCTCCAGGTTGATAGTGCCAGAATCAAATTAAGTTTCAGAACACAAGCAGCAACATGTCTGCTTTTACAGAACTGATTGTTTGCTGGGGAAGATCTGTGCCTTCTAAGGTCATATAGAAGCTTTCTATATTGACCTTTGTGTTTGAGAACATGGGAAGGACCATTGTTCAATCTTCCAGGTTGCACTGGGGAGAATTTAGAGGTAGATTCATAGTTTAGTTTGGTTTATAGACTGCTTATTAAAACATTCTGAGTTGGAAGAGAATGTTACAAAGTTCTGAAAATATTAATTAAGATAATGGTTAGTCCCTGTTTATATTAATTAATACAGTACCCCCACCCCACCTCCTGAATATAGACCTGGACACAGAACTGTGCTTTAACTATGTGTCAGGTGGTCATTTACCTATGGTGGGTTTGGGTTTTTGATTGAAGTTCTATCATTTCCTTCCTAAAGAGGGTCCTTATTTTTTTGTACTTAAGGCTGTACTTTTCTGGGAGATCCATTAATTGGCCAAAGTTCAATCTCAGTAGTCATCTCTAAGGAGAAATTAAGCTTTGTTTTCTGAGGTAGTTGGGATTTTTTTTTTTCCCCTTAACTACTTCTTGAATGGTAGGAGTTTTAAATTTTTTGAGTAATGGGAAATTGGATTGGATAGCAGTCATCTGGCAGTTTTCAATTGGGTGATTTTGCTGGTCACTGAGTCTAGGCCTCCTGATGGATATGAATTGAAATAACTTGAGGTACGGAATTATATTTCAACAGGACGTTAGTATTGGAGGGGACCTCACTGAGCATCTAATCCAACCGCTTAGTTCTAAAAATGCCACAGGAGGAAAAGTGATTTGCTCGAAGTTAAATTGCTAGTCAATGGCAGAGACAGTTGTAGAATCCTCATACCCAGCTCCCAGCTTCCCTTTCTACAATCACGGTGCTCCTAGGTGTCCCTGAGCACTTTCAGCAAGAAGCAAGTCAGGATCAGGGAGCCTGTGACTGATGTGGGGGGGTAGGGAAGATAGTATTTAGACTGAGGAAAAGGCATTTCAGTGGTAAAAGTGTTGAACATTGGCATAGTTTGTTTGGTGCCTCTCTGTGGATAGACTCCCTGCTCTGTGTCTGATGGCATAGGTGAACATTTTCTGGGGCTTGGAGAGAATGAGAGTTTATCTTCTTTCTGCCCCAATTATAAGAGCTTTTAAAGAACTCATGCTAGGATCTGCATGTGTTTTATGCAGAGATGTGTCAGTTTTCATTGCAGAATTATTAGCCAGAAAAAATTTATCTAAAAATCAACCACTTCCTGTTGACTTAAGGATCAGATTAATTGTGATCAGCTTTTATAAAATGTGGCTGCAGTTAGTGTTCTAGGATGAATGAAGAGCAGTCTGAGGTTGACTCTCTGGCATCTAAATAAAGGTACAGTAGAAGTTTTGTTCTAATATGAGCAGATGGATGGAGTCCTGTATTTGCTCACCAGTTTCCCTATGATCAAGACCCGTGTCTCAACCAAGGGAACCAACATTAGTGCAGTACTAGGCGCTGCACCCCTGGATTTGTCTTAGTTTTGCCATTTTCCCTGTCTTTGAGATGTAGTTAAGATTAGCCTCAAACTAGGGCCCCTTCTGTCCTAGCCATTTGCTGGGGTTACATGCTTGCCCCTGTTCCTTTTGTTTTGTTTTGGGGAGGCAGGATCTCATTTAGTCCAGGCTGGTTTCAAACTCATTATATAGCTGAGGGTGACCTTGATTCTTCCTCCTAATTGGTTCGATACAGGTGTGTGTCACCACCTCAGCTTTCCTGTCATCCCCAGGGATCATATAGCATCCTTGTATCGCCCCAGCCTTGTCTGGCCTTTCCTTATTTCTGATGGTCTTGAGGGTCAGGAATATTGGTGGGGCATGTCATATGCTGCTGCTCCATTTGGACTGGCTGGTGATGTTCTTAGGGTTAAACTAGGGTAGGGGATTTCAGAGAATACTGTAGAGATGGTACTCCTCTCTGGTCATATCATACTAGGGACTGGCATAACAAAAACCGTCATTGAGATGTTTAGCCTCCTCTTAGTGTCGGTCAGCTGTCCTACCGTGAAGTGTTTATCCTTTTCTGATTTACACTTTCTTTGGAAGCAAATTTCCACATCTAGATTGTCTGCAGAAGGAGGGAATGATTAACCTCCACTTCCTGGGGAGGCAGTGTATATGTGCCTATTGTTTGGAGTTATCCTTGACTCCTTTGTCCTATTTACTTACCTTTCTGTTTGTATGTATTGGCTCAGTGTGGACTCAAGTCTAAATTTGGGGTCATAACCCAGTAGACGGTTGTTCATTCAGCTGCTCGGTTGTTCTAATCTGGCTAGTAGGGGCTGTTTGTGGGTAGCTTGTTTACTCCTTTTACACGCCTTCGTGCATTTGCATTTTGTGCACTTCTTTACTTGGTTAACAGATATGTCATCACTGCTCTTAATCATAATAGGGCTTTGTAGATTACTTTAATGTGTTGTTATATGTATGTGTAGTTACAAGGTTCTTGTATTGTCTATTGCCATAGCCATAATCAGCCACTTTTGCAAAGGACCCCCTCTCCTCTTTAAACCATTTCATATACACATATTTTATAAACTTAGCTAATTTTAAAGTCTACACACCTGTATCTATAAAATCTAGTAACACCTCTCCTCCATCTTACTGTTAGTCCATGTGAATGTACACAGAAACAGTGCACTGTCCTGTGACTGTTGGGGGTCAGGATAGGAGCTGGGCAGAATCATAGAGGAGTGAGGTTTGGTTTGCTTACATTGACAAGATAGCATGAGGCTTAAGGGACACTAGTAGGAAAGTGTTGTGATGTACTTCAAGTACATGGAGACATTTCAGATGTTTGTATGTAAGCATGTTCATTCTGTTGTGTCTGTATTATGTAGCATGTGTGGTCATAAAACAGTTTTCATAATCTAGTTCACATGTACACCTCTCTGTGTTGGTCATGCCATCTTAATCCCCCTGGAAGGTACCATGTGGCACACTCTCTGCCTGAATTGAAAAGAGAGGTTGAAAGTACATGTGTGGACACTCTGAGAAGTAACTTGACAGAATTTTATGCTTCTTGAATATAATACAGTTGAATTTTAGTGCTTTTAAATTTCATTTTCTTAGTAGTTTGTTTTTATGGAATTTTACAAAAATATAGGTCTTTGGTGAGTTGGGGAGGTTTTTGAAAAATCTGGCTCTCTGCTCTCATGTTGTGGATCCAGGGAGAACTATGGAGCTCAGCACATAGCTATCAACTCCATTTCAATATCCACAGGAACAGGGCCTTCTTACCTGTTCCATCATCTGCCAATAATTCTTAAAGAAGTTGTGCTAATTGCTTATAGTAGACACTTCTTTTATTTTCCTTGAAGCCCATGGCTTAGGCTTGGGACATGATTAGGCATTCTCTACATTAGTCCAGCGGAGCAATCATTTTCTGTTTAATGTTAACAGCACACATACACAACATTACATTATTGCTTACAAGGTATTTTTATTAATGTGCGTGTTGTTGCTTCATCTCTGCAATTGGATGTCAGCATCATTAAGGAGAAATAAATTCCTGTTAATATTTCCATTTCTCAGCTAATTGAAGCCTGCCAGCTTGGTAATTTGGGCAAAGCATATTCTTAATTAGGAGTAACTTTAAGTACATTTTAAAACCTCCCATTACATTCAGATTGGTGCTTATTTATGTAAACTAAAACTAACAGTACATGTTATTTCTAAGGTAATTTATTTCAGATTTGGGGTTTTGAGGGACGCTGCTTGTTTTCATGGAATTCTGTTCTTTCTCGCTGACATAGGGTATTCATCACAATAATGAAACAGACCTTGGAACGGGAGATCATGAAGCTTCTGATTCTAAACGTTTAAAGTCATTGAACCCTAGAACAAACTCTGGCTAGCTTGACCGGTTTTGCTGACTGGGGGCACAAGATACTCTACATGGCCACTGCATTTTGATTTTGCCAGCTCTTTGATATTGGCCTGTTTCGTGTATATATTAAAGAAGAATGGTTTGACTTAACGCAACTCTCCGTTAGGGATTCATACTACATAGCATGATCTCAGAGGGACCATGTGGAGTCACTTAGGTCAGGTGTGGAACCGTTTATCCTGTGCTGAGTCTTTGAACGTGGGTATTTCCAAATAGCTGTAATGGCAGCACTGGCTGTTAACCTTCGTTCTGTGTAATGCGATCCGTTCTGTAGCTCTTTTCCATGTTGTAGTCAGAAGGCCCCTTTGGGTTTCTGGCACCACAGGTTAATGCCAAGGAGCAGGTGGGAAGGGGGCCATAGCTTCGGGCTCCTTCATAACAATGTGCTGGGAAGTCTTTAGCATAGCTGTGGAGAAGCCCAGGACTCTGCAGACTAAACTCTGTAACTCATGGCCCGGGGGCCAAAAGAGGATCTGACTGATGGCCCTTCTTTCCTAAGAACTCTGCTTTTAGTGATCATGCTGTTGGTAAGATGAACATGGTGGGCCACTGTCATACCTATGGAGGAGCATGTGAGGTTAGATTCTGCACTCACTGCTCTGCAAGGACCTCCACAGAGGAGAGGCTTGTGAGCAGCAGCTATTGAAGCCAGGCATGCTAAAGGTGTGTCGAGCAGTCTGCCATCTTTACATGTGGTTCTCGTGGGGCTGTGGTTCTCTGACTAGCTTGGTCCTCTTCTGGGACACCATTTTGTTAAGTCATTGTCACTAAATCGGAGGTTGGAAGTAAAGTGACCCTTTGACTTGTCGGTGTGAGCTAGCCTTGCATTTGTCATGAAATACCCACCCTCCAGATGTGTGTGGTAAGACAGGGTTGTTCTTGAAGTTGTCAACTTGACACAGCCTAGAGTCATCTGAGAGGAGAACCTCAATTGAGGAATTGGTCTGGGGGGGTGGGAGGGATTGCCTTGCTTGTTAATTGATGTAAGAAGGCCCAATGCACTGTATAGTACCCACCCTAGCAGGTGGAACTAGGCTATATAAGAAAGCCAGCTGAGTATAAGCTGGCTTGTGAGCTTTCCAGCAAGCGTCATCCTCTGCTGTTCCTGCTCTACGTCTTTGGTTGTGAAATACGTTTGGTCACAACCTTGGTCAGAGGTCATGCTGTGTGGAAGAGTGAGCTGGATTCCCATCAAGTTCCTGCCTTGAGTTGATACCCCAGCTTCCCTCAATGATGGACTATGACCTGGAACTGTAAGCTGAAATAGCCCCATTCCTCCCCAACTCACAGCAACAGAAGTGGAACTACAGCAACTGTTTGGTTAGGGATGTTGGCCCAAGCAAGACAAGAACAAGGAGAACCTCTGGACATGCACTCCTAGGAGTCTTAAAGGAGACCTTGGAGTAGATTTGGAGGGTCTGGAGAGATGGCTCAGTGGTTAAGAGTGCATACTGCTTTTCCAGAGGTCCAGTGTTTGGTTGCTGTATTGGGTGGCTAACAACAGTCTGACTCTGGTTTTAGGAATTCTGATGCCCTCTTCTGGCCTCTGTGGGCACTGTACACATGCGGTACACAGACAGACAAGCAGGCATTGTGTGTGGGCATAATACAAGTAGAAAAATGAAAATAAGAAAACCCAAAAGTTAAACTATGTCCCTTGGAAGTGTTTAACTCCACATATGTCTTACATCCTTAGATTGATAAAGGAAGCTGGCAAGCAAGATCCAGAGCTGGCTTATATCAGCAGCAACTTTATAACTGGACATGGCATTGGGAAGAACCAGCCTCGCAGCAAACAGATGGAAGCAGAGTTCCGAAAGCAAGAGGAGGTGACCGTGACAGCAGTGCTTCTTAACACGCTGAGAAACCTGGGCCGGGACACCTTCCTGCAGAGTCCCAGCAGTTACTTCATTTTCTTATCTAGGAAACTTCATATAAAGATGCTAAAATCTAAGTGTGCTGGCAGACAGGATCCATTTGTTTGTTTGTTTTCTATTTCACTTTAGATTAGCAGATTAATTTCCGTTTCAGGCACGTGGTCTTAGCATTTGAGCATATTCCAGGTCTGGGAAGTAGAAGAGCCAGTGTGAGGTCTCTGGATGAAGAACAGCATGTGCTATTTAACTTAGCTGTGTTGGGAAATATAGTAGTTACTTTTCTTATAACTGACTAAATCCTCACAAGCCACTTGGGGAAGGAATGGTTTATTAGGCTTCGTGATTTGAGAGTATACTCTATTATGGCAGGGATGGTATGATGACCGGAGTGTGAGCCAGCTGGTCCTGTTGAATCTGTAGTAAGGAAACAAATAGATGAAACCTGTGCCAAGCTTGCTGTCTCCTTTTTGTTGAGACCTGGACCCCAACACATAAATGATGCATGCATTTAAGGTGGATCTTCTCACCTCACTTAAACTTTTCTGAAAAGATTTTTACAAAGAGGCCCAGGGGTTTGTCTCCTAAGTGATCTGATCTAAGTCTCATCAAGTTGACTAATCAGTATTAGCCGTCACAGATGGTAATGTGATTTTAAATTCTGTGTGAAAACATTTGCCCTTTTTTTAAACCAGTTTTGTTTTCTTTAAATTAAAAGTTTCTCAGGTACTAGGAAATAAGCAAAGCTCTGCTGCTGACTTAATTCCAAGTGCCCTTGGAGAGTTTAGTGATGCAGCTCTGCCATCTTTGCAGAGATGTTGGCACAACACAGTCTCCCAGACAATGGGTGCCACTGTGGCAGGACAGAGTAGCAGCAGGTCTCCAGGAGGGGTTCACTGCATCACTTACTTGGTTAGATAGTTTGTGGTCAGTAAAGAGGAAGCCTGAAGCCGAAAGTCTGAAGGTGTCTGGTGAAAAGTACTGTCATTAAATCAAGACCAGTGGGCATGTGCCTGTGGCCTTGCTGGTTCTAAAACATTGTTACCTTCCCTAGATTGACCTTAGAGATGTAGTGTGCCCAGGGAATATGTCAGAAGTGATTTTCTAATGTTTTCTTTGGGAAAGTTCTTAGAATTGCTTTTCTTGGTGAATTTTTTTCAGGTACTTAGGAAATTTCGAGCACATGAGACTAACCTGCTCATTGCAACAAGTGTTGTAGAAGAGGGTGTGGATATTCCCAAGTGCAACTTGGTGGTTCGTTTTGATTTGCCCACGGAGTATCGATCATATGTTCAGTCTAAAGGACGAGCGCGAGCCCCGATCTCTAATTATGTGATGCTAGCAGATACAGACAAGATAAAGAGCTTCGAAGAAGACCTTAAGACCTACAAAGCTATAGAAAAGGTGCAATCACAAAGTTAACCTGTCTCCTTTTTATGTGTGTGCATGGGAAGAGAAAAAGGTGGTTCAACAGAGCGCAGTTTCAGCAGTGTGTACATATAAGGGAGGTGAGATGATCACAGAAACCTAGAATGCACCAGTCAAGTAGCAGTGCAGAAGGTCCTGTGGCTCATTTGAGAAGTGTGGCTGAGGAAGGGCGCTATAAGTGTGGAGAGCATGGTGGCCAGGGAGTGAGTTGTGGCAGGAGAGTAATGAGATATTGGTCACCAACAAGAGACTGACAGTGTCCTTTGTGTGTACATGCACAGTTCCATATAATCTTTGTGCTGTGTGTTTCCATATGGCTGGAGCTGGGAAGATTCTGTGGAGAGCTTGGCTGCAACAAATGGCTTTGGAATTTTTGAAGTATATTAGGAAAGATGGTTGTGTCACACAGCATACATCAAAAGGTTTTTTTTTGTTTTGTTTTGTTTTTTAAGAGCAGGGTGTTACTATGTAGCCCTAGCTGGTCTAGAACCCATGGTCATTGTACTTCAGCTTCCTGAATGCTTGGGTTATAGGCAGGTGCCACCATGCCTGGATAGAGAGTTTTCTCTGTAGATACAGAGGCAGAAAGCTAACATGTGGCAAAGAAGATACTTGTTCTCACTCTTGTCTTGTTTGTGAATGCTCAGATCTTAAGAAACAAGTGTTCAAAGTCAGTGGATGGTGCTGAGGCTGACGTCGATGCAGTTGTAGATGATGATGATGTTTTCCCACCGTATGTATTGAGGCCTGATGACGGGGGTCCACGAGTCACAATCAACACTGCCATTGGACACATCAACAGGTGAGAGAGTCAATCATTTGTCAGTGTTGGAGGTGGAAGTCTAAACTTGCAGGTATCATGTAGTCTGTCTCCATGGGTGAATAAATGGCAGCTTTACAACAGGACATTGGCAGACTGTACCCAGTGGCAAGTGCCACTACCAAGAAAAATAAAGGTACAATGACCACAGTAAGACAGCTTGAAGACACAGTTTCACGTCAGGACACATTAGCCAAAAATGTATAAGCTGGGTTTAATCTTGAGAAAAATCTCATGGACACTTAAGTTGAGAGGCAGGCTCCAAAGGATAGACTGAGTTTTCAAGTTGCAAAACAAGGTCACTGAGATCAAGGAAAGATCAAAGATCTTTCTCTCTCTCCCCCTTATCTCCTCACCCATGTGTGTTTCACGCAGGCCTGTCACCTCTATCCTCTTTAATAAAACACTTCTGTGGTCTTGTCGTGTTCGGGACGTGTTCCTAGCGCCACTTAAATACTAACTAAAGATGTGACATCCTGGTGTGACCTCTGATCCTGGGCTGCATGCTTTGACTACAAAGAATATTTTTGTGAAACTTGAATGATTTTTCTGGGTGAAGGGCAGATAAGAATTCCCTAGTACTCTGACAGCATTTTAAAGTCTAAAAGTTTTCAAGTAAAAATGTAAATTAAATCTTACATTTGCCCCTTTGTTTTGCTCTTAAATGAGATTTATCCTGGTATATAAAATAGGCCTGTAACTGTTCTTCTTAATTCTTAGCAATGTTAACAGCTCGGGGGAAAAGTAAATTCTACTGAAGTTTAATTATACTTGATGGCTAATGGAAAATTCAGCACTGCACAGTGCAAAAATTTAAAGTGGAATGCGTTCTTTGCCTGTGTTTTAATTGTGGCTGTTTTCTGTGGGGTCCTGTTTCCTGTTAGTGGAGAGTGAATGATAATGGTGTTGGGAAATGGACTTGTGGGCATGAACCGTACCCTCAGCAGTCACTGGGGTGTCCTACTGCCAGGCCTCTTTGTAAACAAAACCAGGAATCTGCTTACTCACGGATGTCATGTGCACACATTCATATCTGCATTATGTTTCATCCTTTGCTTCTGCTGCCCCCATTTTTACTGTGGCTCATTCTAGATATCCTTTTTTCTTTGCACTTCCCTCTTCCTGTGGTGAGAAATCTGATCCACTGTGCTCAGGTGTGCAGTGTGTCCTCAGCCCTACTATCCACTGGCCTTTCTTGTCTTCAGAGCACCCTAGCTGCACAGGTCTTCCCCTTTGAGTTTGCTGGCCCTCCCAACACCTGTCTTCCTTGGACCAGCTTTCTCTGGACCTTCTTCCTGCTCTGCCACCATATTATTCTACCACTCAATGGGGCTTCTGGTTCTGGTTCCCTCTTGATTCAACCCTAGACTATCCTGATACCTTTCTCTCACATGCCATGGCTGCTGGCAAGTGTAAGATGGTTAAGAAACCAACACTGGTAATGCACTCTTGTTGCTAACTCGGAGTACTATTGTATTGTGCAGTGTCATAAACTCTAGGTGTAGGGTGACCTTTGAAAAGCAAGTTTCAGTTTTAACTAAAGTAAGATTGTGTAATATAGTTTCCTAGTAACACACATACATTTCCAGTGCCTAGTTCTGTCCTGTTCAAGGTTAAGGAGCAACAAAGAACATTCCTATGCAAATGGCCGCCTAACAGGAGATGTTTTGAATGTTGAGACAATTTTCTATCAGTTTCTCATTTGTAGATTCAACTTCAGAATTCTTTTCTTCACAGATATTGTGCTCGATTACCAAGTGATCCGTTTACGCATCTAGCTCCCAAATGTAGAACCCGAGAGTTGCCTGATGGTACATTTTATTCAACTCTTTATCTTCCGATTAACTCACCTCTTCGAGCCTCCATTGTTGTAAGTTAAGAAAAAGACATGACATGACTTGCATTGAAGTATGCCATTAGGGCTTGTCCAGCTTCTCTAAGACATCCAAGTTATAAATTTGGTTTTAACATCTATACTCTGAAAAATGATTTGTACATCACATAGTCAGGTCTATGTTCAGGTTTTTATAGACTACACTCTGCAAACTCTTAGAACTTGACCGGATGACTCCTGGAAGTTCCTTTTAGGCTCTTACTAATTTGAACCTTTTTGAGAAATCAGTGGGCTGTGGCTTTGCATGTAGTGACACAGAATTCATTAAATGTAGTTCAGCTGCTCTGGCTGAGATTTGCCTTTTGGAAACTACTGCCCTTTCCTTGGTTCCAGTACTAATTTGCAGATGTTCCGAAATGAGTGATTTCAAGTCCACAGAAAAACTGTTCCACATTAATATATATCATAGTTAGATTCTAGTATGTCTTTACCTTTTTGTTGCATATTTGTTGACTAATGAAAATAATACTTTATAATTTTATTAAAATGAACATTTACTTGAAATTATAACATCCTAATACTAAATTCATTTTTTAGTGGTTATGGTTTTAAAAGATGGGTATTTCAGTATGGGGATGTAGCTTGATGGTAGAGCCCTTGCCTCATCTGTGTGAGACCCTAGATTTCACACCTAGCACCACCAAAATTTGGAGAGAAAACAAACAACAAACAACTAGAATTTTTGAAAACTTGTTGGTATTTTCAAACTAAAGTACTTCGTTCTGGGAAGTTGGGCATCAACAGTATCAGGCAGCGGTTCCAAGGCTGTTCATTGGGTTGGTCAACTGTGTCTGGAAGTGTTCTGTTGTTGCTTTCAGGGTCCACCAATGGGCTGTGTACGGTTAGCTGAAAGAGTGGTAGCTCTCATTTGCTGTGAAAAACTGCACAAAATTGGTAGGTAACATGTTTGAAAGCATATATAACTAAAAAAAAAATGACAGAATTATACAACAGAAGCACACACAGGCCTCTGCAGGTTTCTGGAGCTTGTCAGGGCCGAGACTTGCAGCTTTTGCTACACTTTGGTGGTTTAATATGTGTTTTCTGTAATTCAGACCCTATAGTGCTGGGCGGGGCTCTTGACTTTACAGCTTCACTACAAACAGCTGCCACATTTTGGTTCTGTTATTGATCCTTTTATAATACATAAGAATGTTTTAACTTTTGGATCCTGAGCCATCCACATAGTTTATTAGACTCTAAAGGTTAGTCTGTATTGGTGAAGAAAATCATTCTTTAAAAAGTAAAAGCCTTACGTTTAAAAGGGGTGTTTGGGGGCTGGCCTGCTGATACTTTCTTGTTGGATCTTAGAATTTGCAGGCTTGCCCATGCTGAACATACTAGTGTCAGGATAGGTCCTCTATAGTGTCATCTGCTGTCACTTTTACATTGTTTTTAAGATTTATTTTATTGTGTATGCATGCTTTGCCTGCATTTGTGTATTTGTGCCATGTATGTGCCTGGTATCTGTAGAGGACAGCAGAAGGCATCAGATCCCCTGGAACTGTAATTACAGATGGTTGATGAGCTACCATGTGGGTGCTGGGAACTGAACCCGGGTCTTCTGCTCGTAATTGCTGAGCCATCTTCTACATTTTTAAAGGCAAAGGCCTTCACTTGTCATCACTCTTTCACTTGCTTCCTCAGTAGAGGGCTGTCTTGGGTTATTTACTTACTAGGCAAAGTTTAGGTTGCTGATATAAGCTCTTTTAAATGTCTTAGGTGAATTGGATGAACATTTGATGCCAGTGGGGAAAGAGACTGTTAAATATGAAGAAGAGCTTGACTTACATGATGAAGAGGAGACCAGTGTTCCAGGAAGACCAGGATCCACAAAGCGAAGGCAGTGCTACCCTAAAGCAGTTAGTATTGGTTAGAACTAAATCAAAATCAGCCTTTCTGACTTTATTTTCTGCTACGTCAAATCCTAAATTGCTCCCCTCGGATGTTTCCCCAGATCCTTGTAACTCGGCCCAACTATGGGTCTCAGTTCATTTCTCTGATGCACAGCCTCTCCAGAGCCTCCTTTACTAGACTTCAACTGTTGCTGGCCTTGTTGTTTGCTTTTGTCTTGCCCTTCGAAAGGATACTTGAGTCATTTGTTAAGTTCTACTTAGAAGGAGCTTACTTCATTTAATAAGACATTCTTTGACTGACTGACTTTAGTGGTGTGGGTCTAGCCTTAGCAGCCCTTGCTGCTTAGAGCGTAACTTTCGTGGTGAAGTAGGCAGATGGAAAGGCTGTTCTGCAGGTGATGGGAGATGCGTCAGAAGGCGGAGGAGGCCGTGCTGTGAGTCTGCTTGACCTGTGATGCCCAAGCAGAGCTCAGATATCAGCATCTCATGCTTGACAGGAGTGTTGATCCTTCAAATATTAATATTTTTAGCTTACAAGGTTCCCAAACAAAAACAAATCTTCATTGTGTTTTATCTTTACCTAAACATGTGGTTCTTATTCTGTTTTTTTTGCAGATTTTACTTTAAATATCTGTACCCCAACTAAGTATTTTCAAATTTAAAAGCAATACTTTTTTCAAACCCTGAATGTTACCCATTTTTGTGGAAAGCTTTTGTCCCTTCATATTCAGTTTTCCCATTGGACAGATTTGTTATAATAAATGCCACTGGTGATGTCTCCTGAGACACATGGTGTCTGCCTCACCTCCTTGACCAACCCATTGTGTCTTCTTTGATAATCAGGACTGTGTCCCCAATGCATAACAAGTGTAACTGAACTACCAGTGCAGTGTGCCAGCAAATCTCAGTTTGTTAAAACTGAAAGCTCAGAAAATCTGAGGTAATTTGATTGTAATTCACTCTCCTAATGAGAACTGTTAAAAAATTCCACTAGAGCCATAAAGCTGGCTCAGCAGGACTGATTGCCTTGAGTTCAACCCCAGGACCTACTTGGTAGAAGAGAACTGGCTCTGGCAGGCTGTCCTCTATTGCCACAAGCGTGTGTGGTACATGTGTCATCACACACACACACACACACACACACACACACACACACACACACACACACACGTTCTCTCAAATAAATAGAGGTAACACATTTTAAAAAGCAACAATGACTTGTGAAAGATGGTCCCATTGTAGTAGCTGAGACAATAGATTCCTTCTCTTTTCAAGCCTTCCTCCCTCTCCCTTTTCCCCTCCCCTTTCTCTTCCTTTCTTCCCTTCTCTTGCACATATACCTCAACTCAGTCTATGTTAAATGATTACATTTGTACTGAAAATGTAATTCTTTTTTTTCCCATTGGTGCTAAGACAACGTGATTTGTATGGTGGAAAAAAATGTTCTTTTAATAAAATAGTTTTAGAAGTCATACAGTATATCTGAATGTTATCTTTGGCTGATGGGATTATACAAAATATTAAAAATTGGTCTACCTTTATTTTCTGATAAATAAATAAATTTACTCTGTGGTAAGTAACTAGTTGGAAAACCTATGCAATAAGTGTTTTTCAGTCAAAGAAATAGATCAAATGGTCTAATTTTTTTTAAAAGACCATTTTGCGTAGTTTTGATATTGTAATGAGCAGTGTATTACAACATAGTTAAACTTAGGCCATTGTAAAGCCCAAATCTGAAGAGTTCTGACTTCCCAGAAATCTTATCACTGAGTTCCTTCTGAGCTTTTTTGTTTGTTTGTTTTAAATCCTACAGCCAGAAGTACATTTCTTGCCAGCATCTAGAACAAAGGCTGTTTGTACTTGAGCTTGATGCTTAATTCTTCTTTCCAACTCTAGATCCCAGAGTGCTTGAGAGAGAGTTACCCCAGACCCGATCAGCCTTGTTACCTGTATGTGATAGGGATGGTCTTAACTACCCCGCTCCCTGATGAGCTCAACTTCAGGCGACGGAAGCTTTACCCGCCTGAGGACACAACAAGATGCTTTGGGATCCTGACAGCCAAACCTATACCTCAGGTAGACCCTTCACCATGTCTGTTGAAAGTGCCACTTGGAACCCAGAGATTGAGTAAACGAGTGCAGTACAATATCTCTTAACTGAAGGGTGCTTCGCTTTTCTTTTTGCTAAGATTCCTCATTTTCCTGTGTATACACGCTCTGGAGAGGTCACCATATCCATTGAGCTGAAGAAGTCTGGTTTCACATTGTCTCAGCAAATGCTTGAGCTGATTACAAGACTCCACCAGTATATATTCTCACATATTCTTCGGCTTGAAAAACCGGCCCTAGAGTTTAAGCCTACAGGCGCTGAGTCAGCATACTGTGTTCTACCTCTTAATGTTGGTAAGAAGGAGCCTGCTTTTCCATGTTGGTTTATTGTAGCTGGACTGTAACTAGCTTATTGTGTATCCTATGAATTCTCTACTTGGACAGCTGGAGACTCACGTTAGTGCATCTTACATAGGAATCTTATTTGTGTTATATTTCCCATGCTAAAGTGTCTTTTTCTTCCTTAAGTTAATGACTCTAGCACTCTGGACATTGACTTTACGTTCATGGAGGATATTGAGAAGTCTGAAGCTCGTATAGGCATTCCCAGCACTAAGTATTCAAAAGAAACACCGTTTGTTTTTAAGTTAGAAGATTACCAAGATGCAGTTATCATTCCAAGGTAGGTGTTTCAATGGAAAGGAAAATAGCAGTACTTGCTGCAAAAGGTGTGCTTGCTCTTGTGGCTGTGGGTGTGGGCGGTGACTTCATTTAAACAAAACTCAAAAACTTTGCAGGTGAAAGGATTTACTTTGTGAAAACTATTATTTCTTCTGTAAATAATATTGATAGCTTTTTAAAAAGTCTTTATCCCTTTAATTCCAAAGTCTTCTGAGAGAAGTTCATTGGGAAGTGTTTGCGCCTTAAGCTTTCCAAGAGGATTATTGTTAGTAAGCCTATCGAGGATGGCAAGAGCACTCGTTCTTACTTGGCAAAAATATAGGGAATAGTAGTCTCTAGGCAGTAGATGAAATCCAGAGACTTTACAAAGAAGTAAGAGTGTTGGTTGATTGACTCTGACTTACAGTCATGCATTTTCATGCCCTCTGCCTTCACCTTACCCTCATCTGAAAGTCACAGCTTAAAGAGTTCACTAGACTATCACTATCATAGGTGATGCGATACAGCTTGTGTATCAGGTGCCTTGTGTTTTGTTTGTTTGTTTGTTTTGAGACAGTGTTTCTCTTCGTAGTTTTGGTGCCTGCCCTGGATCTTGCTCTGTAGACCAGGCTAGCCTCGAACTCACAGAGATCCTCCTGGCTCTGCCTCCTGGGTGCTGGCATTAAAGGTATGTGCTACCACTGCCCAGAGATGCCTTGTGTTTAACAGTAGTTTACAAAGGATTTACTCTATAAAATGTTGCTAAGCTTCCTCTTTTGATCATATTGATGAAAGAGATACTTTAAGGAGCTATTTAGTTTTTCATAGTGTAAAAGGAAAGTCATTTAGAAGAAGAACAAGCAGGGAAAATGGAGGGCTTGTTTTTTTACTTAATAGAAATGAAGTTTTATTCTCAAAACTCTTGAAATATATTTTTGGTATTTAAATTTTCACTAATGTTATTTACATTTAGCCATTTGAATTCTTTTTTTCCCCCCGAGATGGGGTTTTGTAGCTGGAGATCTTCTCTCCAACCCCCACCAAGCCCTGTTAGTCCAAAAACCCACTTATAAAATAAACACACAGACACTTATATTATTTAAACTCTTTGGCCATTAGCTCAGGCCTGTGATTGTCTAGCTCTTGTTCTTATATTCAGCCCATTTCTATTAATCTATACTTTGCCACGTGGCTTGTGTCTTACCAGTACCTTACATCTTCCTTGTCATGGCGGCGGCTGGCAGTATCTCTCTACCCCAGCCTTCTACCTCCCAGAATTCTCTTCTCTCTTGTCCCACCTATACTTCCTGCCTGGCCACTGGCCAAACAGCATTTTATTTATACAGAGCGATATCCACAGTAGGGTTTCCTTTGTGTAGCTTTGGAGCCTGTCCTGGAACTCGCTCTGTAGACCAGGCTGGCCTCAAACTCACAGAGATCCACCTGGCTCTGCCTCCTGAGTGCTGGGATTAAAGGGGTGTGCCACCACCACCCAGCTTGTCATTTGAATTCTTAATGATATGTTTCTATATTAAACCAATTGTGCTTTGAGGATAGTTGATTTACATAAAAAGGCAACTTGATTGATTTTCTTTATTTTTAGATACCGCAATTTTGATCAGCCTCATCGATTTTATGTTGCTGATGTGTACACTGATCTTACCCCACTCAGCAAATTTCCTTCCCCTGAGTATGAAACTTTTGCAGAATATTATAAAACAAAGTATAACCTTGACCTGACCAATCTCAACCAGCCACTGCTGGATGTCGACCACACATCTTCCAGGTAAGAGGTGCAGAAATGACATTTAGGTTGCAGGGTTTGGGGGCTGGTGTTGCTTTCTGAGGGTCAGGGTGCCTCTGCCTACCCATAGACTTTGAAATGAAGAGATCTTTGCACAGATACTTGCCTGGGTAGGAGAGGACTGCTGAATAAACTCTTCAGGCAGCTTGTAGGCCTACCAAAGCTGAAGTCTAGTCACTATGAGGGGGTACTGTTGTTTGCTTGTTGGATAAAATTGCTCTGAAATTTTTATAGACTTAACCTTTTGACACCTCGGCATTTGAATCAGAAGGGGAAAGCACTTCCCCTAAGCAGTGCTGAAAAGAGGAAAGCCAAATGGGAAAGTCTGCAGAACAAACAGGTAATGAGTTGCTACTAGCATGACCTAATGTTTTTTAAATTGTTTCTTTTATTTTTTGTGATTATAATTACATCATTTATCACTTCTTTCCTCCCTCCAAACACTCCTGCATGCCCCTCCTTACTCTTTCAAATTCATGCCCTCTTTTTTCATTAGTTGTTAAATACATATATGTATATACATAAATGCAGTCAACTCAAACATGACCTAGTTTTTTTAAAGTCTCAATAATATATTCCCAAGATAACAATGACTTGTGAATTTCTGAAAGGTCACCAAGGGTATTGAATTTATTCTGAACGTCCTTGTTGGTAAGAATTGAGTTTTGCTGTTAACCTTGGTTCATTGATACATCACGGAGTCACCCTCATAAATCCAATTTAGGTCTAAAGGATTCTTTTTTAAGGTTAGATAGTAATAGAATTTATGGTTTTCATCATTATCCCTTAGTGAAATTGGTTTTTTGATTATTATTTATGTGTACTTTATATTTATCAGTCTGTGTTTTTCTTTACTCTTAAGATACTGGTTCCAGAACTCTGTGCTATCCATCCAATCCCAGCATCACTGTGGAGAAAAGCAGTCTGTCTCCCCAGCATACTTTATCGCCTTCACTGCCTTTTGACTGCAGAGGAGCTAAGAGCTCAGACAGCCAGCGATGCTGGAGTAGGAGTCAGATCACTTCCTGCAGATTTTAGGTATGCCTGTGTTGCTGTCCAGAAATTTAATTTGCAACAAAATAGAGTTAAGTTAAAACTGTATTTTTCTTATAGTTACTAAAGGATGGAAAAGAAAGTGTGGGGACACTTAAAACATGAAAATTAACTGTATTGCTTGTCCCTTAAGTAGCAAACTAGGTCACTGAGCCCTTTGTTCTTGTCAAGTTAGAGAGAGACAAGCTCCTGAGACAGAGCAATCATTTCTTCTTTAGTGGTGATGTTGAAAGGAGGGTGAAAGCAGTGTAAGTCAAAAATAGTTGCATATTTGAAAGTAGCAGCCTCCATTTGTTCTTTATCATTTTTCACTGTTAGTAAAGTTCTGTATGCCAGAACTTAATCACTCAAATTAACTTTGGTCATATAGATGGTGGTTCTAGGGATTGAAAGAACTTAAACATTAAATCACATTATAATAGTTGAGTACTTGGTTCAGTATGAAACACTAGTTTAAACAACATAGTTTTTATTAACTCATTCTGTTCTGTGGCCTGTCCTGAGTAGGATGTATTGACTACATTTTCAAGTGCAGAAGTTGAGGCTCAGACAGAGTTTGTAAGTTGCTTGAAGCTGCTCACTTGGTTAAGCAGAAAGTCTTTGGCTCCAGGTCCTATAGGAACCTCCATCTTGGATCCTCTCAATCCCCCCTGCTGTGGGAGCATAAGCAGAGGTCAAAGAGCAGACTGTTCTGCATTATGGTTGTACATGTGCAGAATCCCTAGTCATGTTCATTTAAGCTTGGTAATGTGTTTTTCTTCTTAAGTAGAAGAATTTTTAGAGTTACTTGCTTTGTTTGTTTTTACCCCAAAATGCTGGTGTTCTGAACTTACCCTTCTGAAGAATCGATAGAAACTTATGAAACTATCTTTACAGATACCCTAACTTAGACTTCGGGTGGAAAAAATCTATTGATAGCAAGTCTTTCATCTCAACTTGTAACTCCTCGTTGGCTGAAAATGATAATTACTGTAAGCACAGCACAATTATAGTCCCTGAAATTGCTGCACATCAAGGTGCTACTAGAACCTCCTTAGAGAACTATGACCAAATGTCTGTGAACTGCAGAAGGTTAGCCGCCGAGTCACCTGGGAAGCTCCACATTGAAGTTTCAACAGATCTTACAGCAGTTAATGGTCTTTCTTACAACAAAAATCTTGCCAATGGCAGTTATGATTTAGTTAACAGAGACTTTTGCCAAGGAAATCAGCTGAATTACTTCAAGCAGGAAATACCTGTGCAACCAACTACCTCATATCCCATTCAGAATTTATACAATTATGAGAACCAGCCCAAGCCCAGCAATGAATGTACTCTACTGAGTAATAAATACTTTGATGGAAACGCTAACACATCTACCTCAGATGGAAGCCCCGCAGTGTCCACGATGCCTGCCATGATGAATGCTGTTAAAGCACTCAAGGACAGGATGGATTCTGAGCAGAGCCCTTCTGTTGGGTACTCCTCAAGGACTCTTGGCCCCAATCCTGGACTGATTCTTCAGGCTTTGACACTGTCAAATGCTAGCGATGGGTTTAACCTGGAGCGGCTTGAGATGCTTGGCGACTCGTTTTTAAAGCATGCTATCACCACATATCTCTTTTGCACTTACCCTGATGCTCACGAGGGCCGCCTTTCATATATGAGAAGCAAAAAGGTAAAGCGTGATTCTTATTCTGAGCTGTTGCTTCTTCAGTATGCCTGAAAATGGGCCAAGTTACCTGTGTAGATTTGTCTACAAGTCAATGCAGCTGCTGCTTGTTCTAGTATATTAGAGCCAACAAGCCCACGGGGCATCGCCCAGTAGGTGGCATAATGGCTGTGTACCAATGATCCAGTCAGGCTGTGGGGTTGGCTGACAACCTTCTCAACTAATAGAAGTTCAGTTTAACTAAACCTCTATGCCAGTGGATGGAACTCTTAGATCCCGAGGGAGTAGAAATTGGCAGGGTTACTGTTCAGGAGCCTGTGTTTCAGCATCAACTGAAGCCTTTGGTTAGGAGAGTGCTTAGTGAACAGGTGTGTGCTCGTGAGTAAGAGGCAGTCATTCCAGGAGTTGCACTTCTTCCACATTTCAAGGAGGCAGGCAAGAGAAGAGCATCAGGCTTTATCCACTGTAGATGGTTCTGAGCAATTGTTCCATAGTCCTGAGGAAGAGGAATGTCTTTTTATTTTCTTACATGTACATCTGTGCATGCTCACTTGTTTGTGCATCTGTTCAGGCTGCAGGTCTGTCTCATGGGTTTTCTATCAGTGGGCACCTTATTTTTTGAGGCGGGGTCTTTCACAGATCTTGGAGCTCCCTGATTCAGCTAAACTAGCCAGCAAGCTCTTAGGATCTGCCCGTCTGATCTGCCCCACCCCCAGCACTGGGTATAGATAACACCACTGGGCCTGGCTTGTATTCTGGTGCCAAGGATCTAAACTCAGGTGTTCATGCTGGCAGAGCAAGCACTTACCCACTGAGATTTATTTTTCGCCTTAGTTTATAAGCTTAGTGTGGAAGAACAGTAATTAGGTAAAATATTTAAATGGTCATAAAGTATAAAGTAGAACTCTGACAATTTACAAAGCTGCCAATGACCTAAGATTAAGTAGGACAGAATGTCACTTGTGAGTCATAGAAGGTGTTCATGGGAAACCTTATAGTGCAAAACAAAGCTGCATGTTCAGAGTGTGGTGGTAGCACTTAGTAGGGAAAGAAAGGCAGTGACAGTGGGGACGGGGAACTAGCTGAGAGAGGATGGAGAGGAGGCCCAGAGGAGCTTGTGCATGAGGGACCTCATGCTGTGGACACTTGAGAGGAAGTGTGAGCAAGGAGATGGAAGTTAAAGAGACTAATGTGCCACAGGATGTAGTATGGACTGCAGAGCACAGCCAAGCCAAAGCAGAGCAAAAATGGCTGAAAGGAAGGGACTGAGGTGCGTGGTAATTCAGAAACAATCTTTTTAGTTCAACAAACTACTTATTCTCCCAGACTCTCTCTACCCTAGCTCCTTTATATAGGATGTGTATATAAGGGTAGAGAGAGATGCTAATTCTCTAATTAATCTAAGTTTTCCTAGAACCTAGAGAGATGCATGTTTTTATTTGATAAGCAAGGACAACGAGGCAGGAGAGGGTAACTTGCCTGAAAACACATTGTGGTAGGGAGCAGAGCCGGGATCGAGCTAACAGTATAGCTATGGGCCCTTGCCTGTCGCGGTCTTGGTAGCTTGCTTCGAGCACCAGACATGTGACCATCTTATAAACAGCACTTGTCTCCTCTGCGTCCTCTTACAGTTTGATGTGCTACCGTTTTGCAGATGAAGAAACTGATGCCCAGATAGTGATATTAGCTTGTGTGAGGTTATTCACTACTCCCAGATATTTAGGAGTATATCTGAGACTAGAGGCCACATACCTGCTGGCTGCCTTCCCAGTGAGCTTAAGGCAGGCCACCAAAACATGCCCTGACAACTGTGACAGCTTGCAAGTAATGGGTAGTAGCAGTAGCGGTGTTGTGATGCCGACAGAGGGAGGCATCAGGCAGGGATTGGGCATTTAGACCTTATGGTATAGGGACTGGAAGTATGTATAGAAACTAGAATTCAGTCCTGAAGCTCTCAGGGCTGCTTACAGGAAGAAGATCACAGTCGTGAAGGCTCAAATTTAAGTTGTGAAGGCTTCAAATAGTAAGACTACTAGACCCTACTAAGCAAGAAAGCTATTACTGTAACATTTCAAAACTGTATCCATTCACCTGCTCAGAGCCCTTTGACTGGATTTCTTGCCTGGTGTTAAGGTGTGTTCAGGATGCTCTTCTAGACAGACCTCAACCAGGCTCTTGCTTGCCATTCTTGACACAAGCCTCATGTTCACTGCACAGCCTGTGTCCTTGCTCAAGCTGGCCCTCACTGTGATCTTTCTCATTGCCACCTGCTGTCTCTCTGTCTTGAATTTTGCCTCGCCTCAGGTCCTTAGTTGTATTGTTCCATTCCCCTGAGCATTTCTTCTGACTTGCAGTGTTTTCCCTTTTGGGGCCCCTTATTGCCCTTTTCCTCTTGGGATGCTCTTGTCTAGCATGGAAAAGGAAACCAGCATTTATGTCCATTGGCTCCATTATAGACAGCTGGTAAGTGCTTTGGCATGTGGTAGTCCCAGGCAGAGCTGTCTACCAGTCTGTACACCTTGCAAGGACTGCTTCTCTGTCCCTTTGCCTGCTTTCTACCAGACTTTGTAGCCACTGCTGACTGTATAGTACTTGAGTTATATGAAGAGTGCTCCTGGAGTATTATAGTACATTTTTAGAAACTGGAAATGAGATTGATGGTATTAGACTCTAGTCTCCCAAGTGAAAACTAGACAGAAATGTTGTGTTTTAAGTAAACTAGGGATGTGGTAGAGCCATTAGGAAAAGCAAGTGGACCGGAAGAAGGATAATAAAGCTGCCTCCATGACATACTGTACAACAAATGTTCTTTAGCACCTTTACTTCAGTGTCTTGACATGCTACCCACAACGAAAGATCAGTGTTTTAGAATGTTGGGACTGGAGTTGTATTGGTGCTGAGATTCCAGAGATATAAAATTAGAACATGATATCCTCCCCTTACTTAATAAGAATATCATGACATCTTGAGTTACAGCATCTTGACATATTCTGTTCTCAGCTCCATTTACCATCTTGCATTTCATATTACTAATCTGTGCTTTTAAACTTTGAAATTGAACTCTTTGACTCATTTATAAGCAAAGGAATTTGTATACATGAGGTTTTTGTGACTCCATTTTGTATTAAATATTTATTTGATGACACCAAAGGCTAATTTTGAGTTGTTGCTATAAATAGGTAGTAAAACTGTATAGTCCTTATATTTTGTGATCATTTGTGCAGTACAGAGAACATTGGCATAAAATGTAATGGCATGTGTGTTTTCCAGCCATGGCCATTTATGGGTAAGTGTTTATGACTCTTTTTGCCGAAGGTCAGCAACTGTAACCTATATCGCCTTGGCAAGAAGAAGGGGCTGCCCAGCCGTATGGTAGTGTCGATATTTGATCCTCCTGTGAATTGGCTTCCTCCTGGTTATGTGGTAAATCAAGATAAAAGTAACGCAGATAAATGGGAAAAGGATGAAATGGTAAGTGCTCAGTAAGGAGCTTTTGTTTTTGTTGACTGAAGAAGTTGCTGTTCTCTTTCTGCTGTATGGTTACGGTGTAGTAGATATTTCATGTGTTGGGAGGCTGTCTGACTTTAGAAATAGTGTTGATTTTAGTAGAGGGTAATTCCTGTTACCTTCTTTTCCAAAGGCATGAAATTTTGTTATGTTTCCACTTAAAAATAAAATCAGAACCTTCTCAGATCCCCGTTACTCTCATGTTACAGTGTCTCCTTAGCTATTTGTTGAAGTGACCTGTGATCTCCAGGCTGTGTCTGGAAGAATTCACTTCAGCACAGTTAGCTCGCACAGTGCAGGGCTAGCTTGGGACTGCTTCCTCTTGCAAACTGGACAACAGATCACCGAACGGGAGGTTGTAGTGGACTGTAAATAATAGAAGTCTTGCCTGAGACTTAAGGTTCTTCTCATTAGCAGCCACAGCTTCCTTTTCTTGTCCCAAAGGCCACCAGGGGGCAGCTGCGAGGACTGTGTTCTGACAGAGTTTCCTGAGATTTGCCACTTGCTGAGTGTTTTATCTGCGTATGTGTGTACCTGGATGCTTGTACCTGTGGAAGCCAGAAGAGGGTATTGGACCATCTGAACTGGAGTTACAGATGATTGTACACTGCCATGTCGGTGCTGGGAATTGAATTCTGGAAGAGTAGCCAGTGTTCTTAGTCTCTGAACCATCCCTTCAGGCCATATGAGAGTTTGCTGTTCTTTATTTTTCAAAAGGTTTTTTGGTGTATTCTTTAAAGCAGTGGACTACACGTGATTACAGAGCTAGACTCACTGTTATTTTATTTTTGTCAGACAAATACAGAGTTTCTATCTCTTGAGTCTAGTTTAAAATGAAATATATGCCTCTTTTAAAAACCTTTGGGCGGTTGGGGATTTAGCTCAGTGGTAGAGCACTTGCCTAGCAAGCGCAAGGCCCTGGGTTCGATTCCCAGCTCAAAAAAAAAAAAAAAAAAATAGTGAAAAAAAAAAACCAACCCTCGGGCACTAGTTTGAAAGTGTTTTGGCAGAATACCCTAGAAAGTTGTCTCAATCAAAGTTGAAGCTTACTGTCCTGTGTTTGCTCCCCAGTAAAGTGGTGGTGGCTCTGCCTGCGTGAGTTTGTGTTTACAGTATAGCAGAAATCGGGCATCTTTTTAGCACTGCCAAAAGGTTACATCACTTTTGAATCATAGCCCGTTATTAAGGTTGTCATTCACAAATAAGCTTTTGCCAAAGAAATTGGGATTAGCAAAGTTTTGTTTTTTTTTTTTTTTTTTTTTGACAGAAATGGGATTCTTATGTTTCATGTTAGTCTAAATTTTCTTTTTATTTTGTCAGTCTGTTGTTATGATCTGTTGGCCTGAGTACCACAGCTCAGAATAGAGGATGAGAAAATAATTTCACAAATTCATCCCCTATTTTAGTGGTCACATTCATTTTTTTTAAGCAAAGCAGTTTGGATTTATATTGTAGCAAGTGTTTTTTGATTTGACGTGGAAGTCGAAAGAGAAACTATTATAAAACCATCCTGTAGTTTTTAATGGTAAAGGTTTTTTTTTTAAAAAAAATAATTTTGTCTGTTTTTATATTATGCTCATAGTTGAAAAGATAATGTTCTTTCTACATCTGGAATTTCATTTTGTTGATTTCAAAGGCTACCATATTTTGAAACTCTGTCAGCTAAATGGAAGGCCTCTGATCGGCACACAAGGGCTCGTCCTTGCAGGGCCAGGCCAC
Source organism: Onychomys torridus (assembly GCF_903995425.1). Taxonomy (NCBI): domain Eukaryota; kingdom Metazoa; phylum Chordata; class Mammalia; order Rodentia; family Cricetidae; genus Onychomys; species Onychomys torridus. Next base: position 71,560,585 of record NC_050456.1, on the reverse strand, counting down.
TCAGTTGACGTTTTGCATGGTGGACATCAGCTTTAACTTTATCCATGTTCAGAATTCTTCACTTACAGATTTATACTGGATAAAGGTCATTTTGTAACTCAGAAAATGAACATTCAAAGAGCATGTTTGACTTTGTTTATATGATTAAATAACTTATTTTATGTTAATTGAAAACAAATGGCCATGATTTTTTAAAGTTGCCTTTTAGTATTTGTGGTTGTCATTTGAAATTATCCATAACCCTTGCTTTTATTGAGTTTCAAACCCTTTTAAAAACAGCAGCTCTGTCTCTCCTCCTTTCCTGTTCCCCGTTTCAGACAAAAGACTGCTTGCTGGCTAATGGCAAACTAGGTGAGCACTGTGAGGAGGAGGAGGAGCTGACTTGGAGGGCTCCCAAGGAGGAGGCTGAGGATGAAGACGACTTCCTGGAGTATGATCAGGAGCACATCCAGTTTATAGACAGCATGTTAATGGGGTCAGGAGCCTTTGTGAAGAAAATTTCTCTTTCTCCTTTTTCAACCTCTGATTCTGCTTATGAATGGAAAATGCCCAAAAAGTCCTCCTTAGGCAGTATGCCGTTTTCCTCAGACCTTGAGGATTTTGACTACAGCTCTTGGGATGCAATGTGCTATCTGGATCCTAGCAAAGCCGTGGAAGAGGATGACTTTGTGGTAGGTTTCTGGAATCCGTCAGAAGAAAACTGTGGCGTTGACACAGGGAAGCAGTCCATTTCTTACGACTTGCACACAGAGCAGTGTATTGCCGACAAAAGCATAGCAGACTGTGTGGAGGCCCTGCTGGGCTGCTACTTAACCAGCTGCGGGGAGAGGGCTGCTCAGCTTTTCCTCTGCTCGCTGGGGCTGAAGGTGCTCCCAGTCATCAAAAGAACCGGCCGGGAAAAGGCCCTGGACCCTGCTCAGGAGAACTTCAGCAGCCAACAAAAGAGCCTTTTAGGGAGCTGTGCTGCCGCTGCAACTGGCCCACGCTCCTCTGCTGGGAAAGACTTGGAGTACGGCTGCCTGAAGATCCCACCAAGGTGTATGTTTGACCATCCAGATGCAGAGAAAACCCTGAACCACCTGATATCTGGGTTTGAAAATTTTGAGAAGAAAATCAACTACAGATTCAAGAATAAGGCTTACCTTCTGCAGGCTTTTACACATGCCTCCTACCACTACAACACTATCACTGGTAAGGAGCCCAATGAGGAGACTTTGTGTAGTGCATTGCTCTGGCCGTGCACAAATAAATCCATGCATGCAGTCTTAGCGTCAGTGTGCATGGCCGGGGAGGAGGTCATAGAAACAGAACTCTCTATGCTCCCATCACTGAGGAGTAGGAACGCTGGGTGACTATGACAGTTGGGTGTGGCTTTTATATCTTCTCACACATGGTGTCTCCAGTGCTGCGTGATTCGAAACCAAAGGCCAGGGGTTTCGTTCTTTCCCTTCTTTCCTACCTAATACCTTTCTTGGGCTTAGTCATTGCTGCTTTAGCATCTTGATTTACTCATATAGTCAGGATGTATTTCCACGTCTCTTTGTTGTTCCTAGACAAAAGGCACCTGTCTTCTGGTCTGCTGAAATCTAAAGAGAAGAAGACTAAACAGAACTATCCTGTAGGAAGGGCTTGTTACTTCCTGTTGTGTTGTAGTTGTCTCTTTCTTTATTTAGTCATCTTCTAATAACTAAGACAGTAAGTCCCTAGAACCAGTTAGCTTCAGCTTGTGGACCCACATAAAATTATTTTGCTTTTTATGTAAGAATATCCAACATACCAAAGCAAAATAAAAGGCTTATAGTTTGGATAGTAAAAGTTGTGTAGGTTGAGGCCATTTACAAAATATAAACCTGAAAGTAATGTTCTGAACTAAAGCCTGCTTTTTGGCGTGGAGTGGAAATCACATGGGTTCCCTACATTGCTGGAAATTGAGGCCTGAATTCCAGCACGGCTTGGCTCTTTTGGCCTTCACCGAATGGGTACTCCAGAACAGGTCACTCTGTCACAGCCTCACTTTTCTCAGCTCCGTGGTTTCTTTTCATGGCTCTGAGGAAGTCAGGGCGCTAGTCAGGACTGGTAGCTTATTTCTTTCTGAGAAGCAGCCCTTTTTGTCTGAGGGCTTCGCTCTAGCACAACTCCTCTTCTTGGTTTATGTCGGTTCAGTGTGTCTAGTTAGAGTTGAGGAGTCATGTTTGCCCTGCTGTTATCTCACATGTACTGTATAACTGTAGTGTTAAGGAATTACACCACCTAGCACATATTGCAGAGTGTAAGTGACATGCTGCCTTGATGGTAATGCACAGAAGATATATGTGCCAGGTGCGGCTTTATTGAGATGCCTCCATGTGTTAGAGACTCAAGAGTGATGCCCAGTGCCTGTCTGGCTAATATAGTGCCCAAGGAAAGTGGTGCTATGACTTTGATTGTATCTGGAAAGTGGCTTTATCCCCTCCAAAACAAGCATATTATTTGGGCACTTGAAGATTATATGACCCAATTTATCTATAAGAAGTAAGCTTTCAGTTGCCATTCAAATTTAACTTCTAGGCGCATTTATGTGTCCAATAGTTTCATTGAGGAAGGTAAATGAAAATGTTTCTCGGTAGAAGTCTCGAAAGGAGCCTAGGACTGCAACTTTTCCATCTGCTCCCACGCAGACAGAGTGTGCAGAAAGTGCATGTGCTCATGCAGGCTCACCGTTGCACTTTGGATCTCTGCGCAGATTGTTACCAGCGCTTAGAATTCCTGGGAGATGCGATTTTGGACTACCTCATAACCAAGCACCTTTATGAAGACCCACGGCAGCATTCCCCAGGGGTCCTGACTGACCTGCGTTCTGCCCTGGTCAACAACACCATCTTTGCATCATTGGCTGTGAAGTATGACTACCACAAGTACTTTAAAGCCGTCTCTCCCGAGCTCTTCCATGTCATTGACGACTTTGTGCAGTTTCAGCTTGAGAAGAACGAGATGCAAGGGATGGACTCTGAGGTTAGTGCTGTTTAAACTGTGAACTCAGTGCTGAGGGAAGCAGCCAACTGTGAGTTTGGGTAGTTCGAGCTCTGACTCATGGCTGTCCAGAGGGATAGTTACAGGCCAGGGCCAGGGTGCCCACGTGCTACATGATCTCCAAGCAGAACTGAGAATGACTTACCTCACTCAGGTAGGCCTTTGAGAATTGGCTGCCCACTCCATGGACCAAGTGGTCATTCAGGCGAGGAGCCTGGGTTTTCAGTTACTTCAGTGAGGCTCCTACAGCAGGCATAGAAAGTTGTAGAAGTGTGCCTCCTCCCATGCCCCAAAGTGGCCTTCGCTTCTCTGACATCACAGGATGATCTGTTCCTGTCTTTTCTAAATGGGTCAGAAATATGTGGTAACATCTCAGATAAGCCTCACAAATGTACACTTGCATTGTTTGAAATGGGAACTCTTGTTCAGTGCTGCCTGGCTCAGACATGTGCATGCTGCAGTGGGTCTGCTCTGCAGGCAGGGATACCGCTCAGCTGCCCTGTCCCCCTGCACCCAGTGGCCAAGGAGCTTCCATCCTAGGTAGTTAGGGCTCTACTCTCAGCTGGCTGTCGCCCCTTTCACTTTGCTGCCTCACTTGCAGTTGCCCCAAACCGTCCAAGAGTCGTGAGTTTCTGAGCTCTCTGTGGGCACGGAGAGTCTGGAGTTGAAGCTGTAGCAACCACGGCAGGGCTTACGCTCTCCACTTTGCCTCTGTTAGCAGGCCCTGCCAGAGCGCAGGCAGCAGCAGACACACTTCCAACTCCTAGTTGAGGTCTTCACAAATACTTAAGCTCCACGTTTGCGGACTGTGCTAAAATTCAAGTTCTCTTTGGATGCCAGTGAGGCATACTGGCTCTGTTAGTTTCTCTTCATTCTTTTACTGCCCTTTGTCTGTATCAGCATGTATAGAAGCAGCAATGCTTGCTGCACATATCACCATCTGGCTTTTCTCACTGAGCTGTTTTTTCTTAAGGAAGTCTCTAGCTTTCTGGACTTTAGCTTCCTTAGCTGTAAAGAGAAGGAATTAAACCTGTCAGGCTTGAGATTTTCTTTATATCCCAGAGCCATGGAATATGAGTAGGGAGTATCTTGTAAAAGCCAGTATTTGAATATATTGAATAATTTGTGTACAAATTAAAACTTTCCCTTTTTCTTCTCTTCCACAATAATTTGTGCTTTGTTGCTGTTTTTAGAAGATACAAGTAAACAAAAGAAAAATTAAAGTTGTCTTTTTATGTGGTCCTCATATAGTCAGCATTAGCATTTGGTGATACTCTGTTGCTAATGTGTCCAGACTTAGTGTCCATAGAGATGCTGGGGTGCCGCACACTGGGTCAGATCTTTCACTTGATGTTCTGTGCAGCTCTAGGGACCAGCTGGCATGGTGACTTGTGCCAATCACACACTTTACTTGAGATGGCTCGTTTCTTTAGATGACCCTTCTAAAGGGATAGTTAAGTAGGTTTTAGTAAAGACATTTAGTGAATCTGAGTAGGACACATAGGCTTATAGAGGCACTTAGTTATTGCTCGGGTAGGAGTGCAGCCCTGCAGACTTGTGGCCTCTACGTAGGGAAGGTTTTATTCCTCTGATTCAAGTAGACGCTGTGTCAGCTCTGCTGTAACAGTGTATGCACGTTTTTGTGCCAGGAGCCTAGAGAGAAAGGGCTTCAGAAAGGATGTCTTTGCCCCCAAAGTGGCAGTCTCCACCCTCATCCCTGCACTGTTGCTCTTGCTGGATGCTGAGAGAAGGATGTTCTCATCAGGGCAGTTTTTTGGTGACAGGTGATTTTGAAAACATTTAGCTTCTAGTTCTGTGTTAAACCTAAATTCAGTTTTAATTTAGAAGTATTTTTTCCTTTGCTGGGCATCAGTTACTTGTCTCTTTTCTTTTTTGTTTTTGATGAGGTGGTTTGGGGATACCCACTGCCATGAAGCAGGCATGCCATGGGTCCTAGATACTCCTGTTCAATGTCAAAAGTCAACCGAGAAAAACCAGTCTACGGATGGATGGACAGCCTTTGAAAATGCCTTTTTTCTGACAAGTCACTTCTCTTCAATAGCTTAGGAGATCCGAGGAGGATGAGGAGAAAGAAGAGGATATCGAAGTCCCCAAGGCCATGGGGGACATCTTTGAGTCCCTGGCTGGTGCCATTTATATGGACAGTGGGATGTCTCTGGAGGTGGTCTGGCAGGTGTACTACCCGATGATGCGGCCGCTAATAGGTACAGTGCTGGCTCATTTCCCTGGGCATAGTCTGTAGGAACACTATTTAGAATGCTGCCGGGGCTTTGGTCACATAGAATCTTTCATTTTGATTATAGAAAAGTTTTCTGCAAATGTGCCCCGTTCTCCAGTGAGAGAATTGCTTGAAATGGAACCGGAAACCGCCAAGTTTAGGTAAGTACAGAATTTACCTGAAGAACTACTATAACTAAAAAGAAGAGTTCTCAAGAAACCATAACTACTGACTCCAAGAGCATCTGCACGGACGTGCTATGACCCAGTTTCCATTTTTGGTCTGATTGACTGCTCTTTCCCTTTTTGTTTTTATAAAGCAAAACTGAATGAAGGAGGAAAGAGCCGCCTGTGTTGACAGTGTACAATAAGCCTGGCGCGCACGGTCAGCTCAGAAGAGGGACGCTCAGCCCAGGAGGGCTGGAGGTGCTGACTGACAATAATAACAAATACCTCTGACTTCTAATTCAAACTGTCTGCTTTTTGCAGCCCAGCGGAGAGAACTTACGATGGGAAGGTCAGAGTCACCGTGGAAGTGGTGGGAAAGGGGAAATTTAAAGGTGTCGGCCGGAGCTACAGGATCGCAAAGTCTGCTGCAGCAAGAAGAGCCCTTCGCAGCCTCAAAGCTAACCAGCCTCAGGTTCCTAACAGCTGAAGCCTCCAGATGCGCAGGCAGCAAGACGGTGAACCAGGATCGCAGAGACTCATCAGAGGATGATTCAGAGTTGACACGGAGCAGAATAATTGAAGGCAGAAGTTAAAGTTTGATATCAAGATAGATAACAGAATAAAACTTTTAATATGTGTATAAACTTTTTGGAACTAATTGTAGTTTTAGTTTTTTGCGCAAACACAATCTTGTCTTCTTTCCCCACTTCTGCTCTGTTTAAATCACAAGAGTGCTTTAATGCCGGCATTTAGCAAGTTTTGGAAATCATTCTGACGGGTTCTTTTGTTGTTGTTTTGGATTTTGCATTAATTTCTGTCGACTTTGCTTGGTGTTAAGAGGCCCTGGAGCTTAACCCTCTAGCAGCCCTAGATATGGGTAGAGTCCTGGCCTTGCGTCCCTCCACACCAGTGCCTGTCCTGCAGCAGTTGTGGAGCCCAGCACAGCAGTGTGAACAGTTTGTGACACAGCAGTGTCGTCGGGCAGAGCAGACTCCCGGGAGCTGTTGCACTATAGTAAGGGCCAGTTTGGAGTCAGTGTTGGCTGTGGATGAGTCAAGGCCAGGTTTTCTGATGCCACATAGTGCTGTAGACAGAGGGTTCTTGCCTTAAGTAGAGACTTGATGGTTTTCTTCCTTTTGGGTCTTTTGGGAACAGATTCTTTTGCTTTTTCCTTTATCTTCTGCATTCGATGGGATGGGGTGACACAGGTCACTCAAGGACCTGCAGCAGAATGGCTGCAGGTGGCAGTTCCGTCACACGTGTGCAGACACTGAAGACAGTCTAAAAGCCAGAGTGAGCAGTTCAGGTTTTTCCAACACCATCATAGGCAGGACATGTGACTAGGTGCCCAGTTTTCCTCAGACCTTCCTGCCAGGTCGTCCAGTGGAGGAACTGCGTGCCCAGTCGGCTATTGCTCTGACAAAGGGACCCTGAGATGCGGTATGCCTAGAGGCGCTGCAGGTTTGTAGTGGAGCTGAGGTTCACTTAGAGGGGCAGAGCAGGACATCTCCTCCTGCTCCTGTCCACATCCCGACCGCCCACCGTGGTGCCTGCATTCCCAAAGCTGTGCCATTTATGCTTGGGTTGCAAGTCCCTCACTTAGAGAAACTGGGTCATTAGTTCCATCTCAGAATCAAAGGAACTAAAGCTTTTTAGGCATTGCTGAAGCTTCTTGATCAGGCTGTAGACACTCTTCACTCACACGCCTCAGTTTCCCTCCTTTGCGTGCGTTTTCCCAGTTGGTGCTATGTTTCTGTATCATGCTTGAAGTTTAATTTTTTGCACTGTGACTATAATACCTCTTAATTTACATTTTTAAAATGCTATATGGGTTGGTCATGCCCTCCCACCAACATACAGTGGAGGTCTGCTGCAATTCGCCCTATTATGCTTGAAGTCTCAGCAAGCTGAGCCAGGGTGGCTCCGACTTCCCACACATCCTTCTGAGGCTGATGCTTCATGTAATGCTGCACTTAGGGTTTAATTTCATTTGTTTTGCTGTGCACCGTCCACCCGAAAGAGACTCTGTGTGTGTGTGTGTGTGTGTGTGTGTGTGTGTGTGTGTGTGTACACAGAAGCTGTTGGCCCCACTTTCTAAGGAACCTCAAGTGAAGGGGATAGTGAATTTCTCCAGGATCATTTGTTGGCACTGATTTTAAATTGGGATCTGAATTATTAAGTGAGTTTTTGAGGAAATTAATTTGGGTGACTTGTTTTAAATATTTAATTCTGATTTGAGATTATAGTTGTCTGTTTGAGTTAAAACACCCCCTCTCCCCCATGCACACACACAAACCTTAATGCAAGACATCTTAGCAAGTTCAAACCAGGTGATCTTTTGAATGTTGTAGCTGTAACGTGTACAGTCAGACAGTCAGGGGGTGGGATTTAGGGAGGTGGAGTTTGTTGTCTTATCATAGTGTCCTGGTGATTTCTAAACTACCTGATTCTCTGCATTGTGACTCATGCATTTACCTGTGTTGTTTCATCCTGGCACCAAAATCAGATTGTTTCACAGTTCCGAGTCCTGGTGGGAGAAAAATGCCTCAATATATTTTGTAACCATAAGGAGAGTATTTTTTGTTAATATTAAAAAGTTCAGAGTTGGATATGATTAGATCATCCATTCTCAGGGCTCAGATATCCTGCCATTATTCCGAATGTTTTATCAACAGCAGACTTGGGCTGCTTTCACTTTTTTTCTTGTTGGATGAAAGTACCTGATAATTTGACTCACAGTTTGAAGCATTCTGTGATTCACCCAGAGACCAAGTTGAAAGAACACAAAGTATGAGTTAGACACGTGGTCAGGAACGCTTCTGTGTGGTGGAGTTTCCCCAGTGTCACCTCGCTTGATGACTGTGGGGGCCGCCTCTGCCAGTGCAGCAGAAAGAAGCGGGAGAAGATGGTCAGCGCCTGGAAAGACTGGGGAGGTCCCCTGGAGGAAGCAGCTGCATGGGTCCTCCTGCAGCTGCATGGGAGCTCACCGGTGTGCTGCAGCATTGGGATGCCCTCTGTGGCCCACTTTGCAGTCTCAGCCATGCTGTCTGCGTGCTCTGTCTCTGTTGTGTCCATGCTGCATCTGCAAGGGTGGGGCTTGGTATGCTCTACCTGGTTTCCAGGACTCATGTTTAATCCAGAGGAGGAGACCCAGTTGGGCCTTGCTGCAGTTCTGATTTCCAAATTTGAAAAGATACTGTGATGCCTGCAGCGCGTGTTACACACTTGCACAACTTAAATAGTATTTTGACTGTGGCATTTTTTTTTTTTCTATTTGTAAAGTGAAAGCATGGCAGAAATTTGTTGACTGAATACTTAATTATGCTTTTAAACGGTTTTGGTTACATTTCTTTTCGTTTGTATTATGTGAAATGATTAAATTTAGAATGGCCTCTATCTAACACTCCTATAATTATCCTTTAAAATACAGATGTTTTTATTTTCTTGACAGTAGCCTGCCCTTAGATGCAGATGTGTTGTGTAATTAACAGGGACTTAGGCTGCCCTGTTCTGCTGTTCAGTTCCTGTGTGCAGTCACTCAGCAGCAGCCACTGGTCAGGGCTGCTGAGCACCGAGAACAGTCAAAACTCCACAACCACCCGGTTTGCTTGTAGGGGCCTGTTGATTTAAAACTATTCCTTGCTCAATGAAGGCATCTAATCCTTCTGCACAAGCTTACACTAGCAAACCAGGGCCTTGCTCCTTTATTTCACAGACCTGAGCTGAGCCTACATTCTCGTCCTTAGCTGATTGCATGTCTGCAGGGGCATTCGGGTTTTGTGTGTCTCGTCTGTGCTTGATTTAACAACATCCAAGAACCTCTAGTTCCCACCTGCTGATTACTTTTCTGGAATTTAATTATTTCTCAATAAATTTTGTATTTTATATTGTACATGAAACATTTTAAAGATATGTTTAAGACCAAGGATAGTTAAAATGATTGTAAAAGTTGTGTGTCTGGTATGGAGACCGTGTGCTGTCCACTAGCAGGGAAAATGATCACCTCAAACTAATTTGCGCATATTATTTTAATCACTATTTTTTTTTCTTGTTTGTTTTTCTTTGAACAACCACAGACATTTTAAATGTTACAGATGCCCCCAGAATTCACCTCGGCTGCAGGTTCTGTAGCAAAAGTGTCGAGGTGAACGGAAAGAACACGTCTGCCTTGCTGTAAATAAAGGGCAATGGCTAAGGTGAAGTCAGACTGGCAGTTCCCCTGACGATAAACCATGGCCATCACATGCTGCAGCATTTTAAAGAGACACAGTTCGTGCACGTGGCTGTCACGACAGACCTGCGGTCAGCACCTTACGCATCACACTTACCTTAGTTGGGGTTTTTGTTGTTTTCATTTTTCTTTTTAATAATTGTAGCCAATAAAGTTATGGTCTGTTCACTTTGTGTCTTTTTTCTTTTTTGTTTTAATGTTGTTACTTAATGCAATATGAACAGGTAAGCAGTAGTGGTCTTGGAAGGTTTTCATCCCATAGGGAAGCTCATGAGTTATATGTTTTAATAAGATTGTGTTCAAGTTCTGCTTCATGTTCTAAGAAATGGCACAGTTGTCTTTTAAAGACCTGTGTAGTAGTGTGTGCTTTCCTGAACTCCCATCATTCTGGTTGATGTGTTCCAACTCCCGGATTGTCTATGACAGAGTTGACATGTTCCTTATTGAAGTTGGTTATTTTGAAACAAAGTGGACAGAATGTTCACTTCCAAATCCTTATAACACATTTCCAGCATTGTTGGTTAAGTGAAAATTTTACTAGTTTAAGCTTTTAACATTTCTGAAAGTTGGTAACATGAGGGAAGATCACCAGGCTGGGAGGAGATGATAAGTGGGTGAGATGTAGTTTCCTTTCAGATTTCTTAGAACATTTTACCAGCAATTAGCATGCCCTTACCACTTTCACAGGGTAGCATTCTAAGTATACATTCACGTGTTCGTTTGAATAAAAACTCAGATTTGAGAATATTCTGTCAGGGTTGCCTACTTATTTTTGTTTCCTTGTAATTCATAAAGTGCAGTCAACCAGTAGTCACTTACGTGTACATTATGTGCATGACACCTAGAGAGTCACCTACCCAGTGATGTTAATATCATAAGCATTTTAGGAAGGTTTCTCAGTAGCTGCTCCTTGGCAGATCTTCATTGGTGAAATTATTAAGGCCACTCCACGTAGTTAAAAGGGAGGTTTATTTTGTGGGGTATTTACAAATGAAGGGGTGGGTTACAGGGTCTGGCAAGGGTATAGTGCAGTCCGGCGGTGTTCTCTGGAGAACTCTGCTCGGTCTACCTCCAGTGTCCAGAGTCCGGGAACCAAGAGAGAGAGCTCTTTCCGATCCTTGGTCTTCCGCTTCCTCCTCTGCCCTGCCTTCTGGGCGTGACCATTACTGAAGCCTCAATGGAGGTTGGAAAGGCCAGCCAAAAGCTGGGATGGCTATCCACTACAGATCTTTGTACTGTACCTAGTTATTGCTGATAGAAAGAAAAGCCACAATTCCTGCCTCTGGAGCATATGGACGTGCATGAATACAGGTTCTGAATTCTCAGGTCTAGAATTGGTATAAAACCTGAGAAGGTGAGTAGCTTCCGTCCCACTAATGTGAGCATCTATAGGCTTCTCTCACCTGCCGGGCTATGTGTGATACACGGGAAATTCTCTGAGCTGCTCAGACTTCTTCAGTCCTACAGAGGATACTACATTGGCTTCAAGGGCTTCAGCTAAGGGCTCGTGGGCCAGTGATGTAAGATGCAGAGACTGACTAGGTGTCAGGCCTGTGCTAAAGTCCACACTACACTCTATTCCCTGACAATCACTAAGGCAACTTCAGGTGGTTTGGCTTCTGCACTGGGTGGCCAGCTGGCTTGCCTGGCTGTAGGGTAAAGAAGGGTTCTGCAAAAGCCTGCGTATCAGGCTCCATGTGTCCGTAAGTCCTTCCCAGATGCCTGTTATTAGAACAGCCCCTCTGGATGGGCTGATGAGGCTTGGAGAAGGGAGCAGTGAGCTTGAGATGGTGCTAAGTGTCACCTGGGTCTGAATCCCCTAAAACAGCAGAGTAAACCTGTCAAGGATTCTGACACAGAGCTAAGTAATGCAAGCGGAAAGGCACAAGTTGGTTGACAGCTGGGGAGGAGTAAAGGTAGTGGTCCCTTCCACTTAGAGAGTGAGCAGCGCTGGCTTCAGGTGCAAAGTGCAGACTCGGTACGTGTACACACACACACACACAGGCATGCATGTCACCCCACAGCAGAAGCACAGGATGCCCACGGTGGCATTCTTGCCCTGTAGAGCGAACAACATGTATTCTGCTTCTGGTAACTGTCAACTTCTTGTGGCAGAAGTTGGGGTGATGATGTTTGGCATACAAAGAGCAGAATCTAACTAGGAAGGCACTAGCTGGTGAAGTGGGGCTATTCACATCTCCAAATGTTTTCTGGCATTTCTAAGAAATTAATTTTGGTGAGTTGCTCACACTCAACATCCCCTGTTTGGCTTTGTTTTGAAGTTTGGCTTGCCTCCAGCCTCACTTCTCTTGGTGTGTAAATCTGCCCTGTGGAGTGGAGATGAGTGGGTTCTAGAGATGTCCACAGATGTGATATGCATAAATTAAAAGTGTACTGCTTTGTGAGTGACATTTGGGTGGTTGTGGTGAAATAGAGTTTTCTTTGCAGGGCTTTTCGGGTTGTATTTACGCCTTAGTGCACTGAGCCCGAGAGACGGCTGCATTTCTCTAGCTTCTTTGACCACAGACACCCTCGCAATTACACTCTCGGTGGCATCCTGAGAAGTGTTCAGGATGTGCCCAAGCAAGGTCAAACAGCTCTGAAGTAGTTTGGGCCCCCCACCTTGGTACTTTGACACCACAGAGTGGCCAGGTGCCCTGCAATTGAGCTAGAAGGGGACCCATTTCTGGTGCAGTGAGCCATCATGAAGCAGAGGTTCTATATAAAAAACAGTCTCCCTGCATTGCCACGTTGGCCCCTGGTTGTCACAAAGACTGTAACCATGCCCCATGAAGGTTGTTTCCCTTTGAGGAACTGCACCTGACCCAGCTCAGAATGAGAGATGGTGTCTTCCCATTAGTTCCAATCTTCAGTTCCCAGGAGCCCCATGTATGCACTGCCAGCCCTAACTGAGACTTCACACCCCACCATCCCACCCCAACCTCCAGCTGCAGCTCTGGATGCTGCTACCTCCTGAACTCAATCCCTCCTCAGCTGGGGCCACTGCTCTGGGAACACCTTACACCCACTGGCACTGTCTCATCACATAGCCGATCCACTGGGATGCAGAGAATGTGTCACCCACCCTGTCCATATTCCAGGCTTTGAGCTGTGCGCAGCTGAAATGCTGTGTTTTTGTTCGGTTGTATCCATTCCCTCTGTGTGAATGGTTCCTGAGGAGATGCACCGTAGGGGGATTAGGACAACCAGTACAGTTAACTTGCTAATTTTTTAAACAATGTTTTTGCTAAAGGAAGTGAGGACTGGACCCTTCCAAGTATCAATGCATTGCAGGCTTGGGGAAGAGTAGGGCCTCCTGGCCAGTTGGACACAACTTTGACGTCTAGAAATGAGAGGAGCCGGTAGAGAACTGTCTCAAAATTCTTGGCTCTTAAAGCTTTGGCCTGATTGAGTACTGCATCTTATAGCTGGTGTCTCTCCTTTTTACTTTGTCTGCCTAGCAGCTCAGTTCACTTCTTCAAAGCCCTGGAGACACGGCAGTGAATAACATGATCCTGACCTTGTCGCGGGCAGTGATGTCCTATGGAAAATGTGCTATAGACAAGTCACTAGACATTACCATCTGAGAACAAAGCAGTTCTATGGGTAGTCACTTCTCGCTTTCCTGTTATCCCCGTTCTTGCCTCCACCTTGTTGTGTAGCAACATCTGGGCTGTTGTTCTCTTGCTGTGGATTCTTTGGGGGAATGGATCTGGGCAGCAGACAAGCACAAGAGGCTTCTATTGGTCTCAGATGTATTGATGAAACAGCTACTGAGCTGGGCAGGAGCTGACCGGGATGAGTGGAGCAGGCCTGAAGCAGGCTGCATCCCTCAGGCTCTGCTTCGAACTTCACACTTGATTTGGTCTGTCCCGTGGGGGACATGTGTGAAGTGGGTACATCCCAAGTTGGTGCCTGCTCTGTGCAGCTTGTGGTGACATCAGGCTTGGCTCCCTGGGCTTCCAAGGTATTGTGCTCCTAGCTCTCCGTTCTGCCCCACACAGTAGAGGCAAGTGGCTTAACGGAAAGGAGTGAGCTTTCTGTGTTCTGTTGTTTCTTTAGTTTTGCTTGAGGGCTGTAAGGGCACTTTGGATTTTGTTTGGTGGTTAGGTTTGTGCCAGAGTGTGCTTGTGTGTGCATGAGCTTGTGTGTGCATGAGCATGTGTGTGCATGAGCATGTGTGTGCATGAGCTTGTGTATGGAGGCCAGAAGGAAAGCTTAGGCGTCATTCTTCAGGCACCGTCTACCTATTTTGAAACAAGGTCTCTCACAAGACCTGGAATTTGCTGAGTGTGGCCTGGTCGGCAAGCCCCTGCCTCCACTTCTTCAGCACTGGGGTCTTAAGCATTTTACATGGGTCCTGGGGATTCAACTCAAGTCCTTAATTTGCATGGCAAGCTCTTTACTAACAGAGCCTTCTCCACAGCCCTTGTTGGCTAGTGTCTCAATTATATTTACCTATTCTGGTATGAAGGGCTGAGTCAGTCTCTCCAATAAGCCAGAATGCCAGTTTGTGGTCAGGTTTATAAATAGAAGATGGAGTCTCTCCAGAACTGAAGCTCTCAGAGACCACTGGTGTTGACAAAGGGGAGGTGCTGACAACCAGCAGGCATCTCTAGGGATCTAGAATATCTGAGGCCCACACATGTCCCAGGACACCTTAACTTTAACCCTCCAAAGAGAGATAGAGAAACAATGGAGAACATGGACATCATGCCTGGGGAGCCCTGCTCTGCCACTCTTCAGCTAGGTTCTGGACCTCTTGGGGTTCTGTCTCCTTGTCTGGACAGTGAAGTTGGCCCAGGAGGCACACTCACAGTTGGTAAGGACTGATCAGGGTACAGTACCAGAAGACTAATAAGGTGTCTTAGTTAGGGTTCTATTGCTGTGGAGAGACACCTTGACCGTGGTAACTCTCATAAAGGAAAACATTTCATTGGGGCTGGCTTACAGGTTCAGATGTTTAGTGTATTGTCGGCAAGGCAGGAAGCATGGTGGCATGTAGCCAGACATGGTGCTGGAGAAGGAGCTGAGATTTCTACATCCTGACCTGAAGGCAGTAGGGAGAGAGAGACAGTGGGCCTGGCTTGAGCATTTGAAAGCTCAAAGCCCACGCCCGGTGACCTGCTTTTTCCAATAAGACCACACCTCATCCTTTCTCAAGTAGCACCAATCCCTAATGACCAAGCATTCAAAGCTACAAGCCTATGGAGGCCATTCCTATTCAAACCACCACACAAGGAGGAAGACATGCTGTGTTTTGAGGGGTAAACAGTTCTTCACACAGAGGACTTCACACAGTAGTTAATGCCACTGCAATGGGAGTCATCTTTTCAGGAGGCTGCTCACTATGCTTATGGATATTAATTGCCATTTTGGCAGAATGCAGAATCATTTGGAAGGCCTGCCTGCAAGGAATTCCATCAACTGATGTGGTTAAGACCCATTTTAATTGTGAGTGGGACCATTCCTTGATCACAGGGGTCCAGACAGAATAAAACAGGGGAAGCGAGTTGAGCCCTAGCATACATTCATTTGTCTTCGGTTTCTTGACTATGGACGCCACATAACCAGCTGCTTCAGGCTCCTTCCTGCTATGCTCGACTGCACGCTTGAACTGTGAGCCAGAACGAACCTTTTATCTGTGGGCTGTCTTGTACTCAAAGTATTCTATCATAGAAAAAAGAACAAATATTATAACACTTTTTTTTTTTAATGAAAGGCTGCACACACTCTGAAGATGCCATGTATCATAGAATAAAGAACTGACTTTATTTTTCTGGCAGGATTGGGGCTTGAGTTTGGGGCCTTGTGCATGCTAGGCAAGAGCTCTGCCACTGAGCTGCAACACCAGCTCAAAACCCAAATGACTTTTGAAGAATTATTCAAAGGTGCTTGCTCACTTCGAAATTAATTTCTCCATTCCCCCCCCCCCAAAAAAGTTGCGATTTCAGTGTGGGCAATCGCACATTCCTACAGCTCTGGGGATGGGCTGTGTCTTCCTAAGCTACAATCAAAAGCTGTGCTTTCTTGCAGTTCTGGGTTCCCAGATGTAAGAAGGCTGCCACCCAGTCAGTGATTCACAACACAACTGCAATCTCTGCATGTAGCCCCAGCACTTACCTTTAGAAGTTTCCCGAAGACCTCATGGTATAGCCAACGGGGACAGCTATAGGTAGATACTAACCTGAGAGGAGGTGGTGCAGCTGTCTCAATTCTATCTGTTCTGTGTATTGAGCTTTTCTGATGGCACTGTTTAGAGACAGGGCTCAGGCAGACACTAACATTTGACACCACTGGGACATGAGCCTGTGAGGGCTACCCCTCAGTGCCCTTCCTCTCCTGCATGGCCCAGATCCTGGTGCCATTTCTGCATTGTGTCCCCACATGCTGTATGCTGGTCCACACCACTCTTATTTCCAGGTAGGTACGTCACACCCCAGTATAGCAGCATAGTCTCATAACATCTTTGAGCACCTTGCTATGAATCATGACAGAGTAACCGGTGAAGGGCCAAAGGTATTTGAGATCCTCTGGGACCAAATGTGAGCTATTACCAAAACGAGACTCCACTTAATAGGGGATAAATCTTGATATTGTTAACTTTAATATAGTTTGATGGTTGTAAATCCAGAGAATCCACCCTGTGGATTTTGCTGTGTATTGCTCTTATGAAATATTTGGTCAGGTGTTTCTTTTAAAGGTTCAGCTTTTCTCATAAGTGCTAATTTTTGTGGGCTTAACAAGAGAATTTTATACTGATGTCAAGTGTGCTGCCTGTTCGGGGCCTTTAAAAAGGAAAAGATATTTGTTTTAGAGAATGCAGTGACAGCCAAATCAAGAAGTGGATTATTTATATAAATGTCTTTAAGAACAAGAGGCCTTAAAGCAATGTAATATTTAGACTGCCATATGAGGAGGGAGTCCACACATGAGGCTGGGAAACAGCTTTAGTGTGCTAGCCGCTCAGGAAGTTGGGAGTTCATTACGCCATGCATGTTCATTTTCTGTGGCCCATAACAAGCCCCCATGCTTAGTGGCTCAGAAGACACATATATTAGCTCACACTCTCTCTGTTCTGGAGTCACAGTACAGCTTAGCTAGGGTCTTTTCTAGAGACTCCAAGGCTTTTTCAAGGTTCCCCTCTAGTGTTGGATTCCCCTGGGCTCTGGCTTCATTCACGACCCACCCCTGCTGGTTGCTTCCATCATCTCTTAGATGCAAGTACCTGGCTGCTTCCTGCCCACAAACACCCCGTCCCCAAACTTCATAGCTATCTTCTCAGGAAGGTCTGGATTGGCTTTTCAAGAGTCTTCTCCATCAGTCTACCTATGTTATCTCTATCTCCATGAATTGCAGTCCATTGAGCAGGAACGCCTCATTACCAACTCGTACCCTTCCACCTCTGCTGTAGAGGGTAGGCCTGCCACAGCAATGGTGGCCATCACCTTCCTGGGCCCCACTCATACTCACAAGCAGGGTGTCAGATAAGGCCTGCCTGCCATCCGCCTACTGCATCGTGGAGTGAAGCTGACCTCTGTGAGCTTCACTTCTGAAGGGACCTGAGCTGCAAACTGTTTGACAAGAGGGTCATCGCCAGCCCCAGTGAAATGTTAGGGTTCGAATATGTACCCTGGGCAGGCAGGAGATACCAGGATGACCTGTCACCATCTGTGTCAACTCAAGATAGACTTGACCACAGTGAATCGATGTGAACCAGCAGAGGTGCCACGGCCACTGCTCAGCTTTCTTTCTTTGGATCCCCGTGCCCAGTGAACAGGCTGAAATCATTGGGAGCTTTGCTGTCTTTCCTAAGCCTTATACCTCAGAGCAGCCATAGCCATTGTTTTTTGGTTAGGAATGGATGTAGCTTTCACATTCCACTCTTCCAAGACCAGAAAGCCACCACAGCCCATGGTCTTCGTATGTGAGAATTGTTTTTATCAATTTGACACAATCTAGAATCACCCAGGAGAAGGACTTTTAAGAATGTTTTTGAGGGATTATCTTAATTAATCAATGTGGAAAGTCTCCCCCACTCTGGGTGGTACCATTCCCTAGGTGTGGGGTTCTGACCCTAGCAGTGGAGAAAGCCAGATGTTCACTGGCATGCATGCATTCATTAAGTCACTACTCTCTGCTTCTTGCCTACCAATGCCGTGTGATTGGCCGTCGAGTTCCAGTTGCTGTGTCCCCTCAGCGATGGACAGCAGCCTGGAGCTATAAGCTAAACCAAAGCTTTCCTCCCTAAGTTGCTTTTGTCATGGTATTTTATCACATCCACAGAAACGAAACTAAGACCCATGTCCTAAACTAGCATCCTTTGTAGGGACAGTGCCTCCACTGGACTCCAAATCTCCACCTTATACTCTCCCAAATACCCTGCTGATCACTTTGTTTCCCAATTAACACAGAACCTACTTGCAGTCATAGGACAGGACAATTTTTTGTTTTGTTTTAATGGATACTGTGGATCAGTGGAAAGTGACTGGCTGAACCCTCTGCCATAGGAGCCAAGGAGGATACTGTGCTGTTGTGATTGCGAAAGCGAGGAACTGGGGGGGGGGGGGCGGAAAAATCCATCTATGAGAAAGTGTTTTTAACGTCAGCAAACGCATTGCAATGCCATTAAGAAAGGGTTTTTTTTTTTTTTTTTTTTTTTTTTTTTGTTAAGGACACATTCGACTTGAGGTTTTTAATTTGTTTGAAGTATTTTGCTAAAACAGAATTATGCTGGAGTTTATATAAAAGCAGAAAAAGACATGAAAAGTTTTAACTTAAGCAGCAAAATATAGAGGCTAATCTTATTTAAAAGTAATATGTATGTCTTGATTGAATGCCCAGATACGCTCAACTGGGACTTTTTAGTGGGATCGGTCTGAGCTGTTACACTGAGTTATACCAAGAAGGTTTCCCTAGGCTTATATTGCCAGACCTGAAATACTCTTGTGGCTGCATTTAATAACGAATTGAAAGTCTTGAGTAAGGGGATATGATTTTTTATGACAGAAGGAATGCAAATAACTCTTAGTCTCATTGCCTTGACCGGGTTTGGTTTGATTTGACGGAGTTTAATAATGACTTGTAACCTGTGATGACAATATGCAGGCCCGCACAACGTCATTTAAGTCATTTATTCTGCATGCTGTAAAAACAAAGAGATGGCAAATAAATACCCAGGACGTTCATTGTTTGTCAGAGAGCCCAAGCCAAGAGTTTTCAGTGACCTTTTAAAATATGGTCCCAGGCTAGTACTAAAATGTCTGTCACTCAACACACACACTTGCACGCTGTGGCCTTTTAACCCATGCAGCTTGTGTTTTTCTCTTTCAAACGGGCGTATGAATTTCCAATCAGCTGCAGCGACTTGGGTTTTTGCATGGGAGGATTACTGTAAATTGCAGACTGACAATTACAATACGCAGGGCACTGGCGAGTTATTAATGGGCTCGCCTACCGATGGCCTTTCAGCGCACCCTCAGACCCGCGGAGCTGTGGTCTAATTGGATCCAGGGGTTCAGGCCCCCGTGGAGGGGATGGGGCAGCGGCGGGGAGCAGGACTCTGAGACCCCCACCCCCTCCCAAGCAAAGGAAGATATCAATTGATTACAGAGGGCTCCTGCCTGCCGTGGCTCTTATTCACTCTCTGTAATGACTTGTATTGGCTTAAGGAGCTCTGCCTGATTTGACAGCATCAAGTTCAACTGACAAAGACCAGCAGGTGACTTTAATTGAAGACTTCTATGGCAAGAGATTTTATGCAAGACAGAGCAACAGTCCACAGACACAAAAGAGGCCTGTAAAAAAAAAAAAAAGAAGAAGAAGAACAAGAAGAAAAAGAAAAAGAAAGAAAACAAAAAGAAGGAAAAGAAAAATAAATCGCTCAGCATTTTTAGGAGACTGAGGCCAGACCCTAGGCAAGCGACTTTTCTGTGGTTTCCTCTGTGCTTTTCACCTTGTCAGTGGCGGGATGGGAGAGGGACCCACTCTGCGGCCCCCTTTGCCCCAGCAAATTCTGCAGCTGCCTCTCCTCTCTTGGGTTTCAATATTTATCTTTGGGGATGAATTATGTCCAGGCATAAATTATGTTTGACACATCTTGATGCTGGGGGGAAAAATTAAATTTTTCACTGCTCTGAGAAACATTCCACAGACCGTATCACGCTCGCCGTGCATCCTGAGAGAACCAGCGTGCTGTTTGGTTTTACAAAATTAAATGGACGGGCTGTCTGAAGCGTTGGAAGGGTCGGAGGATAACGATCAAGTGAGAGAATGAATCAGAAAAAGATGACCGTGATAGGCCGACAGGCTTGAGCCCTGGGACAGAGGAAGGCTAAGCTGGGCCAGCCAGGGATCTCTAGCCAAGGCCTTTGTTTTTGGAGGACCAAGCATGCTGAAGGCATGGTGTTATCAGGGAGTGGGCAGCTGACATCCACTTGGGACCTGCTGTTAGCTCTTGGTTAGAGGAACTGTAACCTCCTTTCCTCTTGCTCTAGTACCTGGGGACGCCCTATCTCACCTTTCCTTCTCTTCCCCACACCTCCACCTCCCTACTTCTCGTTATTGCCCACACACGCTGCATCTTTTCATGCTTCTCACTTTTTTTTTTTTTTACTTTTTTATTTTTTTATTTCTTCCTTCTGTCTTCTGTATCTTCCAAACTCCGACTCACCCTTCGAGCCCCAGTGTGGTCGACTCTTCCAGAGAGCATCCTCTCCTTGCCTTTCTTCCGTGCAGTCTGATTCCAGGTTCTTCTCTCACCACTCCCCCAAAGGGGTGAAGACTTACTTAGATGCCCACAAGAGCCAGCTGGAGCACAGCGTGTACCCCTTAGAAGTTTCCGCAGTCCCCAAACATTTGAGAGGAAGGAAGGATGAGTTCTAGTGTGAGGTGGAAGGGGAAAGAGAGACAGAATTGGGATCACCCTGAAAAGAGGGTTGTCCTTGAGGCTGGGCAGGCCCTTGGGCTATGTGGCGGGGTGTGTGTGGGAGGAGTCCTGCATAGAGCCCAGACTCAGGAAGTCCACTGGGCACAGATGCCAACTGGTGGTGGGGGAAGGTCAGGAATGGTCCCAAGGCCTGCAGCTTTGGAATGGTGGATCACTAGGCAATGAAGGGGTGGCTCACAGCCTTACTTGCCAGCTCTGCTCCAAGCAGGTTGGCCGATGCCTTTGAACCAACACTGGGGCAAATCCACACCCTGCCACAGCCTTGGCCTCTGCTCTGGGACCAGCTCCTTTCTACCTGCCTGGTTCCTGTCATATATCTTCAGGGTTTTTTGTTTGGTTTGGTTTGGGTTTTGTTTGGTTTCGGGCTGCCAGCCGTAGCCTGGGTATCTGCCAGGGTTTTTGTGCCATTTGACGCTGCCCTCTCCTCTCCCACTCTACGATGCAGCCCCTGGTCACTCCTTACTCAGAACCTCAGCTGGCCCACCATGGTTATCAAACTGTTGCATTCCTCCTTAACTTCTCTGGCAGTCCCCTCCACCGGTCTTCCTCACTCAGGGCTGAGCTCCACCCACTGGCTTTGAGCTCCTACCCTTGTGCCAGACGGTGGGCTGGAGAGGGGACCTGGGGTGGAGTGCACACAACACAAGGAGGAAGCATGAGTTTTGGGAGGTGAGCCGGATGCTGTGGAATCACATACGAATCTGGTCCTACGTGGTCACAAGTGACTTTGGAACTGCGCCTGAACTTCACAAGCCTCACTATGGAGGGGACCCAGCAACAGCTGGAGACACACTATTAAGCTCAGCCCAGGGTCTTATGCAGGGCAAATGTAAAATGAACAGGTCTAGGACTATGGCACGGTCTGTCTTATAGACAACTGTGTATCATGGCCAGCTACCTCTATCCCAAAGTGGGGTGCCTCCATTTATTTTAGAATGGCTTCAGATTCATTCTTCCTAAAGGGCCTGCCCCGGGGAACTATGAGCCCCAAAGCTGCCCTAAGCTGCCAGGCAGGCTGGGGAATAATTGCTCCATGAGGCACAATGGCTGGGTCAGTCATTCAGTGACCAAATTGGTCCCCTGGATGTCATCATCACCTTGGCCACTCTTCTGGCAGCCGCAGCCACGCAGAGGGCCTCATTAGGCAGCTGTGGGAAAGGCAGTCAGCCCAGGCTGTCAGATTTGCTCTGCCAGGCATAATTCAGCCTTTGGCTGAGACATGCGCACTAGACTCCCTCCCTGGGGCCCTTGGGTGGCTTGAAGTCATCTCTGTCCCTCCTCTCTTTACCCAGGGAGGAAGCTTGCAGAGGAGGGGGCAGGCTTTTAAACTTCTCCCAAGGATATGCACAAACGGAGTTTCCCCGTTTATTCCTAACCCCATTTGTGAAGTTGAGTCCTATATTTCTGAGTGTCCACTTGCACTAGGTCAGTCAATGAGGGCGGGTGGTGGCACACAGTTAGGGATGTAGCAGGGGAAGGGCAAAAAGAAGATGTAAGGCTGCAAGTGCCCTGTGGTAAGCGTGGCCCTGAGGGTATTGGGCCCTATTGCCTCCCATGCAGGAGCCAGTCTGACCCCGATGACAAGGCCCTAGGGAGAGGCAATCAGAAGGAATGGCTATCAAGGGCCTGGCAGCTAGAACCCTCTTCCCTCAGTAGGACGGTGTGGGCACAGCCCAGAGCTCCAGGCCAGCACATTAGTGGGGGACTGTAAAGAATGCTTCTTTCCCCTTTCTCAGGGAAGCCAGTGAATGTCTCCTTCTCTTCCCACCACAGAGAACCAGCTGAGGATCCTCCCCAGTGTGACCTGTCACCTCCTCTCCCCAAAGGCGTTTCCAGCTGAGAAGACCCAAGTGCCAGGAGAGAGAGTGACCATCTTGCTAATCGGAGAGGGATGGAGAGCATCGTGTCCTGCAGTGGCTTCAGACGCAAGCAGCATCCCCCCGCCCCCCCCTTGTCTCTCATGGACTGAAATGTCTCCTCAAGATCTTTTGATTGCAGCCATGCTCTCTGCAAGATGAAGAAGTAGACACGAAGGGTTTGGAAAGCAGTGTCTAGGTGTGAGGAGCAGAGGGTGTGGGAGGATGGGGAAGAAGAGGTGGCATGCGGCAGAGAGACATGCAGAGACGAGCAGGGCATGGAAGGAAGACTCCTCGAGTCTGGAGACCTGATGTTTGTGGGACCCAAGACTGAGATGGCATAAGTCTTTTCGGAATAAGGTTGGATAGCGGTAAATAGATGGTGGTGGCGACAGTGATGGTGATAGTGATAAAGATGGTAATGGTGATGTTGATGGTAAAGGGAGTGATTATGGTAGTGGTGATGATGGTGATAGTGGTTAGGATGGTGGTGGCGGTAATGATGACGGTGATGGTGGTGGTGGTGGTAGCAGTAGTGATGATGATGATGATGATGGATAATGAAGGTAATAATGGTGATAATGAAGGTGGTGATGTTGGTGGTGATTAAAATAGTAAAAGTAATTATAATGGTGGTGATGATGTTGATCATAAGAGCAGTGGTGACCGGTGGTGATGGTGAAGATGGTGGTGATGATGGTAACCGTGTTGGAGGTCTGGATGGTGGTCTGGAGATGAAAATTGTGGTGAAGACAATGGTTATATTGACTCAGTGTGGTCTTAGATAAAGTCCTTCCTATTCACTAATTTCAGATTTTTTTTCATTTATTAGACAAAGCTGTAAAACATTCGTGCCTTCCTCCTCTAGAGTCTAAAAAGAAAAAAAAAAAGGATGAGAAAGATGTAAGGAAGACAGGGAAATGACTGCCCAGGGACAGGTAGGTAGAGAGAAAAGGGTTGTGCAGTCACAAGTCAAAAGTGGCCTCTCCTGCAGTCTATCTGACTCTAGACGGGAAACCCATCCTGCCTCCTGCTGGGAGACCTGCCTAGTCTCCCAGCTGGAAGTGGGTCACCAGCTCAGCCTTTCTGGTGCTGACAGCACCTGACTTCCTGGCCTCTGGAATCCTCACCTGCTAATCACATCTACAGGCCTTCCCTAGGAGGAGTTCCCTCCAAAAAACCCCCGACCCTGCCCCCCAGTGGGTCTGGAGCAAATCATTGTGTATCTGGTTTCCAGCCCCTGGGGATGAGTAGGTGCTAAAAAAAAGGCCAAGCTGGATTTGTCAGAAACCAATCAGTTTTTGTGCAGAAATGTGCTCTTGGTGCAACCTGCTAGCCTGGTGTTTAGGGGTGTGAGAGGCCACAGGAGGGGTGCAGAGCAGGGCTCTGGGAAAGTGCTTAACCTCAGGATACCAATTAGTACCCTGCTTGGCCTCCAGAGCCAGGCAGAGCTGTGGGGAGTCAGGAGAGGACTCAAATTATTGCTGTCATCCTTGCCTTGTGCAGTTTCTATGAATTCAGTTTTTTACCCAGCTGCTGCAAGCTTCAGAAGCCAGGGGTCCAGACCCCTATACCTACTTAGTTTTACTTATATAAGGGTCACGTGGTTGATCCTTATGGAAAAACTCTGCAAGCTGCAAACCAACAGTAACATGCAACTTACCTGTGTGTGTCAGTGACCAAGAACATTGCATGTACATGTGTGCATCTATGTTGCATGTACGCATGAGTGTACATATACACCTGTGTGCTTGTGCATATGGAGGTCAGAAGACAATCTTGGGCGCCATTTCTCATGAGCCTTCCACTTTTTGTTTGAGGCAGGGTCTCTCGTTGGCCTGGAGCTTTGGCAAGCAGGTTAGGCTAGCTGGTCATGGAACTCACAAAGACCTCTGTCTCTGTTGCTCATCTCGCCATCTTGGGGGTTACAAGCATGCACCACTGCTCCTGACATTTTATTCACAAACTGGGGACAGAACTCAGGCCCTTATACTTGCGAGGCTGATGATTTATTGATAGAGTCATCTCCTGGGCCATCATCTCCCCAGTTTCCAAGAAATGTATCTTTAAATATATATTTACAGTGAGAGCCAGGTCCAGGAAGGGTCAGGAAACAAGTGTTCTACTCTCTCTAGCTTGTCCCTTCTGAAGGGTTCTCACTGGGGCCTGGGGACCACAGTCTCCCACACAGGCTCCCTCTCTGCCTGGCCCTGGAAGTGAGTTCCCCTAGCTGTATCCCTGGCTCTGCTCTTCCTCTCCTGTCCCTCTTCATGTCCAGGTGGCCTCCTCTCTTCCTGCAGCCTTGGTGACCAAGGCTCACGTCTCCAGCGCAGAGGAAGCCTTCTCAGTACTAGACCCCTGGAGCGTCTCTCCTTAGAGAAGCACCGAAAACTAGTCAGCGTCACAGCTCTGCTCTATAAAAGCCACCCATCCCCCGAAGTGCCCAGATAGAGCCCCCAAAGCCGTGTCTGTCAACTCCCTCATCTTATGTGTCCCCTCCTCAGGAAGCCCCAAGTCCTTGCTAATTCTTCCTCATCTGAACTCTAGGCTTGGTCCTCCTCCCGGCCAACCTTCTCTCCCCTGGAGACCAGAGGCAGATGCCCTGCAGCTCTCCTGTTCCACACCAACCCTCTGCAATCCCTATACTACACAGCCACCATGGTGGCCTCTCTAACATGCAAGTCTTGGCCATCCCCCCTCCCTCTCAGGACAACTCTGATACTCCCATCTGTCTCTCTGAGTAAAAACTCTTAGAGCAGCTTCTTGGTGGCCTCTGTGGTCTTTGCTGTCAAAGTTCCCCTATCTAGTGTGTGCTACTTCCATATTTTCCAGAGTGAGTCACACAGTGCACTGGGCCTCAGTTTCCCACTCATGCAATGTAGACAGTGCATAGCTAATGCTCAGGATCCATGGAAGAACATATAAAGCAAGGAGCACCATTTTATAATGATATCATGACAATCTCAGGTGCGTGCGTGCGTGCGTGGTGTGTGTGTGTGTGTGTGTGTGTGTGTGTGTGTGTGTGTGTGTGTTTGCAGCGAGTTGATGAGGTGTTCGTGCACATGTGTACGGAGACCTGAAGTTGATGACAAGACTGTTCCTCTGTTACTCTTCCACCTTATTCTTCGAGGCAGGGTTTCTCAGTCAAATCTAGAGCTAGGTAGCAAGCTCGTCCCAGGACTCACCCGTCTCCGTGTTCCGAGGCTGGAATTACAGACAGACTGCTGCACCTACCAGGCCTTTAAATGGGTTCTAGGGAGCTGAACTCCGGTCCTTTGACTTGCACAGCCAGGGCTTTCATCACTGATCCATATCCTCGGGCCCCGAATGTGTATTATACCAGTGTGGAAAAGACAAGCCTGAGTCAGCGGACTCCCTTGGTGCTTTGTGAGGTCCTGTTACCCCCATCATGTCCCAGTTCACCGCCAGCTGTCAGGATGCAGCAGCTGCAGCTGTGGTTTTCTGCTCTGGTTCTTCCTTCAGCTGCAGACACCAAACTCTGCTCCCCACACTAACCACGAGGGCCAGGGAAGTCCACCCTTTAGGAGGCTGTGGAGCAAGGTATCCATAGCTCAGCTCCCTTGTTCAGGGGTGGAGCTGGCTGCAGGCTGTCCTGGCAGGGCCACGCCTGCCTGTGTTGTCTACAGAGTCCAGCACTGTGGCTGGGGCTCCGGTGGCCTTCATCTGCTTCCAGTCTTGCATCCCAGATCCCTGCTGGTAACTCACAGAATCTGCCTGCCTCTCACAACCTACCCACATTGGAGCCCTGGGCCTGGGAGACTGAGATGAGGCTAGAACAATCTGCTGCCAGCAGTAACAGGAAAAACAGCCATGACAATAAAGCTGCTGTCGGCATGTGAACCATTTGTCATGCCTGGTCTTCTGCTGATCCTCTCATCCCCCTGCAGTAGCTGCTGTTTACTGATGGGCTTAGAAGCTGAATGACTCCCAGAGGCCTCACAGCTAGGGGTACAGGCCAGGTTCCAGCTCTCAAGGAGGCCTGAAGAACTTGCTGGGACCACCAGGTGAATGGCCTCGTTGTCTTCCCTACAGCCTTCTGATCCTTTTAGACTTTGGAGGAGGCAGAGGGGACCACAGTGACACCTTGCTTTGTGAATTAAAAGCAGAGACAGCGAACATAAAGGAATGAGGTTGCACAGCGAGCTGATGTAACCATTGTTTTCACCACCTTTGGAAGAAACTTCTAGAAGCACAACACTAGAAAAGCCACCCACGTGGTCTCTTGTGAAGGTTGGTAAGAGGGAGTCTTAGCTCTCCAGCCTGTTTTTCCCTTCCCTCTGCTCTTTGGGAGTACTTGGTCCCCTTGACAGCCCACCCACTTGTGAAATGTGGGCATGAGGACCACGTCACTGCCCTTCTCAGGCAGAGGAGAGGGAAATGGCAGCAAAGAGCAAGGAGGGAACAAGGGGCCCTCAGCCCAGGAACAGGAGGCTACCCGAGAAAGGGAGCCTTATACACCTCCTCACGAAACAGGTACTGAGCCCAGCCCAGCTGTTCCTGGACTTGCAGAAGGTAATGGCCACCACCCACCACCAGGTATGGGTCTAGAAGGCAGGACACCTTTTTTTTTTTTTTTTTTTTTTTTTTGGTTTTTCTAGACAGGGTTTCTCTGTGTAGTTTTGGTGCCTGTCCTGGATCTCGATTTGTAGACCAGGCTGGCCTCGAACTCAGACATCTGCCTGGCTCTGCTTCCCAAGTGCTGGGATTAAAGGCGTGCGCCACTGCCACCCGGTTGGCACCAATCTATTTTATAGGAAGTTTTCTACTTTAAAATACTAGTCATAGGAGCTGGGAAGACGGCTCAGTGGGGAAAGCGCCAGTCGTACAAGCATGAGGACCTGAGTTCAGATCCCCATCACGTAAAATCTGGGAGACAGGAAGAACCCTAGGACACACTGATCAGACAGCCTAGCCTAAGCGACAAGCTCCAGGCACAAAGAGAAGCTGTTTCCAAAAATAAAATCACACACACACACACACACACACACACACACACACACACACACACACACGCTATGGGCCACTATTAAAAGCCCACCACTGAATGACTGAACTAACCTCAACCAGAGCCTGGATCTTGGACCTTTGTGGTTCTGGCTATAAAGTGACATCATTTGAAAGCTTTCTTTTGGATGGACTTAGAAGCTAAATGGGGAAACTAAGGTACCTCAGCTTCCAGTATAGCAAAGAGAAGGGCCTGACTGTAGGCTCAGTCCAATCATGGGGCAAAGCCTTTCACTTGAATTATCCCATAACAATTGGACCCTTTGTATCCTGGGCTGTAGCTACACCTCTGGTCTAGTTCCGACAAGGTCATCATGGGAGGGGCCCTGACTACGCACTGGGGTCCTCTGTGGGTGGCTGGCTCTGCCTGCTGGTTTGTTTTTCGAATCTTGGGGCTGTGGGGTTTGCTGGGTAAGTGATGATTCACTAGCTTCAGAAGGTTCATTGTGTTTATTTAAGACTTTACAAACAGTTTACAGCCAATGGGCCGTGGTTTACAGTCAGGGAACCACTGTGAGATGGTCTTGGGAAGCTACGGGGAGGGCAGACCTCTTCCCTGTAAGAATACAAACTGAGTGTGAATGCCAGGGATATGCCACCAAATGTGCTGACTTGGGGACCTCACTGAGCATTCCTGGCTTTTTCTGACTTGGGTTGGATTGAGTACCCCTAAAAGATAACCTGACATCTGAACCCTAGGTACTTATCTTCTTTGAAATGGGACCACTGTGGGCATAATAGAGCTGTGATGAGGTCATGTGGTCAAGGTGACCCCTAAACTCAATGGCTGGTGTCCTAATTAGAAGCATGTGAAAAGGCACAGTGAGGTGAAGGCCATGTCCCTCATGGAGACCAGGCTTAGGCTTAGCCTGACACTAGGCAACAAACACCATTGTTTACTGGGAGCCACCAGAAATAGGGGGAGTCAAATGCAGGTTCCTTAAGCACCCCTCAGTATGGTTCTGACCACACTTTGACTTTAGGTTTTAGGGCTGCAGAGTTGAGAACCTTCTGCTGTTTGAAGCCACTCACTGTAGGTCCCTTGGTTATGGGGTCCTCAGGACATCAGTGGTCCAGTCCACGTTCAGCCTCTGCTGTATCTGCCCACTTAGCATTCTCACTAGGACTTTCCAGTCCAGCCCCACATTCCCCATTGCCACCTGGGCTTGCCCACTTGGACAAAGTCTCTTTGGAGCTCACCTTCACTGGTGCAGGGCCTGAGAGCCTCTTTGGGGTGGCCTTGCAGATCTCAAGGTTTCTGTGTCCTCAAGTCATGGAACCCTGGACAAGAAAAGTTGTCCCTTAGATGTGGTCATGAGCCTGGGACTCTGGAGACAGTTTGGGATGAAGCTGGGAGAGGGAGGCAGGGCCTCACTATTGAGGCTTATATCCTGAAGAAGTGTTAAGTCTTTGATTCAGGGCTGGGGAGAAGATCTTATCTCTCCTCTGTGTTCAAAGCATGGATGCGGCATCACTTCACCCACCCCTGCACACTGAGACTTCATTTGACCACAGCACCCATCCATCCCTGCAGAACACTGGGCAGGACTGAAGGCAATAGCAACGTTCCCCGGCCTGCTTCTCTGCCATCTCCTACTCAAGTGGCCTTTTCCCAGGAGCCGGTCCTGCTCAGGCTCTGGAGATGCTGTTATTGTATGCTGATAGCGGGGAGCTCAGAGCTCTGAACGAAGGGTCCCTAAATTCATTCTCCTCTTCTTTTCTGTCTCACTCAGGTGCTCCATGAAAGGGTTCCCTCTCACTGCAGGCCATCAAGCCCTGGGGACTGCACCTCTCAAGGAAGAGGAAGGCCCATCTCTGCCATGTCCACTTCCTTCTCAGAGCCTCATTTCACCAGCCTGCATGACAGCCCTTGGTCCTTGTTCCCTCTAGACCTACCTCTTTTGAGGCATTGTGTACCTGGTGGCCAGAGTGACCTGGCAGGAATTTTACTTTTACCACAACAGGCTCGCATTGAACTCTCCTGGGCTCCAAACCTCACTCTTTACAGAAGCCTCCAAATTGTCACCAGGAGTCTGGAAACATGCTACACTCTGGCCTGGGAGGTGGTAACCTGGGTGTCTAGAGAGGTAAGTATTCACCAGCTGTCCCTGAAAGCTACATGTACTGTGACATTTGTGAATGCTTTAATAAATAATTACAATAAAATGACAAGATGACACCAGTAATGTCTGTTTCATAGTGGTACATGACACTGATGCATTGACATTGGGGAGGGAGAGGAGGCTCTTGTTGCTCAGCAACTGACACGTAATCTCCTCCTTACACACAGACTGACTGGTTACTGAAGATTTTGGTAACTGTGGACTTGCTCCTGACTCAGTCATTTGGCCCCAGCATGGGAGGATATGACTAGAAAGGCCCTTCATCAGCAGCACCCCACCTATGTGAGATCTGAGAAGTAGGGTGGTGGACAGGAGGAGATGTGCAGGCAGAAGGGAGCTTGGCCTGGGCTGGAGGGTGAGCTGTGCAGGGCTAACTCTAAGCCCCTCCCTCTGTCAGCTAACTTGAGAGTCCTGGATGTGTTTGCAGATGGCTGCTTCCCCCCTCTCTGCAATGATACATAGGAGGTTGTCTGGGTCAGCATCCAGTCTCTAAGATGACCAGATGTCTACTCATGTGAAGGATGTCTCCCAGAACCTGTATCCTTGGGTCTTCCCAGATGGAGGTATCCTCCACCCACTACCTCCAGATATGGAGGCTGTTGTAGAAGAAATTCAAGATGTGCTGAGGATGCTCTAGTGGGGTGAAGGAGGTAAGGTAACAGGGAGCCAGGATGTGTCCTTGGGCACAAATGCCAGTCAGTACTGGACCTTTTCTTTCTTGTTCACAGTAGAAGATGTGCCAGACACAGAGGACATGCTATGAGGAGACACCTGACCTCTGCCTTCCCAGCAATATTGCAGAGAGCTGAGAACAGGCCTCATAGACCTAGTACTGAGACTAACAAACACAGGCATGTGTGAGGATGGGGAGGACTGGCCTCTTCTGTTAATAATAATTATTATTAATTAATTAAATTTTGGTTTTTCAAGACAGAGTTTCCCTGTGTAGCTTTGCGCCTTTCCTGGAACTCACTCTGTAGCCCAGGCTGGCCTCGAACTCACAGAGATCCTCCTGCTTCTGCCTCCCGAGTGCTGGGATATTATTTTAACCAGGCAAAGATGTATCACATTGTTTATGCCGTGGAATATTACTCTATCTGAAAGTGTGTTACACTTGCTTCTGCTGCCTTTACTAACAATGTAAAGATGTGTTACACTGGCTTGTGTTGCATTTATTTCATCTTGGCTGCCTAAGGCACCCGGTTGGTTTAATAAAAAGCTGAACAGCCAGTAGCTAGGCAGGAGGATAGGCAGGACTGGTGGGCAGAGAGAAAAAGTAGGAGGAAAACTCTAGGCTCAAGAGTTATAAAATAAGGAGGAGAGAATGAGGAGGAGAGGGACACTCCAGGGGCCAGAAACCAGGCAGCCACCAGGCAGCCAGATGGATGAAGCAACAATGTAAGTAAGATGTACAGAAGGAAAGAAAGTAAAAAGCCCTGAGGCAAAATGGAGATGAAGAGAAACAGGTTACATTAAAAGAGCTAGAATGAACCAAGCCTAAGCTAAGGCCCAGCATTCAGAACTAATTCAGAACTCCGTGTCATGATTTGGGAGCTGGTTGGTGGCCCAAAAGAAAAAGCTTGGTACACCTTTCTGTGATATGGAGATACTTTCCTGGAAGAGGAGCATTAACCAGGTGGCCAGAGGGGGAAGGATGTAGGTGAAGGGATCAGAAGGCAGAGAGTGATGGATGCATGCTGATGCCCGGCTCACTTTCTCTGTTTGGTCCAGAATCCCATGCTAAATCCTGGTCAATCTCTCCTTATCAGTATGATCAAGACATCCTGCACAAGCTTTGCCCGGAGGCTAACACAGCTTAGATAATCTGCCACAGGTGAGCCCAGGGGTGTTTCTCTTCGCTGAGTCTCGATCCTGTCAAGTTGACAATAAAACACTATCAGATCAACAGAAAGGACCCCCTAGAAAGTTATGGGGACTATGTTGCTTAAAGAATTAGTGTGTGAGCTGGAGAGATGGCTCAGCAGTTAGGAGCACAGGTTGCTCTTCCAGAAGACCTGAGTTTGGTTCCCAGCACCCACATGGAGGCTTGCACCTATCTGTAAGTCCTTTCCAAAAGGGATCAAATGCCTTTTCCGGCCTCCATCGGCACCAGCACACACGAGGTACACACATATTCGTACAGGCAAAACATCATTTATACACATAAAAAATAGATCTTTTAAAAAACTTTATTAGTGTGTGCTTAGTGTCTAATGTCAGATAGTTAAGAAAGCTAACAAAATGTTGTCATGTGATTTTAGGGAGCTTCTTTTCCTGATGAGGGCCCTGTTACCTTCTGGGAGGAGTGAACCTTGAGGCCTTGTCCACCCTCAGGCTGTAGGGTAGTCATGTTAGGTCAAGTCGTCTGGTTTGAGATTCTGCCACCCTGGTGAGTAGCACTGCTGACTGCCACATTTGTTTGGTTGGAGTTCATCTCCTGGTGTCCACAGATCCATTTGTATTTATTTCCCTGAGCAGCTAAACAAGCCAGTGGAACTGGGCAGTCCCCGGTCAGACTCACACTTGTTCAGTGAAAATATCTTTGTGGGTCCGAAAGTTGCACCAAAGTGTTTTCACAAGCAAAATGCTTCTGTGCTTTGTGTAACCCTGCAACTGACAACTTCCGGAGATGTGTGTGTGTGTGTGTGTGTGTGTGTGTGTGTGTGTGTGTGTGTGTGTGTGTGTTTCCACCCGGAAACACATGTCAGTCACAATAACAAGCACAGATGAAGTACTTACTGTATACAGTTTGTGGAGAGGGAAGCAGAAGCTGACATGTTCCTAAGGAGGGGACCAGGGGAGTAACTGAGGTCCTAGCAATGTCCAGGTCTGAGCTGGACACACAGAGGAATAGAGGCCAAGAGATGGAGTAGGGGCCAGGGCAGACCTCCTTGGGTGGCCACAGGGCTGGGAGCTGGGTATGAGTGAGACAGTGTGGTTGGGGAGGAACTCATCTGTGACAAGATAAAGATGGGGTCAGGGCTGGAAGACGCTATGCTACAGGGTCTGAATACGGAGGCAGGGACCATGACCCAAGGGGTGTGGGCAGCTGCTGGAAGCTGGAGAAAGCAAGGATGAACACTCTGCTCTTGAGCTTCTGGAAGGAACCAACCTTGTGGACGCAGGTTTTAGTCCTGGAACCCCACTTCAGACCTTGGCCTCCAGAGCTTTGCATGGTGCTGAGCTTGAGTGCAGACCCATGCTCCAGCACCTGCAAGAGATATTTGCAGTTCAGGCAGAGGTGAGAGCACAGGCGAAAGGCTGTGGCTGTGCTCGGCTTGGCACCTTGGAGAGAGTGGAAACCGTGGGGTTCTGGGCTGATGGGAATGGAGCCAACGGGAAGGGGCATGCTAATGAATTGCCTAACGAACTGGGTGTGGGTGGGGCAGGAGAGACAGGAGGTCTCTGAGGTTTGTGGCTAAGAGAATGGATTCTGCCTCTCCTGAGACAGTGACACCCACTGTACAGAGAGGCTTGCAGGAAGGGGAGTGGCCTGGGGGCTGGGTTGGGGTCCCCCTGGGTTGGTGGAGCCAACAATGTTTGTTCTGAGATGCAAGGGATTGGAGTGGGAGAGAGTGAAACATTACCTGGATGTCACTGGTGGGAACAAGGACAGAGGTATCAACTTTGAGGGCAAATGAAAGGACATCACCTGTGGTCTCCTTGGCTGATCAGGACAGGAAGAGCATTGTCCCCAGGGATGCTAAAGCTAATGACAACATTCTCCCTGCCATGCAAGCACAGCCATGGGAGGAGTGCCCGCCACAGGCCAACTGTGATGCTGAGAAGTCCACACAGTCCTGAAACTTCCTGTGCCCAGAGAGCTAGGCTGCCGCAGCGAAGGACTACAGGTAGGCTGGCATTCTAGTAGACTAGGTGTCAAGGATCAAGATACAGCAAGGTTAATTTCTTCTCTTATTGGCCACCTTCTCTCTGTGTTGTCATTGATCTTCTCTGGTGTCTCTGTGTCTAGCCTCCTCACTTCCTTGTGTTTGGTTTGTGTGTATGGTGGTGGTAGTGGGGTATATGTACATGTTTGTCTGGTTGTGTGTGTACCAGAGGTCAGTGCCGAGTATCTTCCTGGATTGTTTCCCACTTTATTCTTTGAGGCAGGGTCTCTCACTGAATCTGGAGCTAAGCTAACCTGGCCAGCAAGCCCTAAGGATCTGCCTGTCTCTGTACCCCTAGTGATGGGGTTACAGACATGCCGCCACCATGCTCACCTTTAGTATATAGGGTTATGGGGATCTGAACTCAAGTCCTCATGCTTAAGTAGCATGCACATCACTGAGTGAACAATCTTCCCAGGCCCCTATTTATTTTGCTCTTTGAAACAGGGCTTTCCTATACAGCCTTGAACTCATGATCCCCCCTCCTCAGCTTCCTGCATTGTGTGCTGCAGGTGAGTACCTCCAGGTTTGCTGGTCTCTTCTTACAAAGGATACCAATCTTATTGTATTAAGACAACCCTAATCACTTTGCTTTGACAACCTCTTTAAGTGCAGTTGTGGTATGATTGTTTGGAGTTAAGACCTCAACATTACAAACAGCAGGGGGGATGCAATCC
The DNA here is from genome assembly GCF_903995425.1 of Onychomys torridus. Taxonomy (NCBI): domain Eukaryota; kingdom Metazoa; phylum Chordata; class Mammalia; order Rodentia; family Cricetidae; genus Onychomys; species Onychomys torridus. The sequence goes on along the minus strand of NC_050456.1, from coordinate 71,526,420 downwards.
TGCCTAGTAAGACAGAAAGCATGTTCTCCACACCCTAATTGGGAAACTGACCTTCAGTTGGAGAGTGAATTTTCAGTCATTACCCCATGGATGGCTGGGTCACATCCCATTCATTTGAGGCCACAGTTCTTCTTGCTACCACCCCACCAGCTTGGAAACCAGAATACCTCCTGGTGCCCATTTCAACCCCTACAGGCACACTTCAATGGCCACAAGGGCCTGCTCCCAACCTTGCACTAGCCATGTCATATGTCACCCTGTTGGTGGTGGCCTCCTGTAATCAAACACCTCTCTGAGTCAGACATCGCAGAATTAACAACCCTCCCCACGGCATAAACAGAGTCTAACTCAAGTGCCAGCAAAAGGATATTGCCTTTTAAATAGCTCTTGACAGCTGTGGAAAATATTATGCCCAAATAGAACCCTTACATATGACAGACATTAATTCTTAAAGAACCCCTAAACGGGTCCTCGGGATCGTTTGTTAGATTTTATTTTATTACGGGTTGAATGTATTGAAGTAAGACTATAATCGTATTGTGTTCTGACCTCTGTTTTTACAGCCCTGTGTGAGCAGCAGTTAACGTATTAGATGGAAAGATGTTTACCGATGGAGAAATAAAAACACGCCGATTTACTGTGCTGGAGAAACCCGAAACCAGCCCTAGGCAGGGCCTGGGTTTTGTATGTCAGAAGCTCTGTCCTGATGGGAGCAGACAGCTTGGAAGGTTGGGAACAGGGGGAGGGCAGGGCCTTGGGCTTCTGTTGGCAGGGTTAAACCTTGCCTGTAGCCCTAGAGCGTCAGGCCCTGCTGCCTAGGTCTTTCCAGTGCTCCTAATGTCCTGACTTTAGAGACCCCTGAGTGGGCTTGGGAGAGGTGTCACAACCCCCAGATTGTTTGAGTCTCTGCCTTGTACTTTTGTTGTCTCTGTTTTGGAACAGGTCAGACACTGTTGACCCTGGTTATACATCTAACCCATTCTGGGACTTGAACTTGGGTTTTTCCAAACCTTCTGTGGTGGAGGAAGAAATCCCATGAAGCAGGTTCTTCTGAGGAATAGAGGAAATATCTGAGAGATGTGTCAGCCCTCCCCAAGTTTTTCCCCACACCCTCTGCTTTAAACTTTGTACTGTGTTTTCCCATGGTAGGCTACAGAGTTCTTGCCCTTCTATGGTAGCATGGGCCCATCTAGGGAGCCCCTTTAGAGATATCCTGGATTTTGTTTCTGGATAACTAACCCAGTGCTGTGCCAAAGAGCAGCAGTTGGAGCAGAGGGATGAGTGTTAGTGTCTTGGTGGCCATGGAGTGCTCAGTGAGCAAGTGAACATTTGAATGAGAAGTCAAAGCAATTGGGGGAACAACCATGTCAATATAGAAAGGGAGGTCTAGGCACAGGGGACAGGAGAGGCAAAGGCTAGGAGGAAGCACAGGCAAAGGTCTTTGGAGATAAGAGTCGGGGGTCTGCCATGGGATGAGGTCAGGGACATGATGGGGTCAAAACAAACTCATGCAGCAAAGGGCCAGACACCAGGGGCCTAATGATTCCAAGGAACATAGTGCTGGAAGAGCCTGGGGATCCCGATGTCAAACTGTGGACCAAAGAGGGGTCCCACTTAGTTTGGGACCACTATGGCAGATGATTGCCCAACAATTATACCACTGTGATAAGGGCTTGCTGAGAAAAACCAAAACACTGTTAATGAAATCATCTAGTGTATGACATGCACATATATTGGAATATATTTAATAGTCTTCAAGTTTGCATTCATGTATTGGTTAATATATTCAGTTACATCTCCGTAAGAGTTGATAAACACACTTGCGGAGCAGGCCAGGGATGGTTCCGTGAGTAAAGCATTTGCCACGTAAGCCTGGTGACCTGAGTTCAGATCTCTGGAAACCAAGAAAAGCCACGTTCAGTGGCTCAGATGTTTGTGATCTCAGTGTCCCCATGGGAAATGAGAGGTGGAGACAAGAGAGCCTCCGGAAGCATGAGGGCCAGGAAGCCTGGCTAACACAGTCAGTGGTGAAGAGACCCTGCCTTAAATGAGGTGGAAAGGTGAGAGCCGAGACATGAGGTTCTTCTCTGACCTCCACATGCCTTAACTCTCACATGAATTCACATGGTCCCCTCCCCTCTCTCTGTCTCTGTCTCTCCCTTTCTGAAAACCATGGAAGAAAGGAAAAAGGGAAGGAGGGAGGAGAGAGGAAGGAGGATGGAGGGGTGAAGGCAGGAAGCATACTGGGGATCAAAGACTGCCAATGAGCAAGAACCACTGATACAACCTCCTAGTTACATGGCCAACTAGCATTCACCAAGGTTCTCTTGTGCCATGGGCCTGAAGCCCCAGCACCAAGGGGTGACATCTCTGCTGTCATCTTCTGCTCAAATTGTCATGGTACCAGCTCACAGGGATCTTCAAGACTTAGAGAGCGGCCTCTTGTAACCTCCGTCTCCTTCAGTCACTTCCACGAGAGGCCTTCTGTCATGCCTGTGTTCATCCCGCAAACATGCACCCCTGTGTGGGAGCCTTCTGGTGAATGGGTGGGTTCACATCTGTGAACAAGGCAAAGCCCTCACATGAGACTAAGGGGGACAGAGAAGTGTGGTGGTGGGCATCATTTGGGACAATGCATTGAGAAAGATGGAAGAGGGCAGGCTGGGCCTACGTGGTCAATTCAGAGGAGGCCCTTTCCGTAGTATGGGCTCATTCTTATTTCTAGGGGATTTTCTAGACTATTGTCCTGGGTTTCCTATTGCTGTCAAGAGACATCATGGCCATGGCAACTCTTATAAAGGAAAACATTGAATTGGGGTGGCTCACTTACAGTTCAAAGGTTCAGTCCATTATCATCATGGTGGGGAACATGGAGGCATGCAGCCAGACATGGTGCTGGAGAAGTAACTGGAAGTCCTACATCTTGCAGGAAACAGGGAATGGTCTGAGGGTCACACTGAGCAAAGCCTGAGCAATGGAGACCTCAAAGCCCACCCCCACAGTGACCCACTTCTTCCAACAAGGCCACACCTCTTAAGAGTGCCACTCCCTATGAGCTTCTGTGGACCAATTACACTCAAACTACCGCAGCCATCATCTTAGGTAGATGGGGGGATCATTGGGGATACAGGAGCTCTGGTAGAATCAAACCACCTGTAAAGCTTTTCAGTGACATTCCATCAGGGGCCTAAGTTTATCAAGTGAAGGGCCAGATGGCATAAGGGCGCTGAGCCCAAGGTACACTCAGCAGAGAGGCTGCAGGTCTCCATCTCCCCATCCGGGACCCTGTTCTTTGCAGTTGTCAGGCTGGGGTTCTGGGCAGGTATGGGGGTGGGGGTGCAGCACCTTCTCAGGGTTGAGTTGCCCTCCTCCTGCCTTCAGTGCAATAGAAGAGAAGGAGGCTTTCAGATAATTCCAAATGAAGCAGGCTCTGGATGAATAGTTATCCTGGAGGGGAGGGCCCTACTGTGGGTGCCCACACAAAAGGCTGTCTGAAGGCAGAGGAGCAGGGGCTCCCTACTCCAGGCCTGGGGCTGGCATCTTGTTCCCCCTTGGTCGGTGTGCAGTTGAGTCCTGGATCTGGAAAACATGTGTCTAGGGATATTTTTGCTCAAGGTGTCTAATAATGAGAAGCCAGGTCTGCTGCTTGAAGTCCTGGGGAACACACCACAGCTGCGTCAAGACGGAGAACTCCTTGAGTGTGGCGAGCAGTGCCATGGCTGGGAGACTCTGGGGTAGGAAAATGTTGAGGCCAACTGAGGCATTCAGAGGTCAGGACACTTGAAGCTGAGAACTCCGAGGCCTGAGGGGTGGGGAAGAAAATGCCTGCAGTGAGCCACAGCAGAGCCAGGACAGCCCCACCGACTCCTCGCCCACTTGGGTGTTCTCTGTCAGACCAAGCTATTGGAATCACTGCTGTGACTGCCTGGATATGAAGTGTCTCCTCTAAAGGGCTCCTGTGTTGAAAGCTTGGTCATCAGCTTGTGGTGGTGTTTTGGGTCTTATAGGAGCTTTAGGATCTGGGGCCTAGCTTGAGGGATAGGTGGCTGTGTGTGGGACCTCGAGGGTATATTTTCTCCAGCTCTTCTTGCACCCTGTTCTCTCTGCTTTTTATCTGCCGCGAGGTGAGATCCTCCTCTGAACACGGTCCTCCAGCCATGACATTCTGTCCAAGTGCTGGGGGCCAAGCAACCTTGAAATGAACCCCCCAAAACCATGAATTGAAACAAATCCTTCCCCTCCTCCTCCCAAATTGTTTATTCCAGATACTCAGTACCAGTGACGCAAAGGTTACTAACACATCGGTCACGTCTGCTAGCATTTGCTTGCCTAGAGAAGTGAGGCTTAGGATCTTACTAAGGGTTAAGACAGCACTGTGCCCACATGGCTATGCTAGATGGTAGGCAGAGTTGCAGCTTGCTGTGTGGCTGCAAGCTGAGAGTTATTTTCTTCTTTTGATTCCTCCATCTGAATCTGGACCCAACCCAAACCAGACTTGCCATCTCATCCCTGAGCCGCAAAGCCAAGCAGGCTTCCCCGAGCATCCATCCTGGGCCGGCATACGGTGATTACTGGCAATGCTTCTGCCCATAACTAAAACCAGGACCCTCTCTGTCATAGCTGATGATGGAAGTCCCAGCCACGGAGGACAAATCATTTCAATCAAATGCCATTTCCCCTGGATCTTTGAGGGTAGCTCTACAGTCAAGGTAGGACTCCCAGCTGGCCATTTTCTCCACTGACTCTGAGACCCAGAGTTGGGGGTTCAGGCTTGGTTATGACTAATAGCCAATCAATGGGGGTTTTCTCAAAAATTCTCTCTGATTACATTGGAAATAGACCAGATCCTCCCTTGAAATTCTCTGCAAATGGAAGAGTGTGGGTGCCTAATGCCCATGTACCCGTCCAACTGTGCAGAGAGGCATGGCTGTATGCGCTAGATCCTTCTGACTATGGGAGTGTGTAACACTGGCCCACAGCCCTGGTCACCTGCAGGTGTCCTAATTGAGAAGCAGGGACATAAGGGGGCATGACGGATGGAGGTGTAGAAATCACCTAGTGGTCCAAGTACAGAGGTTAAGAAGGTAGGGGCAGTTTCTGAGTCTGGGTGGTATGTGGATTCTTTTTTTCTTTTGAAATGATTATAGACTTGTAAGAACTTGCAAAAATAGTACAAAGTGGTGCCATGGATCCATCGCTCAGCCTCCCCCAGGGGGTGACAGCTCTGTGACTGTGGCGCATCACTGAAACCAAAGCATTGTCCCTCACAATACTCTATAATTAACTGGAGTGCATCCTGTCTTGGATTTCACACGTTCTCACATGCCTCCATGTGGTTTCGTTTTGGGTGTATCTTTGTGTACAGTTCTGTGACATTTTATCCCATGTATAGATTCCCATAACCACTGCCAGTACGCAGACCCTCCCGCCATGATGAAGGGGCTCCCTTGCGCTTCCTTTCCACAGCCTCGCCCGCCCGCCATGTCTAATCCCTGAGACCGCTGTTCTTTTCTCCATCCCTGTAATTTGACTCGTTTGGGAATGTCGAATCAATGGACTCAACACAACATGTTAGTCCTGGGCATGGGCATTTTCCACTTTGTAAAATTCCGTTGTGATCACCCACATTCTCATATGGATCAATGGTTGGTTCTTTTTTATTCATGAGTAGTAGTAACCCATGGTAAGAATTTGATAGTTTATTTAATCCAAATTCCATTAAAATGGTCCACTCGATTCCATGGGGAGCCGTTAAGACACAGTGATAAGAAAGGACACCAGCCTTGTGCCGTTAGCAAGGGAAACCTCAGGCTGAGGACTTAGGGTTGTTCCTATTCATCAACCCACACATCTACAGTGTAGCACAGACTGTGTGAACCCTCAGGACTATGAAAGTGAACAAAATAGTACCTCGACCAGTTCCCAGTATCTGTGAGCAGTGACTCAGGGTAGGGCTTATATATTTGACAGAGAAAAAGACATGGTTCTAATTTTTGGTGAAGGTTTTTAAGAATGAAGATTTGGGGTCACTCTGGAAACAGCTGTAGCACTGGATGGGACAATTGTGGTGATCTTGCCCGGGGAAGTGAACAAGATGAGGAGCTGGCTGGTGGAGGAGAAGGGCATCTCTGGTGGTCTGAGTGAAAATGTCCTCCATAGTCTCATAGGGAGTGGCACCATTAGGAAGTGTGGCCTTGTTGGAATAGGTGTAGGGTTGTTGGAGGAAGTGTGTCACTGGGAGGGTGGGGGTGGGTTTTGAGGTCTCAGATGCTCAAGCTAGGCCCAATGTGGCACTCTCTTCCTGCTGTCTGCCAATCTGGATGTACAACTCTCAGCTAGCTTTCTAGCACCATGTCTGCCTGCATGCCACCATGCTTCCTGCCATGCTGACAATGGACTAAACTGCTGAACTGTAAGCCAGCCCCAATTAAATGCTTTCCTTTATAAGAGTTGATGTGGTCATAGAAAGCCACTGGGGGATTTTAAACAGGGGAGGACATTTTCTGGTTTATACTTTACAATAGCCAAACTGGCTGTAAATCATCGTAACCTCCTGTGACCGTGGCCATGATGGTGTGGTTTAAGATCGTTACAGGAGAAATGAAGCAATGTGGACTGAGTGGTCAGGTGGGAGGTAGAGCAGACATGAGCAGAGGGTGTGGAGTGCCAGGCTGGATTATTTCTGGGGAGAAACTGATGTTTCTGCTGGTGTCTGTGTGATCCATGGGTTGTAGAGAAAAGGGGGACCTGAGACAGAGAGCAAGGACAGGCTCCGGGGGGAGGGGCTTAATTCAGACTGTCCCTGACACTTAGCGTCACCCGGCCTCTGTGTCTTCGGTGGTGGAATGAGTAGGATACAGTCACAGTCTACCAGAGCTCTAGCAAGGGCCTGCAGGACATCACACACGTTGTTTCCTCACAGAGGCCGATGTAGGGGCAGCAGGGTGTCATAGTCATCTTCAATCACCTTCTTTATGTAGCTTTCTCCACACAGTAGGTAGCAGACCATGGGGCACAGAGAGGGTGCTCTACGTAGGGGTATTCCTTGAACTTCCTTTAGTGTCTCCTCCCTCAGGAACATGTGGGCAGGGCCTGGTGGTGGTGGGAAGGCTCTGCAAGGACGTGAGACGTGGTGCCAGGGATGAGTGGTCCACAATAGCCGAGAGGTGGGTGGCTCATAGGACTTGTGCATCCTTACACTTTCAGAGTTTGCAGTTGCACTACACGTCCATCTTTGGAGCTTCAAAAAGCACATCTCCAGGGAAGGGCATAGAAACCACAGGTCTGCAGGCTGGCAGGGCGGAGACCTCCATATTTTCTTTCTTCTAGATGGCTGGTCTTTCTCTTTTCTTCCTGTCTTTTTCTGTTTCTGAAGTCAAGACACATCCTCCATCCGGGTGCACTTGACATCATGGCTTCCTTGTGCCCCTCCCTGCTCCAGAAACCACCATTAAATCTTTCAGATGACATTCTGTATGCAGGGGATCCAACTGTGCTGGCTTCCTACAGACAAAACTCTTGGCTGTGATGTATTGAGTCACTATGAATGAGGCTGAGCATGCCAGACAGAACCCCACTGAAGGTTTTTGGGTCCTCAGTGGCCTCTCTTGGCTGCCCAAGGCTTCTGAACTAGATGGAGACTCTTCATTATTTGTTAGCACATGACTTCCTCAGCAAGGTCTTGGTGGTAATGGTGCTAAGCTCAGAGGTGTCCCCATGCATCTGATCCAGCCCCTGTGACAAAGCTAGTTCTTACATGCAAAGACTTCTGCTGGTCAGTCACTCTGTGTGCACATAGAAGACCACTCCCTCTCATGATCTCCATGTCTTGCATTGGGAGGTCAGCATTGCTAGATGTGCATGAGTAGTAAGTACTTGGTGTGAGTGCTCTAGGGGTTGTCAAAAGGCAGGTAGGTGGGTGGTACACAGCACAGGGTGGGGGACCTGCTAGAGGGGCAGCCCCTTGGGGTCCTAAGTGCTGGAGTTCAGGGTTGGATGGAGCCTCATTCTCAGGTCTTTGTGGTCTGAATTCTTCTTGAGTCAGCTGTGCTATGTATCTCAAGTGACTATGACCTAACCACCTTGCAGACATTCTAAAGCGTGGTCAGCTGTTTACTAGGGCGTCCCTCCTGGTCTCAGGTCTCTAGGTGGGAACACACTGGACAGGTCTCTAATTTTCCCAAGGACAGGCCTTCAGGGAGGTGGAGGATGGGTAATAGGGTAACAGTGTCTAATGGGGCCTGAATCTTGGGATGACACTCTTTGTAGTCTGTGACATGTGGTGACCCCAGGGTCCATGCTATAGACTGGAGGAGATTAGATGATACCAGTCCTGAGTCTCCAGTACTACGGGGACTTCACAGATCAGGAAATTAACTCTGGAAATAGGGGTGTGTGGTGGGGGTATCATGGGACAGCATCTGGTGCATTGCAGTGTGTCCTAGAAGCACAGGGACTCCTGTCACCATCCAAGCAAATGGAGGGCTCCTTTAGTTCTGGCTGGGTTTGCTACTGTCCTGTGAAAGACAGAACTGCAGCCCCAGGGATTCCAGACTAGTATGTGGGTCCTGGAGAGAGGCCCAGAGAGTTCCAAAATGCAGAACACGGTGCCTTACAGCGGCTGCATGGATAAAAGTATTGAGGATGTGTGTGTGTGTGTGTGTGTGTGTGTGTGTGTGTGTGTGTGTGTGTGTGTGTGTGTTTGTGTGTTCACTGATGTTTTGCCAACATGAGCCAGAGTCATTTGGGAAGGGAAAACCTCAACTGAGAAAATGTCCTCACCAGATTGGTGTAGCATGAATCTTAAAAGGACTTATTGGGGCTGGAGAGATGGCTCAGCAGTTAAGAACACTGGCTGTTCTTCCAGAGGTCCTGAGTTCAATTCCCAGTAACCACATGGTGGCTCACAACCATCTGTAATGAGATCTGGTGCCCTCTTCTGGCCTGCAAGGATACATGCAGACATTAGCCTGCATATACAATAAATAAATAAAATCTTAAAAAAAAAAAAAAAAAGGACTTGTTAATTAAAATCAAACCTGAGGCCAGTTATTGGGGTGACTGCTGGAAGATCAGAGAAGCAGAACAAGCCACAGCTACCTCACCTTGCCAGTTCCTCAGCTGATCCTGTTTCCTCTCAGACTGGAAACTTTTGAGTCCTTAACCAGAATGAATCTCAGCTGAACTGTGCTGCGCTGAACTGTGCTGCTCCAAAGCCTGAATGCTTAACCAGCCAAATGCTTCTAGTTTCTGGTCTTCACACCTTATATATCTTTCTCCTTTCTACCATCACTCCCTGGGATTAAAGGCTCGCTTTCTGGGAGTAAAGGCATGAGTCACCATGCTTGGCTGTATCCTTGAACAGATGGATTTCTGCCTCTTGAATTGTAGGATTAAAGGCATGTGCTACCACTGCCTATCCTCTATGTTTAATATTGTGGCTGTTCTGTCTCTGACCCCAAATAAGTTCATTAGGGTACACGATATTTTTGGGAACACAATACCACCACAGATTGACCTATGGGCAAGCCTGTGGAAGGTTTTTGTTTTGTTTTGTTTTGTTTTGTTTTAATTGAGATTGATTTAGGAGAACCCAGCTCATTGTGGATATGGATAGTGCCAGCCCTGGACTGGTGGTCCCGGGTGCTAAAAGAAAGCAGGCTGAGCAAGCCATAGGGAGCAAGCCAGTAAGTGGTGGTACTTAATGGCCTTTGTCTGCATCAGTTCCTGCCTCCAGGTTCCTGCCCTGACTTCCTTGGATGATGGACTGACTACACTCTGGAAAAGGAAACAAATCCTTTCTCCCCCAAGTTGCTTTTGATCATGGTGTTTTATCACAGTAGTAGAAACATAGTATGTCACAGGGCACCCCTGGGTGCCCCCTTCTTCACCCAGAGAAGCCCATTTCCATCTGTTTTCCATTTTATGGCTCTGTTGGAATGGAAACACTGCTTGGATCACCTGGCCTGCTCTTTTGTCCCTAAGAGCAGAGTGTCCCGTTTAGCGTGGCTGCTGCCTGCCAGCCTGTACTGTCTGTATCTCTTTCCATTACATTCTGTATTATTATTATTATTTTTTTGAATTAATGTCTCAGATAGGCCAGACTAGCCTTAAACTCACTAGGTAGCCAAGGATGACCTTGAACTTCTTGTCTCCCTACCTCCACTTCCAAAATGCTGCAACTGCAGACATCTGCCGCCACACCTGCCAGAGACTGAACACCGCCCGGGCTTCCTGTGTGCTAGACATAAACTCTGTTCAAGAAGCGACACCCCAAGTCCTTTAGGTGTTCTTCCTTTCTGCCCATCCTTCCCTTCCCTCCTCTCCCTTCTCCTCCCCTCCCCTCTTTCTTTCTTTCTTTCTTTCTTTCTTTCTTTCTTTCTTTCTTTCTTTCTCTCTCTCTCTCTCTCTCTCTCTCTCTCTCTCTTAGCTAGTGTCTCAGGTTACCCAAGTTTGCTATGTAGCTGAGGATGACCTTTGAGTAAAAAAAAAAAGATTTTGTTTTTATGTTTTCAATTATGTATATGGATGTGAGTGTGCACATAAGTATAGATGTTCGTAGAGGCCGGAGTTGGATCCCCTGGAGCTGGAGTAACAGACAGTAGTAAGCCATCCTCTGTGAGTGAGTACTGAAGACAGAACTTGAGTCATCCATAGGAGCAGCACCTACTCTTAACCACTCTTAACCAGCCCTGACCTTGGACATCTTAATCCCACCTCCCAAGTGCTAGGATTACAGGTGTGCAGCACTACATCCAGCTTATGGGGTGCTGGAGAGCAAACCCAGGCTACTGTACACTTGGCAGGCATTCTACCAACTGTATGATGCCCCCAGCCCTGGATGTGTCTTTTTATGTTCCAGAGTCCTTGATGGTTTTGAGCCAGACAGGGTAAATTGATTGTCTAAGAGCTGACTAACTGTTCTCATCTGTGTCACAGTCATATGGAAGGAACAGGCCTCAGGCTATTGGAAGCAGGTCAAAGTGGAAGTAGAATGGGGTGGTCGCACGGTGGCCCCAGGGTCTCCCACCTCTCGGTTCTGTGCCCTTCCATTGTCCTTACCCATGCCCGCCCATGAGACATGGCCACAGATGCGTACTCTTTGCTTTAAAATCACCCTGGGAGCAAGGGCTCTGGACCCCTGCCTTGTCCTGAGCCAAATTTGTTCCCAGGAACATTTGATTTTTCCCCCCTCTGCCTGGTAAACACTTGAGAGGCTGGAGGACACAGGCCCTCGCTGACTAGAGGGAAGTAAATGATGAGTCCAGTGCTCGAGTTGGTTTGGGCCAGGCTGTCTTCTGAATGATGGTGTACCGCTCAACCTGGGCTCTTGAGTGTGGAAGCTGTTAGCCTACAGCCTGATAAGCCTGGCTCTGCCCCCAGCATTCCTCATTCAGAAGAGAGATGATCCATTTCCTCTCCTGAGCAACTGTCTCTGGAGGTGCAGGCATGAGGGGAGAGGTGTTTCTCTGAACAGGCCACAGCTCCATCCTTGAGCCCTTGGCTCTGGGGACAGTCGCCCAGGCTACAGTGTGAGCTGTCTTGCCTATTTAAGGAGAGGACATCTGGATGGCATGGTAGTTCATACACCAGCTCCACTTGCTGCTCCTCCACCCCTCTGCCCATGTTTGGAATGAGAGTAACCCTCATAGGCTCACACATTTGGAATGCTGTGTCACTGGTTGGTGGAACTGTTTGGGAGGGATTAGGAGGTGTGACCTTGTCAGAGGAGGTATGTTATTGGAGGTGGAGTTTGAAGTTTCAAAACCCCATGCCAGGCCCCATCTCTTCTCTTCCTCTTCCTCTTCCTCTTCCTCTTCCTCTTCTTCTTCTTCTTCTGCTTCTGCTTCTGCTTCTGCTTCTTCTGCTTCTTCTTCTTCTTCTTCTTCTGCTTCTTCTTCTTCTTCTGCTTCTTCTGCTTCTTCTTCTTCTTTTTTTCTCTCTCTCTCCCCTGCCTGCAGATAAGATCAGGCTATAAAGCTCTTAGCTACTGCTCCAATGCCATGCCTATCTGATTCTCACCATGACAATTATTGATGGACTAGCCGTTTAAAATTGTGAAAAAGATCCCAATTAGATGCTTTTTAAAAGAGTTTCTTTGGTCATGTCTCTTCACAGCAATAGGACAGTAGCTAAGACGCTCTCAACCTTTTAAAGGCTTTGGGGGAATGTGGGGGCCAAACAAAGTGGGAGCTGCTATTTGAGCTTTCATCTGGCTGGCTGGATCAGAGTATGTAACAGCCATGTTCCCTCTGTCCCAGCTTCTTTCTTTTCCTCCATACCCATATGCACATACTAGCCTCCCACCTACCATGAAACACATCCACACATGTATAAGCACCCAAGCCCACATTCAGTGCCAGGTATTACTGTGGTAGTATGAATGTAATTGGCCCCCATAAGCTGATAGGGAGTGGCATTATTAGGAAGTGTGGTTTGTTGGAGTAGGTGTGGACTTGTTGGAGGAAGTGTATCACTGTGGGGGTGGGCTTTGAGGTCTCCTATGCTCAAGTTTTGCCTAGTTCAGACCCCTTCCTGTTGCCTGCAGGTCAAAATGTGTGACTCTGAGCTCCTTCTCCAGCACCATGTCTGTTTGTACACCACCATGTCTCACCATGCTGATAATGGACTAAACATTTGAAGATGTCAGCCTGCCCAATTAAATGTTTTCTTTTATCAGAGTTGCCCTGGTCATGGTGCCTCTTCACAGCAATAGAAACACTAACTAAGGCAATTACCATGTTCTCATTGCACTCCCACAAATACACTCGCATACACTACACACACATCACCTCCACCCACACTCTAATACATTCTTTCCTTACTCAGAAGAGTGTGAGCATCTGTGATGGCTAATGTCACATATTTATTTGGCTGGGCTAAGGGTACCCAGGTATCTGGCACAACATTCTTTTTGGGCAAGTCTTTCTTTGGGAGGATGTCTTTGGAAGCTTGTTGTGTGCATGGGTAGAGAAGGAAAATATGCCCTCACCAGTGTGGGCAGGTGCTATACAATCCACTGAGGGTCCAGACAGAAGGTCAGAGGAAAGAAAAAAGGCTATCTTTCTTTCTCTCTCTCACTTCCCCTCTCTCTTCTCTTTTTCCTTCCTTCCTCCTCTCCCACTCATTGAGATGAGATATTTACCTTCTTGTGAACTTAAGCAGTGGAGTCTCACATTCTCAGGCCTTTATCTTCTAAAGCATATATAACCCACCTGGCCCTAGCTCCTAGGCCATTGGCCAGGGACCTAATGACATCACAGCTCTTCTCAGCTCACAGACCTCAAATAGTGGGAGTTCTTGGCCTCCACAGTTCCATGGCTAAGGCTCCTGATAAACTCCTCACACACCTCCATGTAAGCTGCCTCTCCTTGTTGTACTTGGACGACACTGTGCTTGTCAGATGAAGTTTTGTGGCAACTTCATGTTGAGTAAGCCTCCTGCCCACCTTGTCTCCAAACCCTAGGATTCTTGTTCCAAACAGCCAAACTGGCAAAGCGAAAGTTCCTGAGGTAAGTTGGGGGTGCTACTTGGGAGAGCACACAGATGCTGGGAAACAAAACACTCTCTGGGTGCTTGTGCAGCGTTTCTTAGTGACCCGCATAGAAGATCAAACCATTGATAGAACCAGCCTTTATAGAACCAGTGATAGCCAACATCCAGGCCAGAGCTGAACCCCCACTCCCTTCTCTACTGTGAATGCCGAGAGAAGGTAGTTCCAAAATAATCTTTGAAGCCCACAGAGGTCAGCTCATGAGGAAAGCTATCTCTGTAACATGCAAGTGCAGGTGACTCCAAGGATGCTGGTCTGGAAGCTTCCAGAAGGTATCCAGAGGATGTGCCAAGATCACTGCCAAGTGGTGCTGCCAGCCAATGGATTGTCAGTGTAGATCAAACAGGTTTCTATCAGAAGGAGGTGCCAGCAAGTACTGTCATAATTGAGGGCTTGGCTTCAAAGCAAACATCAGGCCAACTTCCTCGGTAGGTGTGAATGTAGGAACTCTTCTTCTCCACACTCATATGCTTACATTAGCCTCACACCTGGCTGTGCAACACCCTCATACACTCACAGTTGGAGCCAATGCTCATTTGCCATTCTAAAATCCCAGGCCCCTTAAGAATTCTACAAAATACCTTTGGCCTGTGCTAAGAATAACAAAGCCCAGATGACAGCACATCTGTTTACAACATGGTTTATTAAATATCTAAACTTTGCTATTGAGACCAATTCCTTAGGGAAAATGTGGCTTGCAGAGCATTGTTGGTAACACACCTGGTGTCCTGGTAGTGATGGAGCCACACAGCCTGATGGGTATTTACATGTCTGTGGGCATACCTTCCTCTCTGTAGCTCCAGGATTGAGGAGTCATATATAGTTAATAAAGGCATAGTTGCTGTGTATAGTAATGTCTTTGGTGGATTTGGGTAAAGGCAACCAAAAGGGTTTCCGGAAAGGATTCATTGCAGAGGCCATTAAGATTTGTGGGCTGTGGGTGGGCAGGTCAGTGATGGAGCTGCATCCTCCTTTGCATCAAGACAGAAGCATGTATGAGTCTTGGAGAATCCAAACATCAATTCGAGGGGGTAAGGGAATGGCTCAGAGGCTCGGGGCTTGCTGAGTAACTGTGAGGACCAACACTCACCTGTTCTGTTATTCAAAGGAGAGGCCTGTGCACGGCCATGGCAGCCTCTTGGGGGGAACCCTGATGCCTTTGGTTTTGGGAGACTGGGCTTCCTGCTCTCCTGACCCTTGGTAGAACTTAGGACTGCTAGGTCAATGAAGCCCATGGTGTTCCTTTATGCTCAAAGACCTGCCCATCTTGGGCCTGGGAGGTAGCTCAGTCAGTAAAGTGCCTGCTGTACACGTGTAAAGACCTCAGTTGGGATCCCCAGCACCCACCTAAAAATCCAAGATTGACAGCATGCACCTGTAATTCTAGAATCATAAGAAGATCCAAGAGACTTGCTGACCCACTACCCAAATCGGTGAGTTCCAGGTTCAGTGAGAGATTCTGCCTTAAAAACTGAGGTGGGGAGTGATTGAGGAAGCTGATGTCAACCTGTGGTTTCAAATGCACACACAGTGACTGACATACATATGCACCCCCATACCCCCCAAAAAGGAAAAAAGTGCATCCATCTGGGTGGCTCGGCTCTTCAAACCATGGCCTATGGGTCTGCCGTGGCCTTGGGAAGATACCAAAAGGCCTGGAGGGATCCAGGCAATCCTTCTGCTGACACTTACTAATTTTTCCTTAACAATCGATAGTGACTTTTATATAAACCAATTTAGGTGCAGCAAATGACACCTCAAACAGATGTTCCCCTTCTGAGGAAGCTTCTCTGGCCATCTTGGCTGGGCCAGGAGATCCCATCTCTCTCCCTGCTCTGCTTGGCTTCTTGGCAGCAGCTACCACTCAGGGCCAGGGGTGTGGCAGTGTGCGGCTGACACAGCTCTCTTGGGAACAGAGACTGCATAGTTATTTATATCTGCCCCTCTCCCTGAATGGCACCACAGTGGACACATGGTTCATGGTAAGCAGATATTGCTGAGTGAGGGTCGTGTATGTTCCCCGACTGACACCTCCGACTCTTTTCCCTGACCCTACAGAAAATGGGGTTAATAAAAGTATTTATAATCAGGCCTGGGGAGTCAGGCCTGTAATCTCATTCAGGGAGCTGAGGCAAAGAAATTGCTTTGAGTTTGTGGCCAGCCTGGGCTATATGGAGTTCCAGGCAAGGCTGGGCTACAGAGAAAGACTCTGTCTTTTAACAGTGTGAGTGCATATGTGTGTGTGCGTGTGCGTGTGCGTGTGCGTGTGCGTGTGTGTGTGTGTGTGTGTGTGTGTGTCAGTCACTACAGTGTTTGTCACATAAGCATGAGGACCTGAGTTTGGATCCCCAACACCCAGGTAAAAAGTCAGGGTCTAGTCTGTAACCCCAGCACTGGAGCGGCAGACACAGAAGGATGCCTGAAACTCACTGGCTTGTCAGTCTAGCTGGAAAGATCCTTTCTCAAAAAAATAAAGTAGATAACCAAGGAAGACAATATTGACCTCTGGTCTTCACACACACACACACACACACACACACACACACACACACACACACACTCCAAATTATAGCAGAGTTTACCGGCATCTAGCCAGGTGTCTCTACCTCCTCTGTCAGGGTCACTTGCTATTGAAGTACATGGGCTCCAACCCAGGCATATGTCCTGGGTGATGACACCTCTGCCTGTACTCATCATGGATTTGTCCCTAATGGGAGTCGCTGGAGAGTCATTGCTCCCTGCACTCATGTGGCCGAGGCTTGTGGGGCCACTAGCAGCAAGCTGTTGCTGGCTACTGCGGTCCTCCCACCTCCTCATGGCTGCTGTAAACTATTGACTAGACTGAAACAGAGTTTTGCGTCCAGAATGTTCACTGGCAGAGGGAGAGCTCCACTGGTAATCTGAGGCATCACCCTCATCTGGCATCCTGGGTGTGAGCTGCCCTGGGTGTGGCCTGCTTTCAGCAAAGTGACCAAATCAACCTTGGAAGATGTGCCTGAGTCAAAAGCCCAAGGGTCCTACCCAAGGCCAGCCAGCTGCCTGCAAAAGTCAGCCGCCCCTTGGCGTCGCCCTGCACCGTTCCCCAGCTCTGCCGGTGGCTCTCCTCAGTGCCTGTCTGTCCCTCCTGGGCCAGTCCAACTGGAAGTGCCAAGTCCAGAGCTCAATAGCCCACTTTGGAGAAATGCATGACTGAGATTGTGTGAGTAAGGGGACAGCAGCATGCCAGACATACAGTGAGTGACAGTCCCTCTAAGGGGGCAGCACCATGCCAGACATACAGTAAGTGGCTCATTGATGTGGACCTTCGCTGCCGTCATCATCACACTTGTGACATCCTTGTCACCGTGGTCGTGGAGGTTCACTTCCGTGGAGGCCTAAGGCTGCCTAGCCAGTGACACATTCCCCTCAGGTGTCTCTCTGTTTGTCCAGCTTAGAGTCTGGCAGCTGGCATGCCGCACAGTCCAGATCAACTGCTCATCAGATGTCCTAGGAACTTGTCCCCTGGCACCTGCAGGCACTCTTCTGTTAATCTTTACATTTAAGGTAGAGGTTCAAGCGGTTGCTCTGGAGCCAGGCCAGGGGGTCTGCCTCTCCCTGGGGGCCTGCCGGTGCCTCGGACGGGTCCCAGCAGGAAGATGTAGAAGGCAGTCGTTTTCTGGGCCCAGATGGCTATACCCAACCCCTCCTCCGGCAAGACGTACGTACATGGTCGGGTGATTAAAGCAGGACCCACTCAAAGCAGTGAGTTGAGCCGAATCAAAGGAAAGACAAAGAATGCATAAAACCCCAGCAGTTTAAATTTCATATTGGAATATCAAAGGAATATTGAAATATAGGAATATCAAATACCAATTCGTCGTGTTTTCTTAATGTTTTGCATTTACAGACTCAATTTCAATGGGATAAACTCCACTGTCTTTAAGAGGTTCCCATAGAGTGCAAACTTGGCTGGTTTTAAAGGAAACAGATTGGAAGCCTGGAACCCAGATAGGTGGTTCGTTCCCCTTCCCTCACTGTGGGGAAGTGTTTAGCATTCTGGGAGACCCTGAGGTGCTCACTGACTTATGGCTGAGGCTCCTCTCAGGGAACATCCTATCTCCCCAGCATCACAGGGATGCTGGAGGAGGCACAGGGAAGTAAACCAGGGCAGTTTAGGGTGGTGCCTGCCTATGAGGAAGCCCCAACTCCTTCTAAAAACTGACTGGTAATCTTATTTTGAGCAGACAGATTTTGCAGAACCCAAAGATCTCTGTCTAGGCTTCTAGATCTGTATCTGCAATCGGATCTCCTTATCTGTGGGTTCTTCACTCAGACTAGATCATCTGTAGGTGAGAAGAATTCAGAAGCTTGCATATGTCCTGAACATGGATAGACTTTCTTCCTTGTCATTAAACTAAAAAATATAATACAATGGCAATTCACATGGAGGGGGGTTGTTGGTATTGTTGTTACTTGAAACAGGGTCTCACTATGTAGCCCTGGCTGCCCTGGAATTCATTGTGTAGATCAGAGTGGCCCCAAACTCACAGAAATGCTTCTGCCTCTGTCTCCCTAATACTGGGATAAAGGGGCTAAAGGCAGGTGCCGCCAAGCCTGACACTGCATTTGCTGTCTAGAAGTGGTCTGAAGTGTGTGCTCCTAAGAATAACCTGGTACCAGGGAGACTCCCAGGAATCCACAAGGAGGACCCAGCTAAGAGTCCTAGCAATAGCAGAGATGGGGCCTGAACTGGCCTTCTCCTGTAATCAGACTGGTGACTACCATAATTGTCATCAGAGAGCCTTCATCCAGCAACTGATGGAAGCAGACGCAGAGATCCACAGCCAAGCACTGGGCCGAGCTCCAGGGGTCCTGCTGAAGAGAGAGAAGAGGAATTACATGAGCAAGGGGGGTCAAGTTCATGATAGGAAATCCACAGAGACAGCTGACCTGAGCTCATGGGAGCTCACCAACTCTAGACTGACAGCTAGGGAGCTTGCATGGGACCTAGGCCCTTTTCATGTGGGTGACAATTTTGTAGCTTGGTCTGTTTGTGGGGTCCCTAGCAGTAGGTCCAGGATCTGTCCCTGGAGCACAAGCTGGCTTTTTGAAATCTATTCCCTAAGGTGAAGTGCCTCAATCAGCCTTGATGCAGGGGAGGGGCTTGGTTCTGCCTCAACTTGATATGCCATGCTTTGTTGACTCCCATGGGAGATCTTCCCCTTTCTGAGGAGTGGATGGGGGGCAGGTAGAAAGGAGGTGGGGGGAGGAAGCAGGAGGAGAGGAGGGAGGGGAAACTGTGGTTGGTATGTAAAATAAATTAAAAAATTTAATAAAAAAAGTTTAAAAAAAGAATAAACTCAATGACAAAAGACAGAAAGCAAAGGGCGTGGGTCTGGAGAAATAGCTCACTCTTGGTGAAGTGTTTGCCTTGTGAGCATGAATTTACTATGATTTCCAGAACTCATAGATAACAGCAGGGAGTGGAGGACATGGCTTGCAACTCTAGCCCTAGGGACAGGGAGACAAGCAGATCTCTGGGGCTCCTTGATGAGCCATTCTAGCATACTTGACTGAGTTCCAAGCCAGTGAGAGACTGTCTCAAAACATAAGAGACTGAGGTGGGCAGAGCCTCAGATTAGCCTCTGGCCTCCATAAACATGTGCACAGGCACCCCCTCCCACATACATGTGGATCCCACATGCACACACACATATGCACACACACATATACACACAAACACATGTACACACACACACACACATACACACACACACACAAACACATGTACACACACACATGTACACACACACACACACACAGATTTAAATAAGAGAGAAATAAGAATGGTGGCAAGCATGGGGAGCATCCACCTCTTATTCTCTAAGCAAATTAAAAGAGATGTCACACCCAGTGGACTAGAACCCTCATGACCTGTCCCGTCTCCAGGTGGCACAACCACTTCAGGAAACAACATGGCATCTCTCTAAGAGGTTAAACACTGCATCACCGTATGACCCATCAGTTCCACTCCTACATAGATGTCCAAGAGAAGGAAAACACACAGCCACTCAAACACCAGAAAGTGGATATTTTCAACAGCACTATTTCTAATAGCCAGAAAGAAGAAATGACCCAAGGGAAACGAATTGATAGGTAGAAGAACAAAATGTCCACATAATTAAATATTACTAGGTGGTACAAAGGGATGAAGGACTGCTACCACATGGATGGCCTTGGGAAGAATGTGATTCCATTCAGAAGACATGCCCAGGGGCTGTAGATAATGCTTAATAGTTAAAGGCACTTGCTGCTCTGGCAGAGGGCCTGTATTAGCTGTTGTTGCGATACAACACTTTGACCAAAAGAGACTTCTAGAAGGGAGAGTTTATTTGGGCTTATAGTTCCAGAGGGATAAGGGCCATTATAACGGAAAGGCACAGCAGCAAGAGACAGGCATAATGACAGGAGCAGGAAGCCGAGAGCTCATCTTCAACAGCAAGAAGCAGAGAGAGCAAGCCGCAAGTGGGGTTAGCCTACATGATCTTAAAGCCCACCCCAGTGACGTACTTCCTCCAGCAAGGCTGCGCTTCTGACCCCCACCCCCAAAACAGCAGCACCAGCTAGGGACCTCGTGTTCAAATGCCCCCGCCTATGGGGGACATTCCTTATTCAAACTACCACAAGGCCAGAGTTCAGATCCCAGCCCCCATGTCACGTGGTCACAACCACCTGTAACTCTAGCTCTGACTGCTTTTTCTGGTCTCCCTGGGGAACATGCATACATGTGGCAGACACACGTAAGAAATGCCCAGAACAGGAAAATTGACAGAGACAGAAAATATGTGAGTGTCTGCCTGAGTCTGCTGGGGGGAGGGGGGATGGGAAGTGCCTTCTATGGTGGAGCAAGCAGGTTTCTTTCTCTGCATTGCTCACATGGTGGAAATACTGGAGATCATGGAACTGCACACTTGGAGTAAAGGAATCATAAACAAATGAAATCTTAGGACAGTGGGGACAAGAAAATGATTCCAGGCAGAGAGAGTGACGACTGCACTATTGTCCAGGAGGAATAAGTTGGGGACACAAACAACTCCAGGGCTTTGCTCTAGGATTAGATGAAGGAGGAATGGACAAAGGGCAATCAAGGTTAGTCCCAAATTAGATTCTGGAAAAATTATGCCAAGTGCCAATGGGAGGGGGGATTCTTGGTGGACATATATGAGCAGTTTGGAGAACACCCAGTGGAGACCCTGGTCCTGTGCACCATGGGAGCATCCCTGCAGTGTTCATCTCTCTTAGCCTTCTCTAACTACACCGGAGGGAGACTGTGTCCTAAGGGTACCCTTCCTGAGCCCATTTTCTCCTCTGTGCAATGGGCTGACTTTGTCAGTCCTGTAGTGGTCCCTATCTCTGCCTGGCCCAGAAGGTTCCACCTGCCTGGGTTGGGTAGAACCAGGCCTTCCCTCCTCCACCTGAGGGCCTTGAGTTGGGACCCATGCCCTGCCTGGGGAGCTGCCCTGGGTCTCCATCTGCCTTACCCAGAGCCTGCACAGATGCGTGCTGCCTCTTCCCCAGGGCCCTTGCTACCTCGTGTGGGAGCCTGAAGAACCCCACCGCTTCTGCTTGCCTGTGTTCTTTGGGTAGCCAGATGGTCCCTGGAAACCAGGAGCCTCTAAATTGTAGATTTTCACTCAGGCCTTGGTGTCGTCTCTCTCATTCTTGGTGGGGCGACCCGTGTTTTGTTCATGGCCATAGTGTCTTATACAGGGCAGAGCTTGGCATGAAAACCTGGTTTCCCAGGTGTGTGAATGGCTGACAGCACCCTTGTCCAATCGGGTGGGCTCATTAGTGCCCGAGCAGATACCTCTGCCTGCCAGCAGCAGTCAGTCTCTGTTCTGGGATCTACTGAGGGTCTGCAGGTTGGGCTGGGTAGGACCTGGGAACCCGAATTTCCTCATTGTCACTGGCTTTGGGATATTTGTATGGACAGACTCTTAATGGAAAGCTAGACGGGCTCTGCACAGAGGGCATGCAGGAAACCTGACACAGGAAGGGACCAGTTGTTTCTTTTTCTTCTTCCCACTTCCTTTCCTTCTCTTCTTTTTCTCCCCTTTCCTTCCTTCTCTTCCTCATCTTCTTGCTACTACATTTTCACAGATGCCTGGGATGGTGCCAGCCAAGAGGGAACATTCAGAAACCCACTTAGATACCAGGTGGGAACCAGCAGGAGCCAGATCCTTTGTGCATCGCTAAACTCCAGGAGGGGCTCCTGTTCAGATGAGGAAACCCATGCTCCTTGACGCTGGGGCTGTTTTGAATAGGGGTTTCTTTTCTAGAAGCTGGAAGCCCCCTGACCACACATCTTACCTGAAATGGGCTCCCTGGACCACTGTCCCCAGGATATTCTTTATAACTGACTTTATAGTCTTTATAATTTTTCTGTTTCTAGTACTAAAACCTATCCCTGAGTCTGGGGGGACAACTTTAGGTGAGGCTGGATCCAGACCCTCTTGGGTTCGATGTCTGGGCCAACTCAGGAACCACAGCAGAAAGTGGACTTTCTCACAAATAGAGGAGGCAGAGAAGTGCCCAGGGGACTCTTCTGGGCAGGGCGTAAGCCACCCAGCCACCTTTACGAAGGGATTGATGGGGAAAGGAGTAAATGTGCTGTTTCCCTGAAAGCAGTGGGCGGGGGGTGCTGGGCTGGCAGAGCCCAGCAGGTACCTACTCCAGAAGGGCTTTGGAGTTTTCAGTTTGGAAAATATTACTTGATCTCTATCCCAGAAACTTAAAAGGCACTTGTGCATACTAGAAAGTTTGAGAAGTCTTCCAGAAACAAACAAACAAACAAACAAACAAAAACAGAACATAAAGTGTTTTCCCTTTGGTTTGGTTTGAAGTTCAGAGCCTGTGAGTCTCAGCCTTGGGGGCTGGATAGGGCAGCGCTGGGCTCTGTACTGAGGCTCTCACACTGCGGGTCCTGCAAAGTAGTGAAGCAGGAAAGAAAATCCACAAGGTCCATGGATGGGGGTGGTGGTGCGACACTGCTGATCTGTCCTAGATCCTCATAGTTAGGGCACGGTGACGTGACTATCACCAGTGATGCTTACCATCAGCGGTGGCCAGAAAGTAGGAGGTAAGCACCAACTCAAAGGCCTTCCCGGGAGGTGACAAGTGCCAGGAAACAGCTCCCCCCACTTCCAGACTGTCCCCCAGGTGGGTACAACTGAGTAGATAAACTGGAAGTTGAGGCCAGTATGCTGGTTGTTGCTGAGAGTCACATATGCTCGATCACCAGCTGGAGTCAAACTACATGAATGTGTATGTTTTAGATTTATATTAAGCAAATGGGAAAAAAAAAACACATCATGTTGGTTGTAACTTCATAAGGCTGGGAGCTCAAGCTCTGATCTGCATCTTGAGATAAAAATGGTGCAATTTCCAAGGCGGGCCATCTCCTGGAATGGCTTCAGACAAGCTGGCTGCTGTAATTGTGGACTCATGGAGCAGAGAGGATCCAAGAATGTTCCAGACAGATCAGACCGACTGCCTTGATTGCATCAGCCCTCTCAGAATCTCAGGCGGGGCTTCTTACTTGGGGGCAGTGCTCCCCTAAGCACAGCTGGAATATTGGTGTTTTGCTGGGGCCCCTACCTGTGGGTGTCTGTGCTTGCTCTGGCTGTCAAGACTCACCCACCCATGTCCTGGAGGAACGGCTGCTGAGAAAGGAAAGATGTTAGAATGGTGCCCCTTGAGGTCTGAGGCCCCTTTGTCCCTCCAAGGAAGAACTTTCCAAGGACATCCGTGGTCTGGAACCCTTCTCTGTGACAGGGTCTTAGGACAGACTGAACAACAGACACGTTGGCTCTTGACTTGAGAACATTGAATAAGGTGTAGTGTGAGCCATGAGGAAAGCACTTTTTTCTTCAAACATGGAAGAACCAGGACACTCCCAAGGTGTCAGCTGGTACTTCATGACCCTAAAGAGCCACAGAGATGGGGCCTTCCCTCCCCTCCACACTTCATGGAAACCCCAAGGTTTCCCCACTGCCCTCAAACTGGAATCTTACTCCCTATGGAACTCAACCCTTTCCCTCAGTTTATACACACACACACACACACACACACACACACACACACACACACACACAAGTTCCTAGGCTTTTTGGAGTAATAACCTTAAGTGTTCACTTATGTGACCCTATACCCCATGATCCAGCCTGCTGGGCTTCAAACTCTGGGGCAGACCCCTGAGTGGAGATTGGATTAGATGACTCACTTCTAACAAGTGGGATGTAATAGGAATGGTGGGATGCCATGTCACAAATTGATTTTTTAATAGCTGAGACTTCTATCTAAGGTAAACACTGAAATTATAAGATAAAACAAGTTTATTGTTTCAAGCTATATTAGAAATATTAGAAAACTGGGGCTGGAGAGATAGCCCATCAGTTAAGAGCACTGGCTGCTCTTGCAGGGAACCTGTGTTCGATGCCCAGTACCCACATAGCAGATCATAGCTGTCTGCAACTCCATTTTCAGGGAATCTAACTTCCTATCCTAACCTCCTTAGGTACCAAGCACATATGTGCTATACAGACATACATGCAGACAAAACGTCACACACATAAAAATAAAATAAAATAAAAGTAATATACTAAAGAAAACTGTGGTTCAATACCACTTATGAACTGTGATGCCAAAATACAAATATTAGTGAATTGGATTCAAAAACATGCAAAAAGAAAAGAAACCACGATTAAATGAGGTGTGTGCCAGACGTGCAAGGCAGAATCAATACTGGAAAACTCAAGTTATCGGCAGATTAAGGAAGACAAGCCGCAAGGCTGTCTCAACAAAGTAGCTTACAGTTTCGGCTACCTGCAGTCAGATGTAGGCCAAAATAGCAAACAAAGCGTTCCAGAAAGAAAGCAATTCATACATTTAAAATTGTATCTACTTAGCTAGGGTCTCACTCTATATCTTAGGCTGGCCCTCATCTCATAAGCCTGCCTCAGTCTCCCAATTGCTGGCATTACAGAGATGAGTCACCAGGCCTGAAGAACACGATGGACTCTCACCTGGCCCCATTTTACCCCACTTGGAAAGTGCAGCATCCTCTCCCCTAGCAAATCCACATGGCTCTTATGCCTCTCCCATCACTCACAGCTGCTGTGATGGAGGGTATCAGAACACAGTGTGGCAAGGCTTTTAGTCACGCCACCCTTGTGGTACCAAATCATGGCCCCAAAGCACAACTGTAGTGGTCCAGAATCCCTTCAGGAATACCATCCATAAACTAGGACACCTCCAATCAGATGGCCTGTGATTCAGGATCCCTCCAGGCAGAGATGACTTGTGATCCAGAATCCCACCAGGCAGGTGTTCCTGCTGTCAAATGTTAGGCTGCAAGAGCAGCTGTTCTACCTCACATTGTTTCTGCCGCTTTGCTCACCTTAGTCATCAGAGGCACTGTATCATCTCACGAGAGTGAGTGATGGGGAAGACACTTTGAGGGGAGCAGGAGAGGGCGAGGGAGTGGGAGAAAGGAGAGCATCCATGTAACTCTAACTGCAGTACTTGTTAAGAATGCTGTTTCCTGTTAGTTATTGCAAACCTCTTACTGGTGTGTTTGTAAGTTAAATTTCCTCATGGGTGTGCGTGCAGAGGGAAAAACAATATTTCTATGGTTTGGTACAATTCAGTTTCATACATCCACCAGGGTCTCAAAATGTCTCCTCCATGGATTAGAGGGGACCACTGTCTTTATAGGGAAGACATGGGATTAAATTCAAGCTTCAAGTCCTTAGCAACTATGAAAGCATTCCTTCAGTGATAAAGGGTGCCTGTCAGTCCCACCCCACATGCCCCACTCAATGGTGGCATTTTAAATACGTTAGAAAGGTTCTCTTTGGAATCAAGAAGGCAAACATGCTTCCTACTGTGGCTTCTGTGTACCATGTAGCTGGAAGTCCTAATCAATGCCAAAAGCTAAGAAGCAAGGAGAGAAGGAAACCAGGAGCTCATTCTGCATGTGTGATATCCTCGTAATGTGGAAAACAGGAAAGATTCATGGGCTCATTTATTAGAAATCACAAGGTAGTTCGGCAATTCAGTGTGATGTTTGAATCAAATTGTGTCCCTTTCAAGTTCATGTGTTACGCCGCCCCCAACTTCCAAATGAGCGTGTTCAGAGACAAGAGTTTAAAGGAGGCTATGGCAGTCAAATGAGGTGATAGAGTCAGAGCTTAACCCTTAGGCATAGGAATCATTGTAAGGAGAAGAAAGACACTGGGCTCTCTGCATCTTTCCCTGTGGGCAACAGAGGGAAGTCCATAGCAGGACACAGCGAGAGGCAACCGCTTGTGATGCAAGGGAGGAGGCCTTACCAGAAACCAGCTCGTAGGCACCTCCGACTTCTGGCCTCCAAAAACATGAGCGAATAATGCCTGTTATGTAAGCCACTCAGCCTGTGGCTGTACCTGCAAATGCCAGCAGAGTCTCTATACACTGACAATGGAGAGCAAGAGCCTCAAAGTGGAGTAAATACAAGAGCTCAAGACTGACCAAGGAGAAGACACTGGAAGGCGTTTGAAATCCCAAGCACATGCCAAACACACATCTGTGTGGACAGCAAGATGAAGCAGTTCACAGATGCCAACTCCTTCCAAACTGATTGGTGGATCCAAGCCATGTCCATCAAACTCCTAGATGTTTTCTTTTTCTTTTTTTTTTCTCTAGGAGGAAATTCAACCGCTGCTTATAAGGTGGGTGCCAAATACCCAATGCTGCAAATATCCTCCTGAAAAAGCAGCAATGATAGGTTAAAGCTCCCTGGCCAGTGTTGAGACTATGAAATCACCATCGGGTGATGGAGATGAAGTGGACAATAGTCAAAGACAGAAACAGCCCAAAGGAACAGAAAAGATATCCAGGGACGTAGGAAGACACTGTGCAGACCTCACCTGCCACAAGCTGAGTAGCACCTTGAGGGATACAAAGGCTGATGGACCAATGGAGGGAGGTAGAGCAACTGATGATGTAATGGGATAAAAGAACTCGATCTCTACCTCACACCAGGGAAAGTGAGTCCCAGTCCCAGAAGTAAGTCACTATGTCACCCCAGGAAAACAAATTTGACAGAACACTTGAAGGCAAAACCTTGACAGTTTCTTTTGCTCCGTTGGTTGATTGGCTAATTGAGTGTAGAGTCCTACCCTGGCATCCGGGCTGGCCTTGGATTCGTGATCTTCCTGCCTCAGTCTCCAAGTGGTGGTTCATAGCTTGTGCTACTAGGTCCAGCCAAAATCTCCAGAGCCAGCTCTTGATCGTACGCCATAAGCATCCACTATTTTGTCAAAACACATTTCCTTTTCCAGCATGGTCTTCGGAGTGAGGCTGTTAGCACTCTAGGAGTACTGCACATGCTTCCAAGCTCATGATGGACCTTATAGGAATGACTTACCGCACAGGCTAGCTCAATGCACACAGCCTTGCCTTCCACCGCAGCCTGTCCTCAGCATCCCGTCTCCAGGGTTGCAGCACCAGCCCCAAGCCTGGGATTATACTCACAGCCCTTGATATGCTGCCAAGTTGTCTTCCCCCAAAGTCTCATCCATTCTTCCCTTCTTAACTGGCCCTGGGCTACAACATAACATTACCAGGAGTTTATCTGCCATTCAAACAGTTCCTTTTCATAAGTAAAGCAGATCTGTTAAGGATTGCATCTGGCTGTGAGTTTATATTTGGTTTCATCCAAACTGTATTTCTTCTCTTCTGAAATGCTTTTTGGCTTCAAAGCTGAGAAAGCAATCACTCCTTCACAGGACTCTGACAAATGTTTGCTTCTAATTTTTGCTGGGGCTATGAGGGTGATTTAATTTTTTTTTAATGTATAGCTTTTCTATTTTGTGTGAGTGTGTGTGTGTGTGTGTGTGTGTGTGTGTGTGTGTGTGTGTCAGAGAGAGAGATAGAGAGAGAGACAGAGACAGAGAGAGACAAAGAGAGAGACAGAGAGAGAGACAGAGATCATGTGTGAGGGTGGGGGTGAGTGCATGTGTAGAGGACATTGGTTGTCCTGCTCATTTTTCTCTGCCCTGTGCCCTAGAGAAAGGGCATAAGCTCTCTCATTTAACCTGGAGCTTGCTACCTTTCTTCTGGGCCAGCTGTCCAGCAAACCCCAGAATTTTCCCGTCTCTATCCACCTCCACTACTGGGATTACAGACACATGCAGCCATACCTGACTTTTTTAGAAGATGAGTATGCTGAGGATCTGAATTCAAGTCTCTATGTTTGCACAGCGAGCATTCTTAACCACTGAACCATTTCCCTAACCCCCAAGGCTAATATTTTTAACCTCTTTGGGTATTTTTTCATTTGCTTACACCCTTCACAATATGTTATTCATAAGCAGAAATAACTACACATTCTGCTTTTTCACTTACCACAAGAGCATAAACATTTTCCATGTTGCCTCCCTGCCTTAAGAGAAATTTTAATGGCTGCATAATATTTCATGGAGTGAATGAATGTACCATGTGCCTTATAACTTGATTAAGTGCCCATCTCTATTTTAGGATCCTAAAGTTACTCCCAAGTTTTTACTTAAAACTAATTCAGCAATAAAAACATTTATGAGTGCAATCTTTTTTGAATATTTCTCCATAACAGAATCCCGGAGCTACATCCCGGTTGACGGCTTCCAACTTTCACCGACAGACTCAGTTTTTCATTCAGCACAATTTTTCTCTCCTTCCTTATGAACAGAACCCAGATACTATTCAGGGTAGTAGTGTCCTCAGTATAAAATTACTCTTCCTTGTGGTTGGCATTGCTCTATGGCGCAGTGAGGAGCAAATGGCAGCCTGTTACTCTTAAGTCTGGGAAAATAGTGCATTCTGCTCTACAAAGGGATGATTTTGAAGCCAGGAAGCTGGAAGTCATCCCGAGCTGGAAAAGTAGACAGAGAGGACCATGGCCATCAATGACATCATGGGATGGGATGGCTGCCCTAGACCTCTGGACTCCTGGAGTATTTCTGATTAACTATTCTCTTTTGTGAGACAGGGTTTCCCTAATGTAGCCTGGTGTGATGGCTCTTCTTGGTTGTCAACTTGACTACATCTGGAATGAACTAAAACCCAAGTGGCTGGGAATATCTGTGAGGGATATTTTTTTTTCTTAAATAAATCATTTGAAGTGGGAAGGCACATTTTTAATATGGATCTTTTGAGGTAGGAAGAACCACCTTTAATCTGGGCCACACCTTCTGCTGGCAGCCTATATTAAAGACATGGAAGAAGAAAGCCTACCCTCTTGGCTGCTTGCTCTCCTTCTCACTGGCAAGTCCATTCCTTCACTGACACTGGGGCCTACTTCTTTGGGATTCCACCACATACTGAAGACCAGTCCAGCCTCATAGACCAAACAACTACTGAATTCTTAGGCCTTCTGTTGGTAGACAACCATTGTTGGAATGAATATATATATATATATATATTCATTCTATCATTTCTGTTCCTGTAGAGAATCCTGATGAATACTCCCAGGTTGCTCTCAAACTTAAAATCCTCCTTTCTCAGTCACTTGAGTGCTAGAATAATGGGTGTACACCATCACACCTAGTTTAGTTAATCACTCTCAAAGCTATTTTAGAATACTGTATGGTACCCTTATATCCCAGATGGAGTGGAGGATGAGAGATGCTTAAGGTGGGGAACATCACAACACTAAACAGCTGTCAGATGTATTCAAGGTCCCAAATGTACAATATATTCCTAAGCTGTTGCTATGGTTGAATGTGTGTGCTCTCCAAATTTGTATGTTGAAACTTAATCCTCCGTGAGGTAGTATGATGCCACCATGCCTGGTTTTCAAGGCAGTCTCTTAACTGTCAGCACCTGTAAAATCAAAAGGCAACTTACATATTTTCAAAGTATAATGGGACAGACTAAACATTCCTACCCCAAAAGGAAAGAATGGAGGCAAAGCAAGGAAATATTGAACCAAAGTAAGAGCAAAATCCAGTAGGGCAAACATCAAATCTTGAAGATCCACGTCTAGCATCTAGGACCCATGAGAGAATCATCTGGGCTCCTAAAGGATTGGGCATCCCCAATCTCCAACTCTGCTGTCTGATACACATGCAAAGCTCTGTCTTGAATTGGTTCTCACTCTAAGTCTTCACTGTCCCTGGCAAATGTCCCACAGTTCTGACATATCCACAATCTTGGAGTCTTTCCTGCAAGTTAAATTTCTCCTTTATAGCTTCATACTGTGGCCTATCAGGGCCCAAGGACTGTAGCCCTGCGACACATGGCCTGACTTCAGGTTCAGGGCACTCTTTCTGCAGCAATCTCAACTGAGACTCTTTTTTTTTTTTTTTCAAATCAACTTGCCTAGTTACAAGCAGGAGCCTTCCACAGGTAGGGCCTTTTCTTCAGAGGACCTTGTTGATTGTTGCAGTATAGAGAACGACTCATCTCTAGTAGAGCTGATCTTTCTAAATGTTCCAGCTGCTGCTTCCCCATTGGGTTTTGTCTCTCTCAAGCTGTTTTCCTTGCCAAACTACACTTTTTCCCATATTTTCCTGCTCTCTTTCACTATAAATCTGAACAAGAACAGTGAACAGTAACCATGCCACAGCCTAGGTGTAGCTTACAGTGTCTTCCACTGGGTCACTTAGTCTGTTGCTTTTGAATTTAGCCTCACTCAGGTTCTTAAGGCACGGGCAAAATGCAGCCAGATTGTCTCTCAGAACTTAACTCTAGTCCCTCTTCTCTGAAACTCCATGAGCTAGGGCTCCACTCTCCATATTTCTGACTCCCATAGAATGGCCCAGTAAGGCCCTGCTTAGAATAAATCTAGAGGTACTCTAGCCCACAGTTCCAAATGAGTCCAATATCTTCCACAAACCAGGTCCAAAGGCCATGAATCACATGGTCAAGTTTACCACAGTGACAATCCCACTTCTTGGTACCGATTTTCTGTATTAGTTGTTTTTGCATGTTGTTATGAAAAAAGGGTTTATCATGGCCCAGAGTTTGAGGATACAGCCCATCAGCCTGGGGGAGTCATTGGGACTGGAGCATGGAGCGGTTGGTCTTGTTATGTCTACTACAGTTGAGAAGCAGAGACAGGAGGATTGCTGGGGTTCAGGTGCTGACCTGCCTTCCTCCTCAGTTCTCTTTAGTTAAACCTCTCTGGAGATGTCTCCACATGCCATAGGTGTGTTTTGTAGGTGACTCTAAATCCAGTCAAATTGATAATGAAGAAAAACCATCCTATCACATTAGTCTAAAGCAGTGGTTCTCAACCTGTGGGTTGTGATCCCCATAGGGTTCACATGTCCTATATCCTGCATATCAGATATTTACATTACAGTTTGTAACAGTAGCAAAATTACAGTTATGAAGTAGTAACAAAATAATTTTGTGGTTGGAGGTCACCACAACATGAGGAACTGTGTTAGAAAGTCACAGTGTAGTTAGGAAGGGTGAGAACTACTGCCACAGAGGTTCTGCCTGGGCAGTGCCTCTCTGAGGCTGCCCTTCAGCTTGTCTTCACAGCTCTTCTCAAGCACCTCAGGGACCTAGATTTTCTTTACTCTACTTGATTCTCTTTGTAGAACATCCCCCCCACCAATATGGTATGCTAAAAATGTGGTTGAAGGCTCATTATCTGAGATGGAATCTTAAAACTTGTCTTTCTTCGGTTTTTATCCAACTTGTCATGGTGTGTGTTTGTGTGTGTGTGTGTGTGTGTGTGTGTACATACTCTCACTCTTGATGTGCATGCCACTCTGTCATGAGAGCTTTCCTTCGGTCTCTGCAGGTAGCAGCAGAGCCCAGTTTATTCTTCTCTGGTAGGAGTTATCGGATGTCTTTTCTCCTCTCCCCTCCCGTTCTTCACCCCCCTACTCGGAGAGCAAAGTGCTACCTATGCTGTTCCCCGCCCCCAGCCTTCCCTCTTCATGCCTTCAAAGTCCATTTGGTCTTAGTTGTTCATGGTTCTGTGTTTATGAATTGGCCTCCTTCACAAAAATTTAAATGCAGCCACAGCACCATGCTTATCATCACTGGGGAGCGCTGGAACGTGATCAGGATCACGAAAATGAGTCAATACCAGTCCTCCAGTTGTGGGTGGACAGGGCAACACTCAACAGCATGCACATGTCCTTGCGACAATCTGTGTAGGTCTTTTTTGTTAGTCATTTTAGAGGTGATCTCGGCATCTTAGTGTGCTTCTGAGCGCAGACAGCATACAGGCTAGTGCGTGGAGAGAACCCATCTATTCGATCTACCTTTCAGGCACGAGGAGCAGTACTGTGGCAGTGAGTTCTGTGTGCATAACCCAACAGCATCTATTCAATAAGGGCCTCAAAACGGATCACTCGGAAAACACACACACACACAAAACCCCCACAACTTGGTACTGACCGTGTGATGAGCCTGTGACTGGAGGCATTCGGGAACCCAGGACCTCCGTTTCTCCCAGGAATGTTGACTTGGTGTTTGCTGATTTGATGTTTGTGGCCACTTGATGGGATGGAACTCTCGGAGACAAGGTGAAGCCACCAAACTTATTTATCCTTCTCACTTGTGTGTATATGGAAATGGAGCTTGGGTCAGTCCCAAGTTCACACTCAGGGTAGCTGGGTCTGAACCCCCTGCTTTCGTCAGGCAACCAGGCTGCCTCTGTCTTTGCTAGAACCTTTGAAATGTGAGGTTTGTTTTCCGTCTCCCAAGGGATCCTGGAGAAATTGCCCTCCCCTCTCCTTCCTTGTCCTTTCATTGTCTCACAAGGGTCCCCAGCTGGGGAACGCTAACCTCCCCCACCCCTAACCTGGGAAGGGGACAAGGGTCCTCCCCATTTCAAGATTTCCCACTCTCCCCAACTTTGAAGCTTAATAGCCTTAAAATCTTACAAGTTGTAAAAACAATTAAGGCAATAATGTTAAAGAGAAGCAGAATGCTGGCCTTCAAAGGCGTGTGAGCCGTTCACACTTCGTGGTTAAATGTGGCCTGGAGCTGGCCGGGGCCTGAGAAAACGCAGAGGCGCCCTGCGAATTTGTTGATGCCAGTTTGGACAGACTGTTTATTTTCATGATTTCATGGAAGAATTTTAATTTAATGAGTGTTTTATACTCTAATGTAAAGCATCGTTCAAGCCCTGTAATTACTGTGTCAAAGTGGGCTTCCTTACACTGCAGCGGCTAGAACTCCAAGGCAATGCCTTGCATCTGAAATCAGCCTGGGGACAGGGAGGAGGGGCTGCAGGGGACCACGGCTGCTTAATGGAATCGGAAATTAACTCTAGGAAGGGGGTGAAGGGACTGAAGCGGTGTCAGGCTGAGCTAATTCCCACCCCCCAACCTGTGCCTCGAATACTGGAGCCGATGGGCCAGGAGACAAGTGTCTAGAGTCTTCTAGCCAAGAACTTGACCTTCATAAAGCTGCTTGTCTGGAGGGCGCGCCGGTAGGTAATTTCAGACACGTACTTCATCATTTCGGCTTTTTTTTTTTTTTTTTTTGGCGTTATGCATGACCCACAAAAAATTATTTTTTCCTTTCTTGCATTTATTTGAAAGTGTAGACGAGATTTTGTGCAGACCAGAAAGATGGCCATTCCCTGCACTCCAGGTCTCGGGAAACCCTCCTGCCTGCTCCACCTCTTTCAGCCCCCTGCCCTTTCTCCCTGCTTGAACGATCTCCCAGAGTACACATGATTGCAGTAGGGCTCAAAATGGCCTTTCCAGATGTGGCCTCATCGTACCCCCTTGGCCCTGGATGGGGATCCCCCAGACAAGCCACTGGAACATCTTCTCTGGGGTGTTTCCTCTTGGATTTGTGCCCAGTGGTCCAAGTTTGAGAATCCAATGGCTGCAATTTGATCACCTGCTCTTTCTGTCCTCTGTGCATGTGTGCTGTGGAGAGAGTGCATACTGTCCCTAGCAAGGAGGGAGGAGGGGTCTTTCACTAGAGTAAGGAAGCCATCTTCTTCCCTTGGTGTTCTTGTGACACTTGAAGGTTGTGGAATAAAAGCCCCAGTGACCATCCATAGGACATCTGACAGCACCTAGAAATAGGGGGTGGGTCCCTCATCTAGGGTGATGTTAGCATTGACTGCAGCAGCACCCAGGGCCGGGGGCTTGGGGGGAGTTTCACCGGCTTAATTAGGGGGCAGGGGGAAGATGCTTAGCTAGGTTGAAATTCGGATGTACAATGAGTGATTCAAGTCTGTTCACGATATATTTGGGAGCATATACATATGCTAAAAAATGATTTGTCTGAACGTCAAACTTAACTGCATGTACTGTATTTTACCCGACAGCCCAACTTCCAACCTCCCCCACCCCCCAGCTGCCTTCTCTTAAAATGCACCAAGGTGTAAATCCTTTAGGTGCAGATGGTGGCCCTGGCAGGATCCAGCGGCAGCAAAGTTTGCTTTGGATGATGTATTTGAAATTTGAATTTGGGATTTTTTTTTTTTTTTTTTAAAGATGGAGCAGGCGCTCTGTAGCCGCTGTGATCAACCCCCAGCATGCCTGTGTGGCTATGACAGCTTCCCAGGTGGATATGCACCCTGTCTTCCCTCGATTGGGTACACTATTCCAGCCTGCGTGCGGCTCGCTCCTCTATGGACTTCTGGGGCAAAATTCATAGGGCAGTTTCTTGAAGCCCCGTCCTGGGCAAGCTCTCCAAGGAAGAAAGGAAGCATACCCAGGACAGGAAAGCGCTAGGTTGGCTTTAACAGCGACACCCTGGAAAAGGGGCGGGACTATCACAAATTTGCAAATGAGACTCAAGAAAAGTAAGCAACTAACTAGACCTATCAGGCCACACGGTCTGGCTGCAAGAGGAGGATTCAACCAAGGTCATTTGGCTCCAGCCTTTCATCTGCCTGCCTTAAAATTCCCTTGCTCGCGTCTGTGACTGCAATTTGCTAAGTGACCGTCATGTACAGGCACTGTGCTGGGTCAGTGGTCTAGCCAGTTATTTTTATTTCTTTTGCTGGGAAAGGATGGAATCTCAAACCGAATGCCACGTGAAAGGGGCTTAGGCTATTCTGATCCTGAACCACAGGGTTCTGGTCCTGGATTTATTTTGTTTTGATTTTCTTGTGAACCTCATGGTGGAAATGCTCTTCTCATTCTGTGCCTCCGATGCTGCTAAATTGTTCGCTGGATTTATTTCAAAGCAAAAAAAGGAGCAGTAAAGATTGCGATGCTTAGGCTGTAGTTGCTCGTTTTAACTCAATTACATTTTGACAATTCGGAATGAAACTTGGGGGCATGTCTTTGTTTAAGCCGTCGGCCTTGCATCGGAACAGTCAGCTCAAGGTATATGGCTAGTGTCAGGACTAACAATCTTTGACAAGGGCATTTAGCGGCTGTAATTCAAATCTAATTCAGAACATCTTAGCACCGGACCTGTCAGGCCCTTGAAGCCCACTGTAACTACAAAACCAAGGGCAACAATCCCAAAGCCAGCTCTGGGCGGCCTCAAGTTGATATGTCAACAAGAGCAGTTACAATTAGGCCTTCTTTCAAGCATACTAAACTAATTTACAGCACTCTGGAAAAGTGGGAAAAGGACCTGAGGCTTAAAATCCCAGGACTTCTAGATTTCAGATCACGGCACATAAAAATACAATTAGGAGTCCACACAAAACAGCACAGGCCTGCGCCTGCCCTTTGAGTTGTGTGTGGACTGTCTGCCCTTAAAAATAGATATGCTTAAAAATGCATGCATGTATGTAGTTAGAACATAATAATAACAGTTGACTCCCAACCACAAAAAGAAAGAAAGGAAGGAAGGAAGGAAGGAAGAAAGGAAGGAAGGAAGGAAGGAAGAAAGAAAGAAAGAAAGAAAGAAAGAAAGAAAGAAAGAAAGAAAAGAAAGAAAACCCTTGTCGGGTCTTGTTAGGATCATTTTGTGGCTTTGTTGAACCCTAAATCGCCACCACACCTATTTATTACTTGGGGACGCTGCTTGTAATCGAATCTGGCTTAATTGGGGAGTGTCTTTTCTTGATGGGCCTCCACATTGGCCACTGAGCATACAGATTCTATGTGGCCTGGATGCTTTGAGCTGGGATGAAAAGTGAGGATGGGAAAAAAAGGATGTGGATTGTGGCTGGCCCATTGGACACAGACAGGGTTACAGCAACCAGTATGTAATTTCACCATCAAGATAAAGCAGGGCTTGATTTTACAGCACTGCACTGATCGTGCACAGCTGTGCACTTTTAAGAGGCCCCCACCTTTGTGCCAGGGACCCCAGCTAATGGGAATGTTTGCAGATTTTGCTTTTATGATTTATCTACTTTTTATGCACGATAATATAGACTCTCTCCTCTGGGGACTCATAAATGCGATTTTACTTCCCAAATTACAAAGCTAGTCAATTATTTAGCAATGAGTCACACATACAAAAGTGTCGGTAATGTGATGTGCAAACCATCAGGAAATTTTACACCAATTGGAATTATAAACACCAGATTTAAAATTAAAAAAAAAAAAAAAAAGAAGGAACCGTGAAAAGCAAAACTTTGCCCAGTTGGTTCTATTTATTTATGATGCTTCCTGTTGGGAGCTGCACTGAAGGAAGTTAGACTTGAAGGCACGTGGTAAATTGTCTTCCTTTCTACATCACTTCTCCTACCCCATCCTAGAGTTCATGGAATGTGTTTGTCTCCAGGGTGGAGATGGAGGGTTAGCCACCTGGCTGGGTGGAGGAAGAGATGCTGATGGAGAAGATGTATAGGCACACACTTGCTAAACCCTGTTAGCACCTGGAATGGACTATGGAGCCAGAGTTCAGGGAACAGCACTGGACCCACTGAATCTCTGGACCCCTTCTCTCTGCTCATCCAGCCCCTTGGATTCCCTTCTGCAGCATGGTCCCCTTCTGCTGGGAGCCCATCAGGTGCTTATCGACTCCCACCCTTGGTGTGATCCAGCACACACTCACTTTCGTCCTTGCGGGCCAGCCTCTCACAGTCTGCGGTGTCTGCCACTGGCAAGGGAGTACCACTGGAAAACTTGAGTGCCAATGACTGATCACAGTGGAAAGGAAACAGGAAACCTCGGTGGCCTTGTCCCAGAGCTGTGTTTCCAGAACACCACAGTGAATTA
Organism: Onychomys torridus; assembly: GCF_903995425.1. Taxonomy (NCBI): domain Eukaryota; kingdom Metazoa; phylum Chordata; class Mammalia; order Rodentia; family Cricetidae; genus Onychomys; species Onychomys torridus. The sequence continues at coordinate 71,489,748 of NC_050456.1, read as the reverse complement.
GGACCAAGGAACCACAGCATCAGAGCTGGGTAGGGCCCCCAAGACCATCTTACCCTCCCAGCATAGAAGCCTTTGGGTTCCATGGCCCAACCGCCGGCCTCCTCAGAGGCCTGGCACAGAACTCGTTTTTCAGCTATTTCTGGATTCTGAATTTTCAGCTTTCTACTGGGATGGACTTCAGCGTTCCCTCCGGGGATATAAATTCTTAGCTAGCCACTCTCCTGCTACCCCAGGTCCTTCCAAAGCTCTGAAGTATCTGTGCTTCCACTGTCAATGCTGAATCTGTCATGGGTCATCAGGACATAGTCAGGAGGCAGAAGTCTAAGACTGGGCTCATGTCGGTGGCAGAGGTCAGAACAACCTATTTATTCACCCATGCTCTGTAAACATAATTAAATTGGCAACCAGGAAGACAGCTCAGTGGTGAAGAGCACTGGCTGCTGTTCTAGAGGACCTGGGTTCAATTCTCAGCACCCATGTGGCAGCTAACAGTGGGCTCTGATACCCTCTTCTGGCCTTCACAGGCATTGCATGCACACACTGAACAGATACATGCAGGCACAACATCCATACACAGAAACACTTTAAGTGTATTTGTTTATTTGTTTACTTACTTACTTAAGTGTGTGTGTGTGTGTGCGCGCGCGCGCGCGCGCGCGCGCGTGCGCGCACACACGTCTGCACGGCACATCACGAAGATAATTTCTGGGAGTTGGTTTTCTCCATCTACCATGTAGGTTCTGGGGACAGAACTCAGGTCATCAGGCTTGGTGGCAATCACCTTTACTTGTTGAGCCATTTCACCATCCCATTTCCTGTGTTATTCTTTTTAGTCTTTAAAAACAAACAAACAAACAAACAAACAAAAACAAAACAAAGTCTCACTATATAACCTGTGTGTTAGCCTGGAACTTATTGTAAAGACCAGGCTGGCTTCAAGTTTAAAGACCTGCCTACCTCTGCCTCTTAAATCCTGGGATTAAGGCTGTATACCACCATGCCTGACCCCTATATTCTTTTCTCAATTTTAAATAATTTTACTTATTTGTTTATATTTATATCTTTATGTGTGTACAGGTATGTGTGCATATGTGTGCATACATATATACACGTATGTGCACACACCCAAGCACAAGTACCATGATATGGGTGTGGAGATCAGAGGACAATTTTGGGGAGTCAGTCCTTTCCTCTCACCCTGTAGGACCCATGAATTGAACTCAAGTCACCTTTACCTGCTAAACCGTCTAACAGGCCCACTGTCCACCTTCTTCCATCGAGGGAGCTCAGAGGGATGGATACGGTGAGTGCATCGTCTCAGTGGCCTGTTACTTCTCTGCTTGTGAGCTTCTACAGGGGCAACACTTTTATCTCTAGTAGTAAAGGGCCAGGGTAGGTCATGGGGCACTAGACATAGGCAGGAGTGATTCCAACAGACAAGGGGCAGTCCCCAAGACATTCTAGGGTCCAAGGCAGTTAACCTTTTCCAGAATGAGGCATGCCTGTGAAAAGTGGGTATCCGAGATCCCATGCCCATGGTTGGTCTTTACTTTAGACTTTAAAGGTTCTAAACTTTAGTGCCTTGTCTTCACAAGCAAGTCCAGCTGTATTTTCAACTGCTCCACATCTGTAGAAATTGGAAGCAGTTGTGCAGCTGTGGGAACTGTGCTGAGGGGCATTGTTAATGGAGGGTCAGTGAGACGGCTCAGTGGGTAAGAGCCCTTGCCTCCCAGAACCTATGTAAAATGTAGAAGGAGAGAATTGACTTTTCAAAGTTGCTTTCTGACTTCTGAATGCATGAATGCACACACACACACACACACACACACACACATACACACATGTGCACTAAATAAAATCAAGTAGTTTTAAAAGAAATTATTAATAGAGTTAGAATAAGTAGGGTCTTCTCCCCATCAAACCCTCAGGCCCAATGCCTTGTTCATCTGCCTCCTGGGGCCTGGCACTGGGCCTGGCACATAGCCTGTGTCCACAAAGTATGTACTGCGTAAGTAGCAGAAGGGCAGCTGCATAGGTGAGTAGCTAGAGGTGACAGGAAGGGACGACTTCCAAAGCAGTGGGCCAACTGGTAGGTGTTGGGCCTGAGGGAAGTTTGAAAATGATGCTTCCTCTTTCCTAGTCACAAAGGGGAAAAAATCAGATCAGAAGAACTGAGGATGCATCGCTTAGAAAGAACTTACAAAAAAGTGCTCGAGACAAGAAAGTAAAGACCAGTTATGATGGCAAGTGTAAGTGGAAAAGCCCAGTTCATCCCCTAACTAGACCACAAACAGAGGAAACTCAAGCTGAGTGCGATTCTCCACAAGACATACATAAAACACAGTGACTCAAAATATTGAAAGGAAAAGTGTCTTTTCAAACAGTTTTAAGAAAGGGAACAGAAAAAATTGTAAACACACACACACACACACACACACACACACACACACACACAAGAACTATAGAGGGTAAATTTTAGTTGACAAAGGCTTACAAACCTTAAAGAAAACAAAACCACCCCAAAGCATTCTGGGATGAACTTGCCTAGTTAACATTTAGAAATTGGAAGCTGTAAACAAAACAGAGAAGCTGGGCAGGGTGGGACACCCCTATGATTCCAGCTCTTGAGAGGCTGGGCTGTATGATCATGAGTTCAAGGCTAGCCTGTGCTACATAGTGAGATCCAGTCTTGATAGATAGATAGATAGATAGATAGATAGATAGATAGATAGATAGATAGACAGACAGACAGATAAATGCAAAGTTGACAACAACCACCAACAAAACAAAGAGAAATGACCACAAACATAATAGCAGGACAAATTAATAGTCATCTTAGGCATTCAAAGACAGCCAAGGTCCCTGAGAGTTCTCTAGCTCTTAAGAGCACTATTTGCTCTTACACAGGACCTAGGTTTGATTCCCAGCACCCATGTGGTGGCTCATGACCTTCTTCCACATCTAGTCCTGCAGATCTGATGCCTTCATCTGAGCTCAATGGGAACCAGGCACACATGTGGTACACAAATATACACACTGGCAAAACTCAGATACATACAAAATCATGAAATAAATAAATCTTTGAAGAATTTTTTTAAGCCAGGCAAACAAAATTAAGAACATGGCTGGATGTGTCCACCATAAAATGCTTTCCCTTATAAGAGTTCCTGTGGTCATGGTGTCTCTTCACAGCAATAGACACCCAAACTAAGTCAAGTGGTAAGTCCATCATGATGGGGAGGCACGTTGGTATGAGTATGAAGCAACTTGCCATATTGTATCCACAGTCACTAAACATCCACGGGAAGAGAAGAGATGGGAAGCGGGGCTGGGCTATAAAAGCTCTAGTCCCTTTCCTAGTGATACACTTCCGCCAACAATACTCAACGTCCTCAGGTTCTATAGCCTTTCAAACAGTGCTGCAGCTAGGGAACAAGTGTGCATACACATACACCCATGGAGGACAAGTCACATTCAAATCACCTCAAGGGTAGATGCCGTGTCCATATGGGTGTGTATGTATGTATGTATATATTCATGCACATATGTTTCTCCTTCTCTGAGTTGTGCCACAACCTTTTCCATCTCATGGAACATTAGAAAAATAGATAAGTTTTACAAAGCTCAATTCCCACTGGGACAGCCACCCACCAGTACTGTGAGCATCACCAGCATCTCAACCATAAAATTATTGTCATTGCTACTTCATAACTGCAATTTTGCTACTTCTATGAATCAAAATGTAAGTATATGATATGCAGATATCTGATATGTATGATCCTTGTGAAAAGGTCATTCTACCTTCAAAGGGATTGTGACTCAAATGTTGAAAAACACTGTCTTAGTGATGTTGGAAAACACTGTCTTAGAGATAAATTAATTCTAGTGGCTGATGTCACAAACTGCCACAGGATTGGTGGCATTAATAAAGGTGAATGTGTTGTGCCATGGTTTTAAAGGTCACAAGTTTGAAATCAAAGCATCTTTTGAGCCTTTAGGGGACCATTTCTTCCAGGGGCCCAGGAGGTCATGGTCTTGAGGCCACACCACCTCACAGTGTATGTCTGTCTTCATGACATCTGCTCTTCCTAGTTTCTGTATCAGATCCCACTCTGATAAAAGAACAGATAAAAGAACAACAAGTAGGACTATCTAGACCATCCATGGTCACATTGTTAAGGTTGCTTCTCTATATGTTTATGTGCATGGGTTCTGGGTTTTGGGAAGTTTGATAGCTAATCTAGGTTGTCACTTGGCTGGACCAACCAAATCAAAAGCTGCTGGGCACTCCAGTTAGGGATTTTCTTGATCAGACTATTTAAAGTGGAAAAATCCACTGCAAATATGGGCAACACCTTCTGTGGCAGCCAGATAACAAGGATATGGAAGAAGGAGACTTGCCTGTTGTCAACACTCACTGGTGAATCTACCTATGCTGTTGCTGTTCCATCCCATTTCTAATATTACAACCAGCTTCTTAGAATTTCCATTGTGGACTGAAGACTAACGTCTTTCCAGGAATCCTCCAGACCCCTCATCCACGGGTGATAAGACACCATGGACTGAATTACTGGATTCTTTGCTTCTCCAGTGTGAGACAGCCATTGTTGGTCTACCTACATGGACCACGTCCTGTAAGCCAATCTAACAAACTCCCTTTAGATACATATTCACTCTATCACTTCTGTTCCTCTAGAGAAACCTAACTAATAGAAGAACTGAATACATCTCTTGACAGGGGACATTTTTCTTCCAATTCTTTCTTAATTGTTATGTAAGAAAACTACAGATGAGTGAACTAAATGTTTCAAGAATAAGAATGCTCATTCAACAAAATGAGACTAAGACGAAACTAATAGGACATATGTCTAATATACTCTTCAGATTTTTACAACTGTATAAGTAGGAGTGTTAAAGAGAATCTAAAAAGTAAGTTTTAAAAGTACATTTAAAATATGAAGTGACATGGTGGAGACTTTATTGAACTCATTAGCTAATGAAGCAACCATTCAAATGTTAACTGCTTGCTCAGGAAAACTCAAGAGCTAAGAAGTGCATGCCATCATTATGAGTTGAATTAGGAAGTATTCTTTGTTCCCAGCTGATGACATTGCTTTGAGAGGCTGTGGGACCCTTAGGAACAGGGTCTAGCTGGAGGAACAGGGTGACTGGGGTGGGAGTGGGGGGTGCCAAGGGTTATATAGTCCAGTTGCACTTCTGGCCTGAGCTCTGTGCTTCTTCATCCACTGAGGTGATGATATAAGCTGCAGAACAAGATGGAAGCCTAAGGAACCCAGGTGATATTACTGTGATCCCCAGATATTCAACTTGGAGCTGCAGGGTTTGATATTTACTTTTTGGGTTTCTATTTCGCACTGACCTAAGCCTGGTGCCTTAGCTGCCATGCTCTGCCCTGATAGACTGTATCCCTTAAACTGTAAGGCAAATAAATCCATTTTTCACTTAAATTCTGCCAGGTAGTCATACTTTCACAGTAGAGGTAAAAGCAGCTGATACAGAAAATTGTTATCAGAAGTTGGGACGTGGCTGTGATGTTACCAGAAGTGGAGATGTTGCTGTGATGAACCTGACCACGGTGTTTAGAACTGGTTTGTAGGAGGAATGTGGGTGGGTTTAGAGCTGCAAGCTGCAGCTCTAGAATGCTGGACTCAGAACTTAAAGGGCCATTCTGCTGAGAGCTTGGGAGAGCAGAATGCTGATGGAAATGTAGATGAGAGGGGATGCTCATGAGGTTTCAGAGGGGAAGAACTCCACAGGGAAGTTGACATTTTTGTAACAATCTGACAAAGAATTGGGCCAGGTTCCTCTAAAATCTTTGAAAATTTGAGTGAGGTTGAATAAAAGCGAAGAAGAAGAAGAAGAAGAAGAAGAAGAAGAGGAAGAGGAGGAGGAGGAGGAGGAGGAGGAGGAGGAGGAGGAGGAGGAAGAGACTAACTTTTTAGCAGAGGGAGTTACAAGAAAACAGATTCAGACAGTGGCACTGTTACTGCTTTCCTGGGTTAAGCAAACTATAGTCCTACAGAACTGCTTATGAAATGTTCCCCTGGTTTGGGATTAACCACTCAGGCACTTGGAGTCTACTGTAGCTGGGCTGGCTAGCCTTATGTCAATTTGACACAGTAATAGTCATCTGAGAAGAGGAAGCCTCAGTTGAGAAAAGGCCTCCATAAGATTGGGTTGTAGGCATTATTCACAATAACCAGAGCCTGGAAACAACCTAGATGCCCCTCAACCAAAAAATGGATAAAGAAAATGGGGTACATATACACAATGGAGTATTACTCAGTGGTTTAAAAAAATGACATCATGATATTTGCAGGCAAATGGATGGAACTAGAAAAAATCATCCTGAGTGAGGTAACCCAGACCCAGAAAGACAAACATGATATGTACTCACTCATAAGTGGATACTAGATGTAAAGCAAAGGATAACCAGGCTACAATCCACAGAGAAGCTAGGTAACAAGAAACCTGGTGCCAGGGAAACTCCCAGGAATCCACAAGGATGACCCCAGATAAGACTCCTAGCAATAGGCCTGAACTGGCCTTCTCCTGTAATCAGACTGGTGACTGTCCTAATTGTCATCATGGAACCTTCATCCAGTAACTGATAGAAGCAGACGCAGAGATCCACAGCCAAGCATTGGGCCGAGCTCCAGGGGTCCTGTTGAAGAGAGAGAGGAGGAATTACATGAGCAAAGGGGGTCAAGATCATGACAGGAAATGCACAGAGACAGCTGAGCTGAGTTCATGGGAGCTCACAGACCTAGGCCCTCTGCATGTGAGTGACAGTTGTGTAGCTTTGTATGTGGAGTCCCTAGCAGTGGGACCAGGATCTGTCCCTGATATATGAGCTGGCTTTTGGGAGCCTATTCCCTATGGTGGGATGCCTTGATCAGCCTGATGCAGTGAGGAGGAGCTTAGTCCTGCCTCAACTTGATATGCTATGCGTTTTTTTACTCCTATGGGAGGCCTTACCCTTTCTGAGGAGTGGATGGGTGGGGGTAGAAAGGAGGTGAGGGGAGGGAACAGGAGGGGAGGAGGGAGGAGCAACTGTGGTTTGTATGTAAAATAAATTTAAAAAAATTTAAAAAATTGGGTTGCAGGCAAGCCTGTAAGGCACCAGTTCTCAACCTATGGGTCATGACCTCTTTGTCCTTTCACAGGGGTCACCTAAGACCATCAGAAAACCTCCCCAAGTTGCTTTGGTCATGGTGTTTCATCATAGCAACAGAAACTCTAACTAGGACAGTAGCTGTGATCCAAGAGTGCCCAGCTACATCTTAAACTAGCAGAAGGGCTTGGCATTATCCGTGTGACTATGGTAGACAGCCATTGTTGGACTAGCTGGATCACAGCCTGTAAGCCATTCTAATAAATCCTATAATATATTATATTAATAGGATATATTACATATAATATATCACATTATATATGCATATATTTATATATTATCAGTTTTTTTCCTTTAGAGAACCTTAATACAGATTTTGGTACAGAAATGGTTCTGTGGCAACAGAAGTGTAAGGATGAATTTTAAGTATCCAGAATAGGATTTTCAATTTGCCAGCACCTACAGTTACTGAAGCTTCTCCTGGAAGCTCAGAGATTACAGAAAGCCCATGGTGTGAACTATTCTACAAACTTAAGGAGATACATTCATTTGACTATCTTGACTCACCAACTGTGGGAGGTAACAGATTTGCTGACTCTGTACATAAAACTTTTGACAGCTTGTGGGAAAATGATGCTGTTGGTTGGTTGCTCCTAGCATCTCTGGATAAGTTGACAAAGGAAAAAGTAAAACTAACCAACTTCTAGCATCTCAGAATCAGTGAAGGACAATGAACTCAGTGATAAATCTGACCAGCTCCAGATGTGCAAAAACAGTCTAAAGGTTTCTAAGTGTGCCCTGGAAGAGAATCTTCTCTCCAGCAGTCACGGAGCTCAAGGTGTGGAAAAATCACACCAGAGCCCTCATTACAAGAGTGGTTGAATTACAAAGAGAATTCAAGACCCAGCCTTGGAAGGTGTCAGTGGCTAAAGTGAGAGCATTAATTGGTCAAGAATGGGACTCTGCAACTTAGAATGGGGATGTGTGGGAGGACCCTACTGAGGCTGGGAACTTTGAACCCTCAGATTCTCAAGGGTTTATCTCACCTGAGGAAGTAGTCTCTCCATCCTCAGCAATTGGAAGTACGTCGTGTGAGTGATGGTTCATTTTTTGATATCATATTTTAATTAATTCTTTGAGAGTTTCATAGATGCATACAACAAATTTTGATCATATTTGCCCTCCTATTGCTCCACCTAACTCCCCCCAGATCCTACCTTCCCAACCCCCCCAACTTCATATCATTCATACATACATATATACATACATACATATCAGTCCAAGTTGGGCTGGCCATGTGTGCGTGGATGTGGGGGCATTTTCCAGAGCATGGTTGCCCCACTAGAGGCCACACCCTTAAAGAAAACTGTCTCTCCCTCCTTTGCCTGTTAGAGCTCTAGCTACTGAGTGAGAAATAGAACAGGATGACTAAGTTTTCTTTCCTGACAGCTAAGCACTTGCAATTCCTAGCAGCCGCTGGCAGAAGAGGGCCCACCAGAGCATCAGTCAGCTTGGCCTGAGCCCTGGGCGGTGGAAGTAAGAAGACAAAGTCCCTTCTGTCCAAAGCCTGGGACCACTGCCATCTGCCTGCAACCTGAACACAAGAGCTCCCAAAACAGTCGCGATGGTCTTCATCACCATTCCAGCTTCAAAGTGACCACCTATGACTCAGAAGTCTTGCTAGGAATTGTGTGCTCTTAGGAAGCAAAGTTAGGTCAGGCATTGATGGCACATGGCTTTATTCCCAGCACTCAGGAGGCAGAGGCAGGCAGATCTCTAAGTTCAAGGCCAGCCTGGTCTACAAAGCGAGTTCTAGAATAGCCAGGGCTACATGGTCTCAAAAAAAGAGAAAGAAACAAAGCCAGGAGTTTGGGGACATGGTAAGCAGGCCCTTAGAGGGGAGATAGAATGTGTAGTCTATGAGGAGGTATGCTACAACTAAAGAGCTTAATGAGTTTGCTAATTCATTCAAGCAGAAGTCTGGAGAATGTTTGTGGAAGTGGATTTTAAGGATATGGGATAATGATGGAAATGACATTAAACTCTATAAGATTGAGTTTGTTGATATGGGTTGTATTAGTCAGGGTTCTCTAGAATAGCAGAATTTATAGAATTAATCTATCTCTCTATATAAAGGGGATTTATTAGAACGACTTACAAACTGCAGTTCAAATAATCTGACAATGGCTGCTTGTGAAGAGAAAGTCCAAGAATCCAGTAGTTGCTCAGTTCACTAGGCTTTATGTCTCAGCTGGCCTTCAGTAGACACTGGGATCCTGAAGAAGTAGTTTCTAATGCCAGTGAAGGAATGGACTTGCTAGCAAGACGAGAGCATGCAGGCAAAGGGCAAAAGCTTCCTTCTTCCATGTCCTTTCTTATATACTTAGTTGGTAGACTGCTTGCCCACACGCAAGAGGACCTGAATTCAGATTCCCAGAACTCACATAAAAGGCTGGGTGTGGCAGCATACACCTCAATGAGCACTGGGGAGCATCCCTGCGGGCTTGCCAGACAGCTAGTGTATCCAATCAGTGAGGTCCAAGTTCAGTGAGTGACACTGTTGAAAAAAAAATAAGATGGAGAGAAGTGGAAGACACCTGATGTTGAATGTTGTCCTGTACATGCATGCACACACACACACACACACACACACACACACACACACACACACAGCAGAGACAAACACATGACATAAAGCACAGGGTGATGGTGTCTCTCAGAAACTGTTTCCAGACAGGAAGACTGCCCTAAAAGTGCAGCACAGAGCCTGGCGGTGGTGGCACACGCCTTTAATCCCAGCCCTCGGGAGGCAGAGGCAGGTGGATCTCTGTGAGTTCGAAGCCAGCCTGGGTTACCAAGTGAGTTCCAGGAAAAGCACAAAACTACACAGAGAAACCCTGTCTTGAAAAAAAAAAAAAGTGCAGCACAGATAGAAGGAAGTCCATGGTAGATGAGGCGAGCCTGCCTGCCGTTGCTCCTTCTAGCCAGAGTGCCCACCCTCTGCTGCCATCAGACTCCAGCTCCTTCAGCTGTCCAACACAGACCTGGTATCAGTGACTCTCCCGGGAGTTCCCAGGTCCTCAACACCCAAGTGGGGCTGCTGAAGCATCCAGCTTCACAAACTGAGCAGTTACTGGCTGCTCTTCAGAATGCAGAAGCCATCATCATTGGTCACTCAGCCTCGGTCACACAAGTCAATAGATCTCTTTCATAATGTACAGTCATCCTGTCTATTCACCCCTTTAGAGAACCCAACCCAACACACATAGGTGCACTGAAAGATTCTGGTTTTTCTTTCATCCTCTTGTGACTTAACATTCAGCCACCCCTGGCAGCATCAGGGTGGGGCTGCACCTGCCCAGCTCCCCCACTTGCTTTTGGTAACCACTTCTTGGCTCCAAGTTGGGAACAGGATGCCTGCATGCTCACAGTACCCCCATTAACTTTGCTCCTGTGGGACAAGCAAGTACCCTTTAAATTGGCCAAGAACAAAGAGAAAATCGGATCAAAGCAAGAGATTGGAGGGTTGCAGGCACCAGTCTGAGGCCTGCATCTTTAAGCTAGGTAACCTCTCAGCGATTAGATGGGCGTAATTACCAGTTGGAGGGTTGATGAAAGAGCTTGGGACCACCAGTGTTCATGCACCTCCAGAGCACCGCCTGGAAGACCCTGGAATTTGCACTGACCAGGCTGTTTGCGCTGACCCGTTTACTTCCTACTTCCTCTGATAATTCTATAATGAGCCACCGTGTTCTTGTCTCCTAAGGCACACAAGCGCAAGGAGGACAAGAAGAAGAGGCAAAGTTGGGTTTGTGCTCTGATACTGATGGCCAGTACCAGTGACCCAGGAACAATGGGTTCTGGATGCATTTCTCTTTCCTCCCTCCTTCTGCCTCTTGGTCTGTCCTTGTCCGTCTCAATCTGTCTCCAGATTGGTACTAGGCAGGACTCTCCCTGGCACCTGCAGGATTCCCAGGCCATACTGGCTTGTGCAGAAAGGCTCAAGGCTGCTATGTTTGGGGACCAGGACTGAAGTGGGGACCTTGCCTCCTCCCAACCACCCCAACACTTCCGTTCTCCCCCCGTTTCTCTTCCTCACTCTCCCTTTCTCCTTCCTGTCCACTCTTACTGTCTCTCAGCAGCAAAGATTTCCCCACCTCTGCTCAACTTCTTAGACTCAAAAAGAAAGGCTACTTCTCCCCAGCAACAGACTCAGAAATCCCAGGGTAGGACTCTGGTTGGCTACTCTTCAGTCACATGGCCTCCCTTGAGCCAGTCATTGCAGCCAGAGCAAGGAGGGTCTATGATTGGCTGGGTCTGGGTCACATGGCCACCCTGTTGCCATAAGGAGGATGGAGAACTGTGAGCTGCACTTTCCAAGATGTCTGCTCTGGAGTCACCTGGTTGCAGCAGGTTCTCGGAGGCCTGACACCCCGTGAGACATGTTGCTTCATTGGATTCTCACAAGTAACACAAAAAGCAGACACAATTGAGCCTGTTCTATGTGTGAGAAACAGAATCTGAGAAGCTCCGTGAGGCTGGCGTGGCGGGCTGCATTCTGAGTGACAAGGGGATGAGGAAAAAATGTGACTGTTACCTAAGTGGAACTTCAGGAGGTGAAATGTGGTGCTATATTGTGTACCCTAATAAACTTTGCTTGAAGATCAGAGGATAGAACAAGCCACTAGATTAAACATAGAGGCCAGACACTGAGTGGTAGCCACACACCTTTAAGCCTAGCACCTGGGAGGCAGAGATCCACACCACCCTGGACTACATGAGATTGACTCAGTCTAGGAGAGAAACACAGCCAGGCAGTGGTGGCACACGCCTTTAATCCCAATACTTGGGAGTCACATGCCTTAAATCCCAGGAAGGGATGGCTGAGGAAGAAAGATCTAAGGATACAGGAACTAAGGCCTTTTCAGGCTGAGGAATTCTAAAGGTGAGATGTGGCAGTGGCTTGTTCCTTTGTCTCTCTGATCTTTCAGCATTGACCCCAATATCTGGTTCCAGGTTTTTATTAAAAGACCTATTTAGAACTTGGTGTTGCAGTGAAGCCTTCCTGGAGCAAGTCTGTCATGGGGGCTTGCTTGGAGACAGATGTTTGTCAGAGTATGGCTCCTGGTGTGGCTTGGGTCTCCTCTCTTCAGGGCTTCAGGGTGTGAAGCATGCTGGGAGTGGGAGAAAGGTGTTTTCCTACCACAAGCTGATAGCAGCTGAGGATGTTTGTCTCTAGGCTGTGGTCATCTGCAGTCCCTCCCTCCCTCCGGTCCACGTGGTACTGTTCTGCCTTCAGGAATGTGTCTGTCTCCCTTTTTCTGAGTACTCGCCTTGCCTGCTTTGATCTGTAGAAGATGGTAGAGGTGACACGGGGCAGGACCTGGGGGAGCCTTAGGATGCCTCGAAGCTCCAGCAACCCATGAAGGATAGCCTTTGGCTGAGGCAAAGAAAAGCAAATTACACAGAGAGGAGGGAGGAGAGCATCATGCTGAAGAGAGCTCCGTGCTGCACATACAGGGGCATCTCAGAGACTGGTAATCCAGTGGAGGACACTGGAGCAGCACGGCCACCCAGCTGAGCCCTGCCAAGATCCTTGTGTGCAGAACCGTGGACACTAAGCTGTGTTGCTTGGAGCCACTGTGTTTTATATGCTTTGCTTTATAAGCACACACAGCAGATCCTGGTGTTTCAGGACACTTTCCTGTCCATATTCCACATTCCTCCTGTTCTCTGTCCTCGGTCCTTGTGAAACTGGCCTCCTTCATCGTCTCTGAAGGGGCATGCTTCCTGTCACCTGTCTCTGTTACCTGCCTTAGACATTAATAACATATGGAAGGGAAGAGCCTCAGGCCTCGGGGCTGAGGTGCTCATCTCAGAGGGAGACAGGAGAAGAACCGAAGCCCTTTCCTGGGTGGTGGCTTGGCGGAATGTGGAAGGACAGTGTGAAATTGTTTATTGCCATGCTGTTGACGACTAGACATTTCTGAACATACATGTTCAGGGTGCAAAGTCGTATATACTCACTCTCTAGGTGTGGGAGTCCATCTTCGCTGTCAGCTTGGCTGGATTTAGAAACAGCTGAGAGACATGGTCCTGGTGTGTACATGAGGGTGCTGAGGTGGGAAGACTCAGCTTGATTGTGGAAAGCACCATCCCGTGAGCTGGGGTCCTGGACTGGCTAAGAAGGAGAAGGTGAGCTGGTACGTCCCTCTCTCTTTGCTCTGACGGAAGATGCCATGTGACCCACAGACTCACACTCCTACCATGTGACCCACAGACTCACACTTCCCCACCATGATGAACTGGACACTCACACAAACCCTTCCTTCCTATTTTCGCTTTAGTCACAAGAAGGACAGTCACTAATGCCTAGGGAGCGCTGGTAAAATACAGAAATGTCTGCTGGACAATCCTACTGTCCTGCAATAGCAGTTGTTGTGATTTGAATATGAGATGTCCTCCATAGGCTCATATGTTTGGACACTTGGTCCCCAGCTGGTGGCACTGTTTGAGTAAGTTATGGAACCTTTAGGGGGTGCAGTCGTGCTGGGAGAAGGACGTCACTGGGAGTAGGCTTTGAGATTTTATATAATAGCCTGCCCCTGCTTTCCACTATTCTCTCTACTTCCTCTATGTGGATGAGTTATGATCAGATAGCTTCTTGTTCTTGCTGGCCTGTCTTCCCTGCCATGGTGGACTCTATCTCTCTGGAGCTGTAAGGCAAAAGAAACTCCTTCTCCTCTAAATGGCATTTCATCAGGGGATTTTTATCACAGTGACAGAAAAGTAACTCATACAGTGATGTTACCAGTTTGATATGTAGCCTTTCACATGCACATATATGCACACACACACACACACACACACACACACACACACACACACACACACGTTGAACACTAAGGGATATTTTTTTGAAAAACCATGGCCATCTGTTCTGTGTGACAATGACCCCCTTCAGGTACAGCATGGTGCATGCCTATAACTCTTGCTAGAGAGACACCTGTATATATATATATCATGACAGCACCGGACATTTTAGAAGAGAGCTTGCTTGGAAAAAAAAAATCACGCTTGTGGGAGATGGATGGGGGTGTCATCTTGGAGCACCCTCTTCTGTCATTTGTGCTGGCCAAACTGCTCACCTGCAGTCTTGGCTGCCCTCTCCAGCCTGCTACCCAGATCTCCTGCTCCTGCTAGCAGGTGGATCACAGCTGGATCAGCTTCCTGGAAGACCTAGACTTGCCTCCTGGTTTTGTTCTTCGCCTATGGGTTAAGTGACACCCACTTTCCCCTCTTTTCTGCATCTGGCCAGGTATAGGCTTTGCTACACAATGGTGAGAGGTGTGGAATCTGTCTTTAAGACACCATTATGAGCCCTCCTTAAAGCCGAGGAAACAGTCTGTGAGCGTCCAGCTGTCCCTTCAGCCTCCCAGAGGTTTACCTGCTCACTAGCCCATCAGGCTCTGTGTCTGTGTCTGGAAACCGGACTCAGAAACATGCCTCCTGCTCCTGCACACGACAGCCCGAAATGCTTCTTACACCGACTTAACAAACCTCAGTCCAGTTCCAGGAAAACACATTCTCCCCCCTCCACTGAGGGCTGGGCTCTTTCTGAGGCTCTGGGCTCCTGGATGTAATCTGGAATTGTAATTAAGTTGGCACACACTATCAGAGAGGCAAAAATGACCGTCTGAGGTCACATGGCAGGGAAGGCTGAGGACAGAATTACTCATTTAGTATGTATGTAGGCATGCGTGTATGTCTGGGTGCACAGGCACACATTTTTGTGTGCATGTGTGGAGGCCAGAGATGCCTTCCTCTATGACTTTCCTTTTTATTTTTTGAGTCACTCTCTCACTTAACCTGGAGTTCAGTGATTGGCTAGCATGGCTGGCCAGTGAGCCCCAGATCTCCATCTTGCCAGCACTGAGATTCCGGGTGTGTGCTACAGTAGACAGACTTTGCGAGAGTTGAACAGGGGTCCTCGGCGAGAACTCTACCCGCGGAAGGATCTCTCCAGCACGGACAGAACTGAACGTGAATTTGTTGCTTTCACACAGAAGAGACCACCCCCACCCCTTCCCCTCACATCCCTGAGGATCGCTGGGCAGGGCAGTTTGTGATGTCACGTACCTGTCCTGCCGCCTCTCAGTTCCCACCTGGTTGTCAGCTTCCTTCCAGGGTGGCAGTGGCTGGGGGTTCCTCCTGTGGCTATAAACCCACCTTTGTCCCTCTGCGTGTGTGTCTGTGTCTCTGTCTCCCTCTCACACTGCTATTGCCTCTTTCTTCCTCTTACAAAATGGAAAAGCAGGGCCGCGCTGACCCAGGAGTCTGTAAATGCGCCGGCTGGGCTCCTTCCGAGCCCCGGGCTTCTGGACACAATCTTGAATCATAATTAAGCCGTTAGAGGAAAGCTCGCTGCTGGCAACAGTCGGGAGAAATAGTTTCCATCGCGCAGTATCTGGAATTGGAATTGGCTAGAAGGCGCTTGCTCGCTGCCTCACTGCCTAATGGGTAGGATCGCAAATGTTATTAATCTAAGGGAGCCGCGTGAGACCCGGGCCTGAGTGCAGAGGAGAGTTATTTGATTTTAAGAAAGAAAACCAGGCAGAGAACATATTGACTGCATTTGGAACGTTCTGGATCCCCTGAACAGGCTGTTAGGAGAGAAATATGTCTGTGGTATGTGATACAGGATTTAATGAAATTACAAGATGAATCGGGACACCCAGGCCAAGGTGAAAGGCAACGCCCTTCGTACACTCTGCTCGCAAGTCCCTGTGGTCTCAGGGACCTGAGACAGAAAAGAAAGACAGCTGCTGGAATTGCCACTCAGTACCGAGGCTGGAGTTAATTCTGTCACATCATAGCCAGCACCGCTACTGGGCCCTGGGGAAGCCAGCCATCTTGTTCTTTAAAAAAAGAAAAGGAAAGAAAGGGCATCTCTCCCTTTCTACTTCATGTAGGGTGAAGATGTGATGTCCGGAGTTGTGGCAGTCATCTTGTGACTGTGCATCAACATGTTATTTTATATGGCTTTGCAAAGTGCTTCAGAAATATTAACCCATTTATAATAACTCATTTTGTTAGCATCTGAGATCTAGGTGAACAAAGGCTAAAATAAAACTTTGGTAGTGATGTCACTGCTGAGTCAGCAAACTGGGTTGGAACAGGTTGCTATAGACCGGTGTAGCAGAAGAATTAAAGTCTAGTTACGATGTATTCACTTTCTTTGGGAGCTGCATGCATGCCCTGCTGTTTATTCCTGCTGTCTTCAGGTAGAGTTCTGATATGCACTAGGGTAAATTATTACTTAGAACCAAAATTATATTTTCTGTCCTCTCCCGTCCCTTTAGCTCGATGTGACTAAAAGACTGCATTCTGGCCATGAGTATAAGTAAAAACTGTGTGTGGGATTTGAAAGTAGGTTCTTTTGCTCTGCTTCTAGGAAGTGAGGCACAAAGGCTGGAGTCCCAGCAGCTGTGTTTGACCATGGAGGTGAAGGAGCCATGTGCAGAGGTCTGTGGACAGAGGAGACCAGAGAAGATCTGGGGGTGGGGGGTGGGAGGATCTTCTCATCCACCATATCAGTCTGCCTGGCTGCCTCTGAACCTCCTTTCTGACAAGAAATGAAATTCTTGTATGTTTAATCCACATCTGTTTGGGATGTGGCATTGCTGGGGGTGGGGCACCCTGGCCCTAGTGGTTGGAGCTGGAAAGGATCTGAGCTGCATGTAGAATGGGATGGGAGTGCAAATTTGAGTCTGAGGTACCCCACACAGGGGTATGGGTTGGGAGCTTGGTCCCCAGCTGGGGGGGGGGGGGGGCTTTGGGGAGATAATTGGATCCTGAGGGCTCCTAATCAATGGATTGATCCTTTGTTGGATTCATAATATGATGGCCTCCTTGGGGGTGGTGGAGTTGGGAGGTGGAGGGTAGGCAGAGTGAGTCACTGGGAGGGGGTGCCCTTGGGAGCTGGAGCTTGCCATGGCCCCTTCCTAGGTTCTCTGTTTCTCTGCTTCCTGTCCACCATGATGGGAGTAGCAGCCCTGGAGGCCTGAGTACTGTCAACTAAGCTGAGGGAGTCTGCAGTGACTGGAAAGGCAGGGCTGTGGCAGGTGTGTATGGTGCAGGGCTCCACACGCAGCCCAGGGTTCCCTCTGCGCACACAGGGCTTCTCATCTCTCCTGTAGGCAAAGCCATGGAGCAAGGGTGGGTGGCACACCACTTCCGGCCTGCCTCCCTCTCATCCCCTTCTGCTGAGGGCTAGGGAGCTGTGGGCTCTGTGAGGATGAGTGTTAGCACCAGAGGGTGGAAACAGCAAAGTGCCTGAGTCCTTGTGACCCTTGCCAGGACATGCTAGGGAAATGGATCTGGAGGGCACCTGACCACTTCAGTCTGGTTGACACTTCCTACTGGGTACCTTCTATCCCTGTCACTCCGGCAAGTCCCTGTGTCTCAGCCTCACTGACACCTTCACCAGCTGTGGGTCACCAGTTGGTATGGTAAAAACCCTCCTATAAAATGGGCCCAATGGCCCCGGGTCCTGGCAAGGTAGAGATGCAAACAGAGTGCTAGGCTGGCACATGGTGGGTCTTCACTGAGGAGAGGAGCCCTCTACCTATCCCCTGCAGTGTTCATTTGTCCCTCGCCTACCCAGCAGCTTTCACAAGAGCAGACATAAAGCACCTACTGTGTGCAGGCTTCAATTGCAGGCCCTGGGGACTCTATAGGGCCCAAGGTGGACAGAATCTGCCTTACAGAGACACACTTGGTTGTAAAGAGCCTAACTGCAGTACAGATGGGTTCCTGCATCTAGATGTGGACTCAGGGGACAGTCCTGAGTTCCAGGTTGTGATTCCCACATCCTCCCTCCTGAAAGGTGGGATGCTGGGTTAAGTGACAGGAACTATGCTCCATGATACCTGGCTGATGAAGCATAGCCACAAGAGGATAAGAAGCATCCTCACCTGCCCCCTGGAGCCTCAGAGACTCCTAGAGACCTCCCTCTCTTAAGGAGGAGGAAGCTACATAGGTCTTCTTTCCTGAAGCATTGACTGGACCAAATGCCTTGAATCTGAGCCACATGAGTGACTCTCCATAGGTGATGCTGGCTCCCAGACACAGAGTCAGTGGTTTGTTGGGCAAAGAGCCCAGGCTTTGCTCAAACTCCAAGGACAGGCCAGTCTATTTGTCTGTCCCTGTTCTTCTTGAAGCCCACACCAAGAGGTGTACATCCCTGCCTCAGGAGACATACTAGCTCTGTTAAGAGATATAGGAAGAAGCCCTAGTTACCCCAACCTCACAGGCTGCAGGAGAGCTCTGACCCCGGAATCTGAGTGTCCCAGCTTCAACCTGGGAAAGGCTCTCAGGAGGTTCCAAAGCCGCTGCTGCATCAGAGGGGGTCAGGTGTACAGCAGGGACCAGTTTGCTGGTGGAAGTGGTGGTGCAGAAATTATTTATGGTGTGAACAGCAGCCTCTGGGACATCCCTTCTCTCCACTTGCTGTTTGATTTGCTCAGAACGTTCTCTCTCCTTAAGTTCATCTCTCACTTTTTTTTTTTTTTTTGAGCTGAGGATCGAACCCAGGGCCTTGCACTTGCTAGGAGTTGGGAACTCCTGAAAGAGACACCTATGGGTGACTCAGCTGTGGGTGTCGGTCTCCTGTAAGGCACATGGATGCATGTAACACAGCTTGTCTATTGTAACCAGAAGCTTTTCTCCATGCCTGCCAGTACCCAAATAATCACTCAGAGGCTTATATTGATTACAAACTGTTTGGCCTATGACTCAGCTAGCTAGCTAGCTAGCTCTGACATTTTGAATTAACTCATTTTTATTAATATATATCTTGCCACATGGCTGTGGCATTACCAGTCTGCTGGCATCTTGTTCTTTGGGCAGCTGGATGGCACCTCCCTAACTCCACCTTTTTTCTCCCTGTCTCTCTCTTGGATTTCCTGTTTGGCTATAGCCTGTCCTGCCATAGGCCAAGGCAGCTTACTTCTTTCCTTCTTTCCTTCTTTCCTTCTTTCCTTCCTTCCTTCCTTCTTTCCTTCCTCCTTCCTTCCTTCCCTCCCTCCCTCCCTCCCTCCTTTCTTTCTTTCTTTCTTTCTTTCTTTCTTTCTTTCTTTCTTTCAAAACAGGGTTTCTTTGTGTAGCCTTGGCTGTCCTGGAACTCACTCTGTAGACCAGGCTGGCCTCGAACTCACAGATCTGCCTGCCTCTGCCTCTCAAGTGCTGTGATTAAAGACATGTGCCATCACCACACAGGGGCAGCTTCTTTATTAACTAATAGTGGCAACACATATTCACAGTATACAGGAAGACCATCCCACAGCACTGTGTGCTGCCTCTCAGAGCCCCCATCTTCCTCTAGGGCTGGTATGTTGAGAGGTAGGCATGACTCCAGCATGTCTGAAGCCCCATCGTATGCCCATGCATGAAATAAATCTGTAAACATTGAGTTGCCCCCAGTGTCAACCTCTCAGAGCCTCACAGTGGCCTGTGATCCCAGTGATGGCTAAGATACACTCCTGTCTGCCTTTATGGGGGAAAAGGAAAGGCTTAAGTGTGCGAACTTTGGCACTGCACTGGGACATGATTGGAAATGGATACCTTTTGTTCCTGTGAAAAACTGAATGCTGCAGAGGTGGGAAAGGGTGTGGCTGGCTGTTGGGCTTCGGGCAGTTAATGGCTTGGTGAGCAGGCTCAGCTCTGAGCTGCAGCATGGCCTTTGGGCTATTTTGATGTGTAGGGGCTTTCCAGAGGATGGTTCTTTAATGGTTGGAAGTCTGTTCACTGCATAAAGTGATCTTCCATAGGCTGGGGTTTGCAGAGGGTAGTCACTCACCTCCCATGGCATGTGGGAACCACACCAGGTCTGCTCCAACCAGGCCAATGTGGCTCTGGACAGACACCCAGCTCACCAGCTATGACCCAAGCCCTACAAATCTCCCTCAAGGTGGCAGTTGCACTGTCTCCCATCTCTGTTGTCCTGTCACACATGTCCTACGGCAGTGGGTCTCAACTTTCCTAATACTGCAACCCTTTAATGCACTTCCTCATACTGTGGTGATCCCCAACCACAAAATTATTTTCTTTGCTACTTCATAACTGTAATTTTGCTACTGTTAAGAATCATACTGTAAATATCTGCATTTTTCCAATGGTCTTAGGTGACCCCTGTGAAGAGGTCATCTAACCCACCCAAAGGAGTTGTGACCCATGTGTTGGGAACTGCTGTCCCAAGAAAAGTGGGTCTCTAACAGCTTAGGACAGCTGCTGGAGGCAAGGCTCAGGCACATTTAAACAGGCTGTAGAATTCTTCCAGAAGCCTTGACCTCCTAAAGCCACCGGAGCTTCCTGCAGGGGTGCCAAACAGGTCTGGTGCAGAGGGGAAATGGACACAAGGCCTGGGGAGAGAGGGTCCCATGGCTGAGTCTCCTAGGTAGGAGGATGTCCCAGCCACGAGGCCACAGAAGCCTTATCTGCATCCCTGGCCCTCGACAGGCTCCTCAGCCTCACCCAGCCGAGCCTGTACAGCATCAGCAGCAACGCTGCCTGTCCGCTGAGCCTGCTGCCTGTCACCAGTCCCGTCCCCGACACGTCTGGACACCCGTCTGGCAGGAAGCGGCCCCCGTCCAGCCCCGTTTCCTCACGCTCAAGTCAGGATCTGAGGCTAAATCTCCAGTTGACATGACACTATAGATAATGCTTCTCGGTCCCTCCCAGGGTTATCCGGCTGCTGAGCCTCCCCTGACTTCCCAGTTCTACTCTGAAGTATGTCTCTAGGGTGAGGACATAGAGATGGTGGAGATCCTGTGGCGCCACTAGGGTCTGGGTGACAGGGAGATGGATCGTCACTCAGTGTTCTGCCCAGGGCCAGACACTGCCACCTCCCACAGCTCGAGCGGAAAACAGCTAGGAAGACTAGGCACAGAGGAGTGGCCGACCAAACCAGTGGTCCCTGCTGAAGGAAAGTGGCTGTGTGGGCTCAGCAAGGACAGAGAGATAGGGAAGGTGAGAAGGCAAACTCAGAGCATGAGCGAGCATCACCCAGGTGTGCATCATTCATTCACATGCTCATTTATTCATGCACATCTGTCACTCAGCACCTCTTAGTGAAGACACCTCTGCCAGGCTTGCCTGTCACCAGGCCCATGGCAATGACAGCTCCTGCTGGTGGCTTCTCAGTACTGGGCACCAGCTGATACCACTCACACATGAGCTCATACAATCCACTCAGGAAAAGGTGCATCTTAATCACTTGACAGATAAGAAAATGAAACTCAGAGAGGTTAAGGGACTTGTCTAAGAACACACAGCAAGTAAGTAGCAGGTGCTAGACTAACTCCGGTTCAGGTGACAGATATCTCGTCTATGTGCTGTCAAGAGATGCGCATGGGCAGTTCTGTGAAGATGGATGTGAAGGAGGCTGTCAGGACTGCTAAGACTCACAGAAGGAGCTGAGCCCTGCCTGAGTGTTATCACAGCCTGGTCCCCTCCCCACCCCCATGTGACTGTGTGCAGGACTGGGACAGTCTGAGGCTGGCTTGGGTTGCCTGGGTTTCTTACTCAATCTTTTGGAGCATCGAACCTTCTAAGGTTCTCTGAGGAAGAGGTGAATAGTAGCCCACAGTGACTGCACCACCTTTCAGGTGAATTCTACAGAACCTTGCTGTGGTCCAGAACCCTGCTAAGGGGTCATCCTTCTCTCCGAGTCCACTTTCATTATGCACCTTGGGGAATGTTTTAATATCCCATTTAATGGAGATGAGGAGACTGGCAAGGACTCCCAGGCCACTACGGTAACAAATGGTTGTTTTCTTGATACATCTATCTACTGGATACCTGTGACTTGTGGGGGATGAGATCTGCCCATTACCTAACTAATGCTAGCAGCTCCCTTAAGGTGGGCAAGACTGTGTAAATTCTTTAAAGTTTTTATTATTTGCTTATTTGTGTGTAGAGGAGTGGATATATGCAGCACAGTGGTATGTGTACCATGGCGTGGGTGCACAAATGCACACACTGAGGCCAGAGGATGATGATGAGTGTCCTGCCTAATCCTCTTAAAACATGGTTCCTCATTAAGCCTGGAGCTAAACTGGCAACCAGCCAACTCTGATTCTGTCCCCCACACCCCAGGACTGGGGTTACAGGCACACCAAATCACCTTTTTAAGTGCATTTAGGAGATTCGAGCTCAGGTCCTGCTGCTTGCTCAGCAAGTGCTCTTACATCCTGAGACATCTCCCTAATCAGAGACTTTTTTTTTTTTTTTTTGGTTTTTCGAGGCAGGGTTTCTCTGTAGCTTTGGTGCCTGTCCTGGACTAGCTCTGTAGACCAGGCTGGCCTTGATCTCACAGAGATACGCCTGCCTCTGCCTCCCAAGTGCTGGGATTAAAGGCATGTGCCACCACCGCCTGGCGAGACTGTATTTTTTTAAACCAAGGAAAAAGACCTCAAGGGCCAGTGTCTAGACAGAGTTCGTCTGTGAAGCAGGATTTACACTCAGGCCACAGCTTCTGTGCCCATTGCTTCCCCTCCCCTGCCTCACAGGGTCTGGACCAGTTTTACCTTTAGCTTTGGATTTGCTTTTGTTACTTTTTTAGTGTTTGTCTCTTGAACACGCTTTCTCTTCTGCTTCAGTGGGCTGTCTAGACTGTGCTGAGCACCTACTATGTGCTGAGCACCTACTATGTGCTGAGCACCTACTATGTGCTGAGGTCAATGCTAGGTGATAAGGAGGAAAGAGCGGACCCCCACCCTCATGAAGTGCACAAGAGTTGATTGAGAAAACTGGAATGTCAATCAGCTGCCAGCTCCCTGGTGTGGGAGGCAGGATGGAGGACAGATAACGAGCCTGCGGCAAGGCCCCTTCTTGACAATGGACATGCCAATACAGTCTTCCCCTGGCAGTGGGCAGGACAAACAGGTGTGGGGTGCTAAGCACTAAGCATGATGCCTGGTGCATGAGGAGCTGGTGCCTGTAGAGATAATGCAATGACTACAGTGTCTTCCTGGAAGAATAGTGGGATTCTTTTGCTGCAAGAAGGTATTTTATTGGAAACTGTTTTCAAGGCTGGGGGTGTAGCTCAGTGTGGGGGTGCTTGCTGAGTCTCTGCAAGGCCTGGGTTCCCTCTTCAGGGATGCATAAAATTAGTGATTTCTTATTTGTGTTTTATATGTTATTGTTTATAAGCCATGAGTGGAGCTGTAACAGGTCAAACTAGAAAAACTGACCATCTGGTCAACCCCTCATTGCACAGAACCAGTGGGAAAATTCACAACCATCTTGACACAAATGTGCAGGAAACTGAATACCTGTGTATGTGTATGCACACTTGTATTGGCACATGTAACGTGTATGCCTGTGAGTGAGTGCACTTACGATGACTTTAATTTGCACCATGGCTTTAGTAACTTGTGTGCACTGTGGGTGGCAAAATAAAACCCTGTAGAAAATGATTCTGCAGTAAGAGTGAAGTTGGAAATAAACACACATGTAAAAATGCTCCAAAGTGCTCAACTCAGTGTTTCTATAAAGAAAGCCACAAGAGCTACATGACTACACTGTCTCCTCAGTGGAATAACATGAAGACACAAATAGCTTAGTGAATATAAAGGTGGCCAATTATTGGGGTAATTATTCTGTGTCCCCTCTGAGACTGTTTGTGACTATCAGGAATTCACCTTCCGTGGGAATACACGCTGTTCAAACTCGAATTCCCTAACCAAAACCACTTGGAACTGGCTTGAAGAAGTCCTAGTGGGTAGAAGCAGGACAACCTGGGTAATGGGGCTGCATGTTTTGCTGCGCTGAAGCCTGAAGAAGAAAGTAAACTGCCAACAAGTCAGGCTGATATGAAGGAAGGGACAGGTCAGCATGAATGGAGGTTGAGGGAGAGAGAGGCAAGGTCCTCTGCTGAGACACAGAGAGGGGAACCCTGGCTCTGGGGTGTGAGACAAGCTTATGGCTTTGTTTTCAAGTATAGAATGAGGGGAGAGGACTGAAGAAGACTGAAATACAGCATCCTGGGTGAGGGGTCAAGGTCAGTGCATCAGACAGGCCGTGTCCACAGTGTGTGGTGAAAAGGGTCCTGTCTCAGCTTGACTTCCTCTTAATGAAGAATCAGACTGATTCCAAATGGGAATACTACATGGAGCACACCATCACTGCTCCTCAAAATCACTACAGACTGCAAGAGGGGACAGAGCGAGGGAGGGAAGGAGGAAGGAAGGGAGAGAGAGAGAGGGAGAGGGAAGGAGGGAGGGAAGGAGGGAGGGAGAGAGGGAAGGAAGGAAGGAAGGAAGGAAGGAAGGAAGGAAGGAAGGAAGGAAGGAAGGTTGGTTGGTTGAGACACTGTCACAGAGTCACAGAACAGGGCAACCCAAGAAGACATGACAGTCACACATAGGTGGTTCCCTAGATGGGTTCCTGGAAGAGTAAAGATGTTAGTAGAGAGCTGGGGAAGTCTGGATGAAGCCTGGAATTTGTTTAGGGCAGCGCCTTGAGGCTAGTTTCTCAGCTGTGACCAGTGTACCAGGTTAACATGAAATGCTAACTGAGGGGAAATGGGTCAGGGGCACCAGGAAACTTTCTACCTGGTCTCTATAGCATTTCCATAGTTCTAAAAAGTTCATAATAACTTCCCCTTCTCTAGAAGCTTCTAAAGGTGCTTTGGGAAAGACTGAATAAGCATGACAAGTATCAGGAAGGCTTTTTCCAGGGGTGACATAGACTCAAGAGATAAGCAAGCCCTGGGTTTGGAAGAAACATGGAACCCTATTTAGTAATAAGGGAAGACATTCATGATACCAATGCTTATGTTTCTGGGTCTCACCTGTCTGAAAACGGCACTCCTCATCTCCAGTGTTTTACCTGATAGTGGTGAAGTAACCTGAAAACAAAGCATCTACCTACACCCCTCAATTTTGTGTTTCCACGGACGACATCCCATTGGTGTTTCCCCGGGGTGTGCTCTAAGTGTGAACCCTTCCTAGACCTTGGTGAGAGGCTTTCTGCCTCCAGGAAGATCCTTGCCATGAGTTAGGTCCAAATGTTGTCAGATGCATGGAGAAGGGGCTATACAAAGGCATCAGAGATGGCGGTCCTGCCTTCCACGTATGTGATGAGTCCCCACTCTGGCTGGTTGAGGAGATGCTTGGCAAGGCCCAGGCCACTGCCCCCCTGTTGACCTGGGCTCAGATCCTGGCTCTACACCTTGCTCCTGTGTGATCATAGGCTCCAAGAGGCTCCTACCCATGTGAAACATGGATATAAGATTGCCTCGCTCTGCAGCTGTGGTGATGATGAAATCTGAATGTTCCAAGGATTGGTGGGTAGGATTCTGCATGTGTTGCACCCTCCTTTTTCTCTGGGCAGGCTAGGAAGTCGGCTCTGATATCTGCCTAGTGGCTGAGCTCCAAGCCTAGATCATGGAGACAGCCATGGTGAGGCCTTCTATGAGATGATCATTTTTTGCATTATTTCTGCCCCCTACAGTGGCTGCTGGCAACCACATACAGGGACCTTGTGTAGTAGGAACTCGGTGGCCCTTGAGGATGTCTCTTCACCTCCATAAACCCTACAGGCATTTTCCTGGCCTATTCCTGCATAACCCTCTCTACCTTCCCAGCTTAGCAAAAAAGAAGTGAATTGAAAATGTGTCACCCCTCCACAGCAAGTCACCTGATAGGGCTGTGGGGGGGGGATTATTGGAAGACGACCCCTGTGGTCATGTTTGCTTGGGCTCACAGCCTCCTCAGCACTCAGGCCTCAGCCTGTCCCTGAGCCAAGGGGACTGCTCTTGCTTGCTGTGTTGGGGAGTGCTCTTTCTGCCAGGAATTAATGATGTGGTGAAAACAGAGTGTTTCAGAACCAGAGTGGAGCCAAGGGAGAGGCACCACCCTCCATTAGAGATGGAGACAGAGGGCAATGGAGGCTAAGAGGTGAGCACGGGGCAGGATCCACCCTATTAGCTCACCCCAGGAAGTATGGGTCCAGAGCCACTTTTTCAGTAGTGTCTTGTCCCTACAAGGTCGCCAAAGTTCTCAGAACACCCCTTGGTGTGTCGTGAGAGTGGCCGTGGAAAGTGCCACTCTGGCTGGCCTATTGCTGTCCAAGGAGGTGTCAGCATGGTGTGTTGGTTGTCCTCAGGGTCTACTCCAACCTGCCTCCACCACTCCCTTTCCAGAAAGAGGACTGCCATGGTATCCCAGGCCTCTCGAGAAGTAGTGAAAGCAGTTTGTCCCACACCCTGGGGCTGCCAGCATGCACAGAGGACTCATGGAGGTCAGTGAATTCAGCCAGATCCCCAGCGTCATATGGGTGGTGGCAGAGCCTTGGTGGCCCCTCCCTTGGACTACAGCTTTATGTAGTTCCTCTTGTTGACTCTTACAGAAATCTTAAAGGTAGGTGCCTCTTTCCTTCATTCAACAGAAAACTGAAGTGCAGAGAGGGGCTCCAGGGCCACTTCCTGTCGAAGAGCCTGAACTTGACCCCATGAAGTCTATAGCTGGTGGTCGAGAGAGACACAATGATGTCAGAGGGGCAGTGACACAGAGCAGGAATGTTTGGCTCTGTGGCGCTACAGGAAGGTAGGATCATCAGGGTTCCACAGGGATTCCAGTCAGGGGACAGCAGATGGGGGAGTGGCAGGGTGGAGACTGAGCTTGGGAGAGTAACATCAGAGCCGCAGTGTCTGGTCACAATTTGACTGTTAAACGTCCTCCACAGTCTCACATTTCAAATGCTTCATTCTCAACTGGTGGAGCTGTTTTGGAAGGTTCTGGATATCAAGACAGGGGACTTTGCTGAAGGAAGTCATCAGTGGGAGTGGGTTCTTTGAGAGGGTATCTTGTACCTGACCCCTCTTGTCCCTTTGTCTACTTTGTCTGCCATAAAGAAGCTCTTCTTTACACACTCCCATTGCCATGATGCTTTTCCCAAGGCAGCTATGAGATAAGCCCCCTGAGACCAGGAGTCAAGACAATCCTTCTTCCCTGTCTTAGCTGGGGTTTCTACTGCTGTAATGAGACACCGTGACAAAGCAAGTTGGGAAGGAAAGGGTTTCTTTGGCTTCTATTTCCATATCACTATTAATAATTGAAGGAAGTCAGGACAGGAACCTGGAGTCAGGAGCTGATGCAGAGGCCATGGAAATGCCCCACAAGCTTGCCTACAGCCCAATCTTATGGAGGTGTTTCTCAACTGAGGTCCCCTCCTCTCAGATGACTTCAGCTTCTGTCAAGTTGACATCAAAACTAGCCAGCACATTCCCTTAAGCTGTTTCTGTCAGAGAGTTCATGGCAGTGGTTGACCATAACCAATGCCAATAGTGACTTTGAGACTGTGACCCACAGGCCTTGGGGCAGTCCTGAGACCCCTGCCAGGCTTGCTCAGGCAAAACTCTTTTCAAGAGGGAAGCGGGCCAGCCTTTGCCTTTTCTCATTGTGCTGACTTTGATGTGCAACAGCAGCAGTGGGTAGAAGTGCAGGTGCCCAGGTGTGAGGTGAGGCAGGCACCAAAACGGAATGGCGGCCACCACAGCCGCCACCACCTCTAGCCAGACAGAAACTAGAGATGCCATTCTGTCTGTCCTTGGAGCCCTACCCTTCATGAATTTATTAAATCCCACCTCTTGGTGACATATCTTTGTACCATTCCATGTGAGAAACTAGGGAGGTCAGGGGCAGGGCCCCCGATGCCAGGAAGAGCCAGTTGAACAGGCTTTCCCCATAGAAACATATTTATTACATTTATTTAGTTCTTTGGTGTGTGTGTGTGTGTGTTCATTCTCATAAGCCAGAGCACATGTGTGAAGGCCAGAGGACAATTTGCAGGAGTAAGTCCTCAGCTTCCACCATGTGGAAGTATCAAACTCATGTTGTCGGGCTTGTCCGCAAGCACCTTCAGCCTCTGAGCCGCCTCGCTGTCCTTCTGTGTAATCTCAGAACAATGATGAGGAAATCATGGCTACTCAAAAGAGACATTTGCCCAAAAGATGAAAGGGTTGAGTCTATCAGTTTCTGGGAAATAGTGGAAAGTCATTGTGACCAGTAAAAACTCAATTTTTCAAGGGGAGTGTGGTAGTTTGAACATATTGGCCCTGATACAGTCATAGGGGGGTGGCACTATTAGGAGGTGTGGCTTTGTTGGAGTGACCTTGTTGGAGGAAGTGTGTCACTGTGGGGATGGGCTTTGAGGTCTCCTTTGCTCAAGCTTCACTCAGTGTGACACTCAGACCACTTCCTGCTGCCTGCATGTCAATATGCAGGACTCTCAGCTCATTCTCCAGCACCATGTCTGCCCCCACACCATGACATTGCACCATGATGATAATGGACTAACCTTCTGAAAACATAAGCCACCCAATTAAGTATTTTTCCTTTATAACAGTTGCCATGGTCATGGTGTCTCTTCGCAGCAATAGAAACGCTAAGACAGGAAGTTTCAATTTTAATAAATTTGTATTCATAATCATGAGGCTTCTGAATACTTATAGGCTTTTAAGAAGTGAGTAGGGTGCTGGATGTGGTAGCATACACCTTTAATTCCAGCATTTGGGAGGCAGAGGCAGGTGGATCTCTGTGAGTACAAGGCCAGCCTTATCTATATAGTGAGTTCTGGGACAGCCAGAGCTACACAGTGAGATCCTGTCTTGAAAAAAAAAAAGGAAAAGAAATGAAAAGAAAAGAAGAAATAGATCTGGTCATATTAATGATGAGAGCTTTTTGTAACATACCATGCTCACATGAGCATTTGGAAGGTTTGCATATCTCAGCAATTCCTGGTCCTCTGAGTGACTAAGGCATGAGGCCAGGACACCACTGAAACATGACAGATCTGTGCGAAACTGAAGGCATGCCAATGGCTTTTCACAGAACAGAAGGCAGGTTTCCTGGTAGGCTGTGTGTTGAAGCTCCTAAAGAAACTAACACTTGTCAAATGTTGGTGAGCTCAC
Organism: Onychomys torridus; assembly: GCF_903995425.1. Lineage (NCBI taxonomy): Eukaryota > Metazoa > Chordata > Mammalia > Rodentia > Cricetidae > Onychomys > Onychomys torridus. Next base: position 71,460,637 of record NC_050456.1, on the reverse strand, counting down.
CCAAGTCAAAGAGCAGTGGAACCCACCCCTACCCATTGAGGGAGGAAACTGGATTTGTTTGCATTTTTCCATCAGATTAACTCAGCAGAAGCCAAGGAGTGGGGAAACAGCCTTGACTATTTCTGTCTTAATTATCAAGTGAGACATTAAAGAGTCTTGTGAATGTGTAAAATATGGTCGCTGTCCTCACTGTTAGATAATACAGGCTTTTTTTCTCATTAAAAATATTTTTTAGTAGCACATTTAGACTTATTGAATTCACATTCAGGGTTTATTGAAGTGAATGAATGCATACATTTTTTTTTCTTTTTACTCAGTATTCATGTATTTCTTGAGACACCATCTGACTATGCGACCCTGGCTAGCCTAATATCTGCATTGTGTAGCTCAGGCTGGCCTTGAACTTGCTATGATCCTCTTTCTTCTGCCTCTGGGATTACACACATGCACTACCACACCCAACAGTGAGTAAACATAGTTTTCAATGTTTGGCTGGGTTTCTAGCATGGGGAGTGTCTTGAGTTATGATCCTCTTAAGTGTAAGCTCTTGGGAATCCCCACAGTTCCAGAGAGAGAGAGAGAGAGAGAGAGAGAGAGAGAGAGAGAGAGAGAGAGAGAGAGAGAGCAGTGTGTGGGGAGCCTTGAGTTGCAGATGCCCTGACTGGGCACGGACCAAACCCAGCTTAGCAGTCTCCATACCCTCTGCCTCCTCAGAGTGTAGTCTCTGTGCCCTCTTGTCCTCACAGAAGTGGGCATACCTTCTTAACCCCTTAGCCTACAACTTAACCCTAAGACCCAGTACTGATGAGAGATGCTGGGTCCTCAGTACTTTGCCATCTACCCCTTTCTCTTGCCAGCCCAGCCCTTCAGGGTAGATAACCACCACCTCTGGGGTCAAAAGCCCTATGCTCTGAGTATAACTTGGGTGCTCCCAGAGTCCATCTGCGATGGCATGGTACACAGGGCGCCTGGTTTTCAGAAGTGTTGTCCATTTTTGAGGTTATCTGTTGTTGTCAACTTACAGTGAAGCATTGTGGGAGCTCTTTAGGTTGCCAGGAGTGTGCCCTCTGAGGGCACCATGGGTACTCGTCCCTCCATCTTTCACTTCCTAGTCTAAGATGTGACTGCTCACTCTGACACATGTCCCTGTCCATTAAACTGGGAGCCAAACCAAGCAGACCAAGTGAGCCTCTAAAGTATGTGTTACAAAGGCCATTCTTTACTTTGTAGTCATCTGCCTCAGGTCATTTGTTACAGTCGTGCAGGGATGGGTAACAGAGACCTCAATTCTTGTAGCTGATACTGCCTGGAAGCTCTTCTGCATCTTGCCCTCTGGGTACAGGGTGGGTATATCCATGTAGACCTTTGTTTACCTTGGATGGATCTAACTGCATTCATGTATTCTTTCTGGCGAAGGCACTACTGCTATGAACCACAGACACACCCTCTCATTTCTTGTCCTTGCTTCCTCTAAGGAGTTGATAGTGATGGATTAGCCAGAGGAAACCAGCCAGGAACAGTTCAAACTCTGCCTGGAAATGCAGAAGTAGGAAATGAGACCATGTGATTACTGTATTAGGATGTCCAACCTCCCAACCTCCCTTTCCTGGCACTGCCACTTTTGGAAATCCCACAGCTTCTGCCCTAGGCACAGGGAAAGCTGATCACCCTACCTTGTACCCAACTCAGGACGTTCTACCTCATAAAGGACCAAGGATTCCCCTTCCTGGGGCTCAGAAAAGGAAGAAGAGCATTAGAGAGGTCTGTCTTCTGGTCTGAGAGAACTGGAGAAGGCAGAGATGAAGACCATCTCTGTTTGTCAAGCTGGAGAATTTGCAGTAGTGGTACTTGCTGTGAGCTATTAGGCCAGCTACAGTTGGCAAACATACTGTCTACCTTCCTCCAGATTAACTACAGATGACAGCTAGGCACAGACTAAGCCAGGTGCAGCCAGGCCAGTCGTGTGCAGACCAGAGATATGAACATCCTGGGAAGAAAAGAGAACTGACTAGGAACAAAGAGTGTAGGTTCAAAATGGAAGGGCACAGAATTGGCTTCCATCCCAGAGAATAATAGGAAGTAGTCAGGAGCCACTGTCACTCCAAATGGCCCACTTGGAGTAAAAGTTCCCTCAAGAGGGCACAGCCCATCTGTGCCAAGCATGGTAGAACTCACCAGACCCATGAGCTATTATCTCAGTCAGGGGCTTCTGTGGTGTCCCCGAGGCTGCCCCAGGTGTCCATGCTGGCCTATTGAAGAAGGCTGTTCAGCAGGAGCAGGCTGTCTTCACCCTGGCCTGGACTGAAGACCCCCAACTCCTCCTTGTACCTAGTCCTTAAGTGGGCTCAAGGTTTTGCCTTTAACTCTGCCCCCGTGAAATATCGCCCTTCCCCAGACTCCTGGGGTCTGCACCTGTGGGGAGAGGCCTCACCTGCAAAACTTCTTGCTATAAAAGGGTGGGAGATGTAGCTCAGTGGTAGAGTGCTTGATGAACACACATAAGGTTGTGGTTTTGATTTCCAGCCCTGCAAATAACAAGCACATTAAAGGAATTCCAGTTTGCCCTAGCCATGGCCATTGCTTCCAATGTAACCCCAAACAAACCAGAGAAAGACAGACTCTAGAGAGGGACTTCCCCCTGATGCCTGACATTTCCCCCTTGGAGATTCTGCTTGTTCTGAGCCATGAATAACAATCAGGTTCACCTCACCACTGTCCCCTCAGCTTGGGCTTCTGTTGATACTGTTGCAGCTTGCCAGGACCCCAACTGCCTTCTTCTGTATGTACCAGGTGCAGGGTGCTATTTCATGTGTGAGACCCTCCTCAGTCCTCAAAGCATCTCTGTCATAGCTACCTGTCACCCAGATCTGGTGGGAGAGAAAGGGAGATGTGAGCATGGAGCTCTCATTACTTGGGTGTACACTGTGAATTATTGTCACACCCCTCCCCTTTCTGTTAGCTCATATCATCTCCTTATACCCTGAGTATGTTCTGTGACCTCCATCCTTTCTGTCTCTTGTTAGAAAACAAACAGGCATCTAAGAAATAATAATAAAATAAAAACAATCAGAATAGGACAAAAACAAACAAACAGAAGAAAAAGAGCCAAAGAAAAAACACATGTTTACACATACAGTAATACCATAAAAACACAAAACCAGAAACCATAATATATATGCAAAGGACCTGTAAGGTGAAAAAAAGAAAGAAAGAAAGAAAAGAAGAAAGGAAGGAAGGAAGGAAGGAAGGAAGGAAGGAAGGAAGGATTAAAATCTGACACAACATTATGAGATAAAGATCTCCAGAGATGCCACTGAGTTCACTGTGTTGGCTATCTACTGCTGGGCATGGGGTCAACCCTTAAGAGTATTTTTTCCCCTTAGAAACCCCCTTGGGAAAAAAAATAATTTGTTTTTCATTTGGAGGAGGTTATCAATTGGAGACAGCCTCTGGGATTGGGATGGGAGTATGGGTCCACTTCTCTCAGCTCTAGGACCCCATCTGCAGACCCATGCAAGCCCTGTGTTGCTACCGCAGTTTCTGAGTTCATATATGCATTGGTTGGGCTGCATTCAGAAGGCCTTGTTTCCCTGGTGTCTTCCATACCCTCTGGTTTTTATGCTCTTTCAGTCTCCTCTTCTCTGGAGTCCCTGATCCCTGGGGGGAGGGATTTGATGGGGACATCCCACTGAGGGTCGAGTGTTCCAAGCTCTCTCACTCTCTGCACATTGTCTAGTTGAGGGTCTCTGTATTTATTCCTGTCTGCTGTAGAAGGAACCATCTCTGATGGTGGCATGCATTTATGCATATAGCAGAATGTCATTAGGAGTCATTTTATTGATAAATTCCTTTAGTAACAGTAGTGTTTGGTTCCCACTAGGTCCCTGGCCTATCTAGTCTTAGGTTCTTGGCCACCCAAGCAGTGCCAGACATGGGTTCCATCTCCTGAGTGGGCCTTAATTCCAATCAGAGAGTGGTTGGTTACTCCCACAAGCTTTGTACCACTATTGCATCAGTATATCTTTCAGGCTGGACACCATTGTAGATTGAAGGGTTTGTAGCTGGGTTAGTGTTTATCTTTACTCCTCACAGAGAAAGGGCAGAGCACACCTTATCACAAGGGCTTCAGATGGTTCCATCATCTCCCTGGGTTTGACCTCACTCAGGTCAAAGCTTTACTGACCTTTTTCCTTTCTCAACCTTGCCAGCCTCACTCCAAGCACAGATCACCACAGGGCCTTTGCATATAGCCTCCTCCAGATGCCTGAACTTCTCAGTCTCTTATTTGCTTAGCATCGTTGCCCAAATAATACCTTCTAGGGAGACCTACCCCTGAGCACCAAGGCTGTAATTGTCCCCTTCCCAGCATTCCACACCACCCTTCCTTCCTTCTTCCTTTCTCTTTCCTTATAGTCTGCATCACTTTATAGCGTGCCGCAACACCTGCTGCCACTCACACTCTGATGTGCTGTGTTGGCCGTGGCATGTACAATCCCACCCATCGTATGGTTATTCTGTCTGCTTATTTATTTGACTTGAGTGTCTGGTGCTGTTTTCTCCATCTGATGGCTGTGTCTCTGATGTTTGCAATCATGTTTGGAACCCAGGAGAAGCCCAGTAAGAGCTTGTGAGGTAAATAAGAGAGAGTTAGTTAATGTGTGGGTAGGTGCACATGTATGTACAGATGCATGTGTGTGTACATGTGTGAAGATCAGAGGACAATGGGTGTCATGCCTCAGGAGCCTTCTACTTGTTTTGTGTGCAATAGGGTCTCTCATTGGCCTGGAACTGTCCACTAGCAAGGCTAGCTGGCATGTAATCTTCCCAGACCTGCCTGTCTCCACCTCCCATCCCACCATGTTGGGCTATGGCACAGGTTACCACACTCCTTTTTTATGTAGGTTCTGGGAATCAAACCCAGGTCCTCAATGGCTGGGAGGCAAGTGCTTTGTTCTCTTCTGTGCTGGGTTTTTGTGGAGTCATGGAGGTGCTTTAAGAAGGACCCTGGACCCCACTCTTCTCTGAGGAAGGAAGGGGAAGCATGGAATGTTAACAAGATGTCTCCCTGCCCCAGGAACCTGGTTTCTCTGTCACCCTCTGTGTCGTCGTCCCCCCCCCCCCCCCCCCTGTGGAATCACTCTGGTACCTGCCTGCAGCAGATTTCTATCAAGCACTGACCAAATGAGGCCAAACTTGCAATCAGGAGGGAGGGGCCTGGCCTATGGCACAAAGCTAGTCCCATCCCAGGGGTTCCACTGATCCCTTCTATCTGCAGTGGCTTGATTCAGCCTGGTGCAGCAGGAGGAGGGCAGAGACCTTCCATACCTCGGCCACCACTCTCCAGAGTTTATTGCCTCGTAGGGATCCTCACACAATACAAGACATCCACTGCTGATGGCTTCTCTGGGGTTACAGAGGCCAATGACTCCCTCCCTGAACCCCTCATTCCAAGAAAGATTGAAGAGACAGGAATAAGTGGGTGAGTTGGGGAAGGGGAGGGAGAAGCTGGGACCCTTACCTCATCCAAAACCTGACAGAATCTGTCTGCCTTGAAGAGGGGCCGCAGCCTCCACACTGTCTCAGGCAGGCTTATCTACTTCTGAAATAGATCTGCTCTGGTGGGAGAGACAACTAGGTTGACCAGAAGGCTGATTAATATCCCATTAATTCTGTTTTACTGGACTGTCCCCAACAAATACAATAGCATCCAAAGAAGACTCTGTTAATAAAATCTCCACTCTACTTGTCATGTGAGAATGCAGCCGGAACCCTGTGGTGGCCAGGGGCTGCAAAGGAGGGGACCCTCAGGTCCAGCAAGTGCCTGGGATCAGATGGGAAAAATCTGATAAATTTTCCTGATAAAGCACTTTTGCTTTGCACCACTTCTAGCCACAGAAAAGGAGGACAAGGATAGACACTCCCATCTGCAGACCCCAGCCCAGGCTTCTGGCATTCTCCTGCAGCTAAGGGGCCCCATGCTGAGTGAGCCCTGTGAACCCCAGTGACTGGGGAGGGTCTAGAAAAGCCTGGACTACACAGAGTTGGGAGAGGGTC